>NC_087160.1:19534431-19656931 GCF_035594125.1 Scylla paramamosain
GCCATCAGGTGTGTAACAGGAGCATACATATACGGATTGTTTTCGACACGCATTGAAATACATGGCGGCGGCGGCGGCTGTGGTAGTGGTAGTGAGGTGGTAGTGGTGGTGGCGGTGGAGGCAGTCGAGTGGCAGGTATATCACCGGCCGTCGTGTTTATGCCGCTGTGTTCCTACCTGGGGGCCACCTGGAGCCTGTTTACCTGCCTCATATATACGAGCATACCTCCTGTGTATCTCCAGCCCAAATCTTTAGCGGGAGTGGGCCAAGTGCTTCACGCTGGCAGGTGCAAAACTCCCGCCGCTCATTGGCCAAGAGGCGCCGCTCGACTCCGCCTTCGCGGCCTCCCATTGGCTGAGTCGCGGGAGGGAGTGACTTAAACATCTTCCCCCACCCCCATTCCTCCTCCTCTTCCATCTCTCCTTCCTCCTCCTCCACTTCTCCTCCTCCTCCTTCTCATTCTCCCACACCCACAAAGCAGGTTCTGCATTATGTATCAGTTTATGTATCGTTCGTCAAGCCTGATACCTTTCTGATGTGAGCCGCCTTACACCTGCATTCGTCAGGTGCTTGGAAAGGCGCCCGCGTGACCCGAGGCGCCGCCACCACCAGCACACGCCGCCCAAGACGTCCTCCTCAGCAGGGTCTTGTGATGCAGATGTCGCTAGCTTGCTGGAGGTGGGGCGGTAGAGGAAAAGGTGGAGAAGCTGGATGCGGTGGTGGTGGTGGTGGTGGTGGTGGTTCCAGGGAGAGAGAGAGAGAGGTCCTGTCTATAGAAGTCTCCTGAAAGCACATGCAACATGCAAGAGTTTCATCTCGACTTCACCTCCCCGCCCACTTGCCCACTTTCTCCCTCTCGTCAACTTTCGAAGGCCGCCTCCGCCTTCTCCTCCTCCTCCTCCTCCTCTTCCTCCTCCTCCTCCTCCTCCTACTACTACTACTCTTCCTCTGCTCTCTCCCCCTCCCCGTCTCTCTCTCTCTCTCTCTTTCTCTCTCTCTCTCTCTCTCTCTCTCTCTCTCTCTCTCTCTCTCTCTCTTACTCTTTTCTCAGGGCGAGGAAATAGAAATTGTAAGTGGATGAAAAATGAAATCCAAAGTTGGAGGGACTCAAAAATATGAAAATACTGAAGGAGTTTTATTCGCAACCACTGAAGGTACTGAAGGTTTTCAGCGCCTTTGTGTGTGTGTGTGTGTGTGTGTGTGTCTGCTATTGCTCACTAACCTGATTCGGTCACACACTGCATTGTTTATTTGTCGTCGTGTGTGTGTGTGTGTGTGTGACAAGGTGAAGGCACCGCATAAGCTCATAAAAGCGGGATAAAGAACAGTGTTTCAGTGCTTCACTCAGTCGAGTAGTTTTGTAAAGCACTTCCAGTTACTTAATGCTTCTGAGTATATGTTAGTGTGTGTGTGTGTGTGTGTGTGTTTAGTTGTATATAACAGTAATTAATCCTTGTGATCAAAATGTGTCATCAAGAATAGTAATAGACTAAAATAAAGTAGAAAATAAAGACCTATTCACAAGTCCGTTATTGCTTATATTGCATAATACAAGTACATTTCATCTCCACACACATCACTCAGACTCAGATCTCTCCCTCTGTCTCACACTACCTGACCTACATATTTATACTACACCAATACAATACAACATAACATTCCACTACACTATTACCCCTTCACCATTATGAGTCACTCACAGATCACCCAACAACTTAACGATCTAGACCCAGTTATGTATAGTTATGCCTCTCTGCTTCATTTTTATGGTACTTTCAACGCTACGGGAGCTTTGGGAGGTCGCCGTAAATGATATATAAGTATAGAAAGTTTAACCAAGAATGCCAAAATTGCTGTGGTCTATTACATATCAGATTATCTAAACATACTGATTGATTGGAGTCAAGAAAGAAGAGAGACAAGCTGAGTCTTAATGGAATTTTTTATAGAATGTGGTTGGTTCGAGTCTAGACCAGAGCAAGGAAAATCTGAGATGAGTTTTAGTGTTATTTCCAGTATACGTGATTCATTTCTTTAGTGATACAGTGAAGAAAGACGCAGAAATGTGTGTTAATGGTATTTTCAGAGTTACCTGGTTGAATCGAATCGAGACACAACGCAAGAAAAACCTGAGATGAGTGTGAGTTTTAATGGTATTTCCAGTGATGCATGATTCATTCGAGTAGTGACGCAGTGAAGGGATAGATGCGTTTTAGTTGTATTTTCACTGTTAAGTTGTTGATTCGACTCAAGAGTAGAGCAAGGAAGGAATCTGAAATGAGTTTTAGTGGCGAATAGTGAGACAACCAAGGAGAAACTGGGCCGTGTTTTAGTGGTATTTTCAATGTTACTGGTTGAGGGAGAAGCTAAGATGTGTTTTGATGGTAACTTTTCATACTTACGTGGTTGATCTGAGTCAAGAAAGAGCAAGAAGATGAAATGTCGCACCATCACTTGTAATTACGAGTGTAAGGTGAGAGAGCTGTCCTAGTCCGTGATGTTACAGATGCTAAGCAAGAGTTCGAGCTATCAGTAATAGATTAATAGAGTTGGAAATAGTGTGTTAAGTGATGGGTTTATTATAGTAGTAGCAGTGATGATGGTGGTGGTAGTAGTAGTAGTAGTAGTAGTAGTAGTAGTAGTAGTAGTAGTCGTCGTAGTAGTAGTAAATTTTTGTTTTACTACTACTACTACTAGAATAACTACAATCACTATCACTACTGCCAGAACAACTGCAACCACTATCACTACTACTAGAACAACTACATACAACCCCCTACTACTACCATTTCAACTATCAATCATCAGCACTCACTGTCAAAGTCTGCCAAACTGCTTGACGTAGTATATAAGTTAACGAGGTCCTTCCTGGCAGCCTCATCGTGAAGGTCGCAGCAAACAAGAGCTTGACGAACTGGAGAACGAAATGACGTAGAGAAGCCAAGCAGAGTGGGGAAGTGCTGCTGGGAATAAAGAGCGGAAGGGAGAGATGTAGGGCTGGGGGCATGGGGGAAGCTATATTCACTAGGGCCTTGCCTCACGGGACCTAGGGAGTGGATGGAGGGCTTGTGTGTTTGTGTATGTATGTATTTGAGTGCGTGTTTGTGAAGGTACAGCTGCTTCTATGTTGAGGGGTAATCATATAAGGTCAAGATAAGACACTGTATGACTAGATTACATAGGGAGAGGAGACCAAAAATTTGTGGGAGTGTCTTAAAGAGTAAAAGGCCTTCACGTAGAGAGGAGGAGGACGAGTGTGTGTGTGTGTGTGTGTGTGTGTGTAGCGGCAGGGCGCGTGTGGGAAGTGCTGCTGTGCGGCGTTGTGTTGCTGTGTATGGACCTCGCCACTGAGAGTTAGGAAAGTAAACCTCTTTTCTCTCTCTCTCTCTCTCTCTCTCTCTCTCTCTCTCTCTCTCTCTCTCTCTCTCTCTCTCTCTCTCTCTCTTTCCTTGTTGTATAGTGTGTGTGTAGGTGTGTTTCTAGTACTTACACACACACACACACACACACACACACACACACTCGCGCGCGCATTAACAGGAGTTTGCTTAGTGATGTGAGGTGAAGTAGAAGGTTGGTAGGTCAGCATTAGCTAAGGTGAGGAGGGCGGGGCGGGGCGGGGTGGGGTAGAACGGGACGGGACGGTGAGGGACGGGCGGGGGATGCATCCGGAAGTCCATCAGGCTCGCCATTACGGCCCAGGTTGCCTACGGAAATGAAAGTGGCCTCCAGCCTCAACTTTGCTCTCTCCAGTATTTTCGAATTAACTGACCACCGCTGGGAGGGGCAGGTGGTGGTGGTGATGGTGGTGCAGTCGGGGTAGGTGGGGAGGAGAGGATAGGAACTGACCTGCTGACTCCTCCCTACCTCTCCCCTTGTGATAGTATATCGGCCTGACTGCATGTGGTAGATAGAGTATTCATATCAGCAGCAACAGTAGTAGTTGTAGTAGTAGTAGTAGTAGTATCAGTAGTATCAGTAGTAGTAGTAGTAATAGCAGTAGTAGCAGTGGTAGAAGTGATGGTGTACAGAATACTCATGTTTTCATTAAATAGACCATTCCTAATCTCTTTATGTCTTCTCTTTTAGACTGTCAGAGTATGAACAAGTAAATTAGTTAGCTGGCTAGTCAGTTAGTCAGCTAGTTTGTTTGTATGCTATTATTTATTGAAAGTTTCTCTCATGGCGCCGCAACCGCAACACCAAGTTCACATAGGTTAGTAAATAAGTAAGCAAGTTAGTAAATAATTTAGTTTGGAAGTTAATTATTTAGTCAGTCAGTCATGCTAGTAAGGAAGTTAGTTATTCACTCATTCAGTCATATTAGTAAAGAAGTTAGTTATTCAATGTCAGTCATGTTAGTGTGGCGTGTGCTATATTATGTACCTGCGTGGTGGGGGGACTGACGGGGGCCTACGGGTGTGTGGTGCTGGGATATCATGCTGGACGTGTGGCGCAACTGTTTCCAACACAGAAATAATATAGTTGAAGTGTTTCCAGCGCAGTACTGTAAGCTACGTGCATGCATGTGTCCAAATTCATCTCTCTCTCTCTCTCTCTCTCTCTCTCTCTCTCTCTCTCTCTCTCTCTCTCTCTCTCTCTCTCTCTCTCTCTCTCTCTCTGTTTGTTTGCTTTTTGGCGCAGAAAAGGAAGGAAAGGGAATGTACACACACACGAGAGAGAGAGAGAGAGAGAGAGAGAGAGAGAGAGAGAGAGAGAGAGAGAGAGCGGGGTTGCCGTCATGAACATAAGAACATAAGAAATAAGGGAAGCTGCAAGAAGCCACCAGACTTACACGTGGCAGTCCCTGCATGAAATATACCTACCTATTTCCACCTATCATCCCCATCCATAAATCCGTCTAATCTCCTCTTAAAGCTCCCTAATGTCTTAACACTAACAACATGATTACTGAGTCTGTTCCATTCATTTACCACTCTATTTGAGAACCAATTTCTTCCTACCTCTTTCTTAAACCTAAATTTTTCAAGCTTGAACCCGTTATATCTTGTTCTGTCCTGGTTGCTGATCCTAAGAATTTTGCATGAGAGGAACCTCAGTGCATGGAGGGCGCCGTGCCTTGCCACCGCCAACCATTGGTGCAGTGTCCGCGTAAAGTAACGTGTTACAGGTCGTCTCGTACGGACTCCAGCAAACTAAACCTAACTTAACGTAACCTAACCCAATCATTACTTCAGTGCCCGTGTAACAAAAGGGTGTTATAGGTCGTCTCGTACGCCGGCCAGCTAACGAAACAAGCTTGTAAACACTTTATTACTGCAGGTAGTTTTCCTATTTTTGTATCAGGTAGGTGTGATTGACTTTTTGATTATTATAACTTGACAGTGATCGGTTATATGCTATTTAGTGTTTATCGTGTGTAATGCTATACTTCACTAATGCAAGATCAGTATTCTCAAACGTTTTAGCGTCCTATCTCAAAGACATAACAGGTCCTATTGGTAATTATTGGGTTTTACAAAAGTATTTGAATAAATGTAGTGATAGTTTAACAAGGATTTGTCATCATCAGTAGGAAAAAAAAGTCCTTCAGAACCCGACTGATCATCTCTGTAACTGAAAAACAGTCCTTGTGAGGGCCCCACGCGCTTTAAAATCCGGGTTTAGTAAGTAATAGTGCGGCTGCCCAGCTAGGCAAGGTCCCGCTCATCTGACAATAAGGTCATCATTCAATGGTTCATGTGAATTAAGTACTCACTATTTAATTCCCACATAGCTGGTAATTTTATTTCATACACGGGGACGGGAGATGTTTAGGGTGTTATACTTACTTGTATCAATTCCCGATACTCGTTATTTTCGTAATGTTTCGAAAGTTATTGTTTTATTATTCGTTTTTCCATTTTCATTATATTAAAAGTAGTTTTCGTAAAATATTTTCATAGACAAAGTTAGCTTCTTTTATTAACTTATTGATAATGACAATATACTCGTATGACATCTAGCTGCTGTTAAACAAACTACTGAACTACTCAACAGTGGATAGCTCTACAAACACTAATAAAAGATTTGAACTACTTGATCACCCCTTTTGCTCTCAGTGGTGTATTTAACAATAAACTTACACCACTTTTTTTATGAAGTTTAAGAAAAAAATGAATAACATAACAGTGAGGTGGTTAATTTACACGTACCTATTATTATTCGTCCGTGATTATGCCAAGTTTTCTATATCTGAGAAACTCTTGCTACCAGCTCAGAGAAAATCAGATTACATGAGGCACTGTTACATTTCGTTGACTATCTGAGCCTCGTAACTACTCTGATGTGACGCTGCGTTTAGCTTTCTCTGTAAATTTGGCTTCAGTCCACTGACGTGTGAATCAATAGCCACATAACATACATGATAGCAGGGAGTGATGATGCGCCCTTGAACACTCATGAGTGTTGCGGTGGAGAGAGAGAGAGAGAGAGAGAGAGAGAGAGAGAGAGAGACGCTATCAACTCATTTTCCAGTCATCAATCATAGTCAATTCCAGTTTCAATTGTGTCTTAATTTTCGTTATGTGTAGAGAGGCGGTTGAGGACTGGCTAACAACTCATTTTCACTTTAACAGTTCAGTGGCTTAATTCTTTGGGTTCGTAGCTTCGATCAGAGACGAAACCGCAGCACCAACTCTTCCTGGTTCAAAATGCCTCCCTTTCCGAGCCGATGACGGGCCTCCACGAACACCCTTAGTGCAGTTCTTCTCGCGTAAGAACGTGGAAAGGGATCTCGTTTCGGTCTGGTAATGTACTACGGCGTCGAGGAACTGTGAGAGTATGGTAGGTTATTTAGATTGTGAGTATTTAGTGTTTTGGGATTGTAAGTTTGGTCAATGGATGTGAAGCTTTATTCTTGATCATGGGCAGCTTACATTCGGGTCTCTACGTTCGGTAGCGAAGGATGTCTCTTGATTTAAGTTAATTTAGTTATGGTGAATCTACTACGGATGTCCAATGTAGTAGTGATGAATAGGGGTGAAGATAATGGCCTGTTGCAGTGTATAATCGGTTTACGAACCGTACTTGCAGTTTTGGTTTTACAACCCTGCAAATACGGAAGAGGGAAGTTGAGGGAATGGTGTTGTAGAGTTTGTTTTACGAACAGTATTTGCAGTGTTTTATGAACCGAATTTGCAGGGTTGTTTTTTTACAACCCTGCAAATACGGAAGGGCAAAGTTGAGGGAATGGCGATGTGGGGAAGTTCATCGTTGGTTGTGAACGTAATCGAGCAGTAGAGAGTTGAATAGTTGTGGGAGAAGTTTATCGTTGGCTGTGTATTTAGTCTAACAGTGGAATGAGTAACTTGTAGTAGCAAGCATAATTTGGTGGAAATAAGCAAATGTAGTGGAATCGAGCAAATCTACTTCGGTAAGCAAATGAGGGAACTAACCAAGTGAAGTTGATCGTTGGTTGTGAAGTTAGTCGGAGTTAATTGAGCAGTGGAAATAGTGAATAGTGTTGTGGGGAAGTTAATCGTTGGTTGTGTAGTTGAACAATGCATCGAACAATGCAAAGAAACTTATAGCAAGCATAATTTAGTGGAATTAAGCAAATAGTTTATTAAGCAAATGTTAAGTTGATCGCTGGTTGTGAAGTTAGTCAAACAGTGGAAAGACGAACAGTGGAAAGATTAACTTAAAACAAGCATAACTTAGTGGAATTAGACTCGTATAGTTTAGTAAGCAAAGTAGTATAGTTTAGTGTTGTATTTTATATATTTGATGCCTTGTCATCTAGTGTAGGTTAATTACGAGTTGCTTCGTATGGGTATGTGTACCTTTTCCCTCCTTATCACGAGGCTAAGCCTTGTTCAAGTCAATGACCTCCTTTTCGTGAGTTTTTTTTTTCTCAAGGCTTTTTTTTATTCTCAAGGCTAAACTTTAAGTTAATTTAGTGACCTCCATTTCCTGACGGTGGTTTTTGTTCTGTACCGTGCCTCAAGGATGTAAGTGCAATGTTGCCACGTTGATAGCATCACCATGTTGCAAAAATCTTGGCTACGCCGTTGTGGCTATTCAGTATTGGATGTTTGTCATCCCACCCCCGCAAACAGGTGTACGGGGCGGGGGGGGAAGGAAATAGCACGTGATAGCAACGGGGGAAAAATAGTTGATTGCAACGAGTTTGTGCCGAAAGTTGTAACATCAAAAGCCAAATTATTGAAATTGTTAGCCAAAGAATGTTTCCGAATTCGTTACATTGCAACTCTCAATGAAAAGTTTCGTGATAATGGCCTTCATTGCATGGCGATGGGATGGTCTTGAAGGCTTCGCAAGTCTAGTTTGAGATTAGGTTTTCGGTGAGTGAACTATGGAGTCCCCCCCCCCCCCTCCAAACCCGAAGGAAAGAAAACGCTGGTACAACAACGGTTTACTAGCACAGACAATAGCCACGCTCAACAGCCATGCCTTGTATTGTCGGGATACTTGTCGGGATGCTTGTTGGGATACTTGACTAACATTTTATTTCGTATTGTCTATTTGGGCTCTATTGATGCAATATTCCTATCCGATAATTACTCCTAGTGAGGTCGAAAGCACTGTTCAGGGGGTGCTGTGAACTTGTTAAACCCAGCTGTGATCTCGCAGAACGTTTCCCTTTGTCTCAAAACAAGGGGGCAGTCGCAGCCTGCCGCCCCTTTCTCAAAACAAGGGGGCAGTCGCACCCTGCCGCCCCATTGTCTCAACACAAGGGGGCAGTCGCAGCCTGCCCTCTAAAGACCACTCTCTTCCTCCACACAAAACTAAAAGCACCTAATAGGACGCACACCCTTCAATCAAAAATTTCAAAATTATCATGGCGACTCCTACACCAGCCTCGGAGTCCCCATCTGGGGAGGGGACCATAAATGTCCCCAGGTCGGACTGCCTTTCTGTCGACGTCCCTAAGTGTCTTGACACCCCTCTCAACTATTTCTTCATTAACTTCTGCAACATTCGAGTCTACAACATTCGCGGTCTGAGATCTAATTTTCAATCTGTAGATTGTCTTCTAAACCTCTTTTCCTCACTGAAACTCGGGTGTCTAAGGCAACTGAAAACTCGGGTGTCTAAGGCAACTGACAGTAGCCCCGTTTGTTCCCTCCTACTTTCTCTATCCTAATTTTCCATCCAAAGCTGGATGTTTGTGCGCAATGACTTGACCTGCTCTAGTGCCCACGCTCTTGAATCTTCGAGTTTTCCACCATCTAGCTACTTTTCCACCATCTGGGTAAGACTACACCGTCACTCTCGAACTAAATTTATCTGTGCTGTATACCTCTCGCCTAACTCCTCTGACTATTAAGAAATTCTTGACTACTCAAAACTTCCAAAGTGGAGCACATTCTGACCCTCTTCCCTTTTGCAGAGATCTCCGTTCTTGGAGACTTCAATGTTCACCACCAGCTTTGGCATTCCTCTCCCTTCACTGACCATCCTGGTGAACTAGCCTTCACTGACCATCCTGGTGAACTAGCCTTCAACTTTGCTATCTTCCACGACCTAGAGCAATTGGTGCAACACACTACTCGTATTCCTGACAGTCTTGGAGATGCGCCCAACCATCTTGACCTTTTCCTGACCTCTAATCTTTCTGCTTGTGCTGTCATCCTTTCTTCTCCGTTGGGCTCCTCCGATCACTAATCCTTCTGCTTATGCTGTCATCGTTTCTTCTCCGTTGGTCACCTCCGATCATAATCCTTCTGCTTATGCTGTCATCCTTTCTTCTCCGTTGGGCTCCTCCGATCACAATCTCGTATCTGTATCTTGTCCTATCGTTCCAATCCCTCCTCAGGATCCCCCTAAGCGAAGGTGCATCTGGCGTTTTGCCTCTGCTAGTTGGGGGTACCTGAGGAGGTATTTTGCTGATTTTCCTTGGAATGACTACTGCTTCCGCGTTAGAGAACCAGGTTCTCTAACTGTCCTCTAACTGAATGTCTTTAGCCTCTCTCTCACTGCCGCACTCTAACAATGACTTTAGCCTCACTGCCGCACTGTTGCATCTCTAGCCGACTTCTACCGCTATTTTCATGCTAACTGCTCTTATGATCTTGCTAACCGCCTGCCTACCCTCCTCTCGCGGCCTCGCTGCACAAGACTTGCATCTTTCTCACCCCTATTCTGTCCACCTCTCTTGTTAAAGAGTTAACCAGTATTCTCAATCATTCTCTCGCGGCCTCGCTGCACAGGACTTGCCTCTTTCTCTCACCCCTATTCTGTCCACCTCTCTAACGAAAGTTAACCAGTATTCTCAATCATTCATCCCTATTTTCATGCTAACTGCTCTCCTGATCTTGCTGACTGCCTGCCTATCCTCATCTCGCGGCCTCGCTGCACAAGACTTGCTTCTTTCTCTCGCCCCTATTCTGTCCACTTCTCTAACGAAAGAGTTAACCAGTATTCTCAATCATTCATCCCTATCTCTAGTAAACTCTGGAACTCCCTGCCTGCTTCTGCATTTCCACCTTCCTATCCAATGATTTGAATTCCTTCAAGAGGGAGGTTTCAAGACACTTGCCCTTCAGTTTTTGACTACCGCTTTGGACCCTTTTATGGGACTGGCATTTCAGTGGGCATTTTTTTTTATTGGATCTTTGTTGCCCTTGGCCAGTGTCCCTCCTACATTAAAAAAAAAAAAAGACTACCGCTTTGGACCCTTTTATGGGACTGGCATTTCAGTGGGCATTTTCTTTTTTTTATTGGATCTTTGTTGCCCTTGGCCAGTGTCCCTCCTACATTAAAAAAAAAAAAACTGTCAGATTGTTTAAGTGAAATTGCTTTGGTCCCTATCGATACAATATACCCATCCATTACTGTCAAATTGTTTGTAACAGTAAAATTGTTTCAAGTGCCACTCTAAGACGAGTCTGTTTTTTATGAGCATATCCATGCCAACATTCCCTGGTCTCGTTTCATATGCCCACATTACTTTGTCTCCTTTTTTCATAAGAGATGGATATCATAGGGGCTCCTTTTTTCATAAGGGATGGATGTCATGGAGGTAATGTTGAAGGCACTATGATGAAAACGATATAAAGGCACTTCAAGAATTGTCTGATGGAATTTCACGGAGACGAAGCCACTTAAAGCATTCTCTGATGGAATGGGACGGATGTAATGTCTATGTGATGCTGAAGGCAGAGCGTGATGGGAGATGAAGGCAGCTCAAGGATTTTCTGTATTCTTCGAGTTTGTTATACTTGTTTATACTTTTATTGTTCACAAATCTGATGCCTTTTTGGCAGTGCATTAAAAGTTAACATTACGTTTGTCGTTTGTTATACTTGTTTATACTTTTATACTTGTTTTTATACTTTTATTGTTCAAGTCTGATGACTTTCTGGCAGTGCATTAAAAGTTTTAAACATTTATATTACATTTGTCATAAGTGCTATATAGTAATGAAATAAAGGTTTCATTAATGATTGTGATAGAGTAGGTATGGCAGTATTTTGATACTTTTTTTTCTATTGCAGTAAACCAGGCTAAGAAGCATGATGAGAAGAGGAACCTGAACACCTGAGGGAGCTAGAATTGCACAGGAGTGGTGGAATGTGAAAGCATCCATAATGGATTTTGCACATATGGCAAATGAGTTCTGCAGAATAAGGCTTCTGTACTTGTCTTGTTTCTCCTACCTTCAAAAATGTTTCAGACTTAATGTTAGCCTGTTAATGATGCAGGTACATGAGCAACAGTGTTTATTAAGTCCACGGGACTGCCACTCGATGATTATTATTGGATTTTTTATTATTTTTTTTTTTAATTAAATGAATTTCTAGAAGTATGTATTCTCTTTCTCCTCAGACTGTTTTGAGTATCGGTTATGTATACTTATGTATACTTTCTCTGGAGACTCTTTTGAGTATTGGTTAATCACTTTAATGTACACAAAAAATTCAAAGTACGCAAATAAAATTAAAGGCTTAATTGCATCCTTTATTCATTAGTTTGGTTTACACAGACTTAACATCCCTTAACATCCTCATGGTTCACAAGAAAATATTTACCACAACCTTAACATCTCTCATGGTTCACAAGAAAATATTGATCCACACAGTTGGGTGGACATTAATCAGTGTGCAAGTATGCAGGAACAGGGGGAAGACATTATTAATGATGAGTAAATGCAATTGAATGCAATCACAAGTATTATCCAGGTAATTAATATACAGGTGGATAGATTCACAAGAGCTATTACAGGTACATCTAAATAGGGTACATTCAGTGGGAGCTACATAGCATTACCTCTGTAATGGAGATAACATTGGGGCTGGAGGGTTGGAGTGTGATGTCCCAACAGCATACTTTACAATAGTGACATTGTACTAAATCTTTAAAGATCTTTAAAAATCTTTTTTAATCTTTAAATAATTTTTAAAAAGTGAGCTGAGTGATGATATTTGAGATTCATAGGTTGAAATTAAAATAGAAATATAGAGGTGAACTTAGATGAGTGATAAATATCACTTGAGATTCATAGGTTGAAATAGAGGTGAACTTAGCTGAGTGTTAGTTCTGAGAGAAGAGGTGAATTTGAGTGTTAGTGCTAGCTATGAGTGACAAGTGACAATTAGTGCCAAGTGGCAAAATATGGGTGTAATGTTTTTTTTAAACTTAACGTGTTCATGAACTAAATGAACATCACTTGTATGATGTTCTATTTTGTCATTCTCATGAATTGATGAAGTATTAAAATAACCAGAGCTGGGCACTTATGCAAACACAAATCTGCAAACATTATTTACCTTCCGCAATTGTTGAGTTTGAGCAAGTGCCCAGCTCTGCCTCTGACAGCATTTATGAAAAAAAAGCTCCAGTGCTGGTAGTTAGTTGCTCAAGAACATGCTTCACTGCACTATGAAGGGACAATCACCTAGTTTGGCTAGTTTGGCAAGGGTGTAACATTTTGTGAGGTTTTCATTTTGCAAACTCTTGAAACTCCCTCTGCTATTAACAGTCTATCCTCTGTGCAGAGCTGGGCACTTCCACAAGCACTTCCTTAAACTCCACTCTACAATTGCGGAAGGTCATTTTTGTTTACAGATTTTCATTTGCAGAAGTGCCCAGCTCTGTAAATATGGGATCTGGATCAAGGATCCAGGCACAAGACTAGCTCTGTTGGCTGAAGGTTGTTTAGAGAAAGAAGGCAATTGCAGGAAAAACACAGAACAAAACTTGAATAGAGTAAGCTGAAGATTGGAAGAATTAGGTAGTCACAATCACAGGGACTGAACATTGCATCTATCATACTTTGCAACCTATCAACACTTTCTGTCTCTGTACCTATACATATGCTACACTAAGAATAAATCATTCTTAATCATTATGATAATATCTCCATGGTGATAACATCTATCTACATACCCGGCAGCTACCCCACACAGGATGGCCTAAACAAAGCACCACATACTTGTGTATACATCATTCAGTTTTAGCCGTGTTGGCCTCTAAAGGTACATCCACACAGTCGAACATTGTCAGTCGTATGCACCCTAATGGAAAGGGATACTTCTTCCCTTTTGCAGAGATCTCCATTCTTGGAGACTTCAAAGTTCACCACCAGCTTTGGCTTCCCTCTCCCTTCACTGACCATCCTGGTGAACTAGCCTTCAACTTTGCTATCCTCCACGACCTAGAGCAATTGGTGCAACACCCTCCTCGTATTCCTGACCGTCTTTGAGATACGTCCAACATTCTTGACCTTTACCTTACCTCTAATCCTTCTGCTTATGATGTCACCCTTTCTTCTCCGTTAGGCTCCTCCGATCACAATCTCATATCTGTATCTTGTCCTATCGCTCCAATTCCTCCTCAGGATCCCCCTAAGCAAAGGTGCCCCTGGCATTTTGCCTCTGCTAGTTGGAGGGACCTGAGTAGGTATTTTGCTGATTTTCCTTGGAATGATAACTGCTTCTGTGTCAGAGACCCGTCTTTGTGTGCTGAGCGCATAACAGAGGTGATAGTGTCTGGCATGGAGGCATACATTCCTAACTCTTTTTCTCGTCCTAAAACCTTCTAAACCTTGGTTTAACACAGCTTGTTCTCGTGCTATACATGATAGAGAGGTGGCCCACAAAAGATACTTAAGCCTTCCATCACCAGAATCTCATGCACTTTATATTTCTGCCCGGAACCATGCCAAGTCTGTTCTCCAACTAGCCAAAAACTCCTTCATTAACAGAAAGTCTCAAAACCTTTCAAGATCCAACTCCCCTCATGACTTCTGGCATCTAGCCAAAAATATCTCCAATAACTTTGCTTCTTCTTCCCTCTGACTACTTCATGCCACCTATGAAAATTCTTCACAATGATGTTTTCCATGCCCTTGCTGGCCTAAACCCTCAGAAGGCTTATGGACCTGATGGGGTCCCTCATATTGCTCTTCGAAACTGTGCCTCCGTGCTTGCACCTTGCCTAGTCAAACTCTTTCAGCTCTGTCTGTCAACATCTACCTTTCCTTCTTGCTGGAAGTTTGCCTACATTCAACCTGTTCCTAAAAAGGGTGACCATTCTAATCCCTCAAACTACCGTCCTATTGCTTTAATTTCCTGCCTATCTAAAGCTTTTTAATCTATCCTCAACAGGAAGATTCTTAAATATTTATCACTTCACAACCTTCTATCTGATCGCCAGTACAGGTTCCGTCAAGGCCGCTCTACTGGTGATCTTCTGGCTTTCCTTACAGTCTTGGTCATCTCTTTTAGAGATTTTGGTGAAACTTTTGCTGTTGCCTTGGACATATCAAAAGCTTTTGATAGAGTCTGGCACAAAGCTTTGATTTCCAAACTACCCTCCTACGGCTTCCATCCTTCTCTCTGTAACTTCATCTCAAGTTTCCTTTCTGACCGTTCTATTGCTGCTGTGGTAGACGGTCCCTGTTCTTCTCCTAAATCTATTAACAGTGGTGTTCCTCAGGGTTCTATCCTGTCACCCACTCTCTTCTTACTATTCATTAATGATATTCTAAACCAAACTTCTTGTCCTATCCACTCCTATGCTGATGATACCACCCTGCACTTTTCCATGTCTTTTCATAGACGTCCAACCCTTCAGGAGGTAAACATTTCACACAGGGAAGCCACAGAACGCTTGACTTCTGATCTTTCTAAAATTTCTGATTGGGGCAGAGCAAACTTGGTATTATTCAATGCCTCAAAAACTCAATTCCTCCATCTATCAACTCGACACAACCTTCCAGACAACTATCCCCTCTTCTTCAATGACACTCAACTGTCCCCATCTTCTACACTGAACATCCTCGGTCTGTCCTTTACTTATAATCTGAACTGGAAACTTCACATCTCATCTCTAGCTAAAACAGCTTCTATGAAGTTAGGCGTTCTGAGATGTCTCCGCCAGTTTTTCTCACCTCCCAGCTGCTAACTCTGTACAAGAGCCTTATCCGTCCATGTATGAAGTATGCTTCACATGTCTGGGGGGGTTCCACTCATACTTCTCTTCTAGACAGGGTGGAATCAAAAGCTTTTCATCTCATCAACTCCTCTCCTCTAACTGACTGTCTTCAGCCTCTCTATCACTGCCACAATGTTGCATCTCTAGCTGTCTTCTACTGCTATTTTCATGCTAACTGCTTTTCTGATCTTGCTAACTGCATACCTCCCCTCCTCCCATGGCCTCGCTGCACAAGACTTTCTTTTTTCTCTCATCCCTATTCTGTCCACCTCTCTAATGCAAGAGTTAACCAGTATTCTCAATCATTCATCCCTTTCTCTGGTAAACTCTGGAACTCCCTGCCTGCTTCTGTATTTCCACCTTCCTATGACTTGAATTCCTTCAAGAGGGAGGTTTCAAGACGCTTATTCATCAATTTTTGACTACCGCTTTGACCCTTTTATGGTACTGGCATTTCAGTGGGCACTGACAAGTATTGTAGCAAACAAGTGGTTTATCCACTTAAATGATCTCTATGTTCAGGTATGTGAGCTGTACATGGAAAAAATGTATTTATTTTTACAATCAGTGATGCCAATGGTAGGAAGATTTGATCCATACATGACAAGAGTGTAAAACTCAGGGAGATATCCACAGAAGTTGGGATGGCAAGAATTTTGGTCTCAGCACAAAATTCAAGGATCTTGAAACTCAGGAGGATACTGTAGTTAGTACAGAATCACACCCTTTTATCTGAAATTCCAAAAACATAAAACCTCTCAAAACTGAAAGCAAAATTTTCATGTCAACACCCCAAAGCTCACGGCTGACACTAAATGCTGTTTCTCCCCACCCTACTTAATTGGTATTAAGCAACAGAGTTCCCCTTGTTGGATACCTCTGGAGGCAGCAAGGCACTGTGAGAGAGAGAGAGAGAGAGAGAGAGAGAGAGAGAGAGAGAGAGAGAGAGAGAGAGAGAGAGAGAGAGAGAGAGAGAGAGAGAGAGAGAGAGAGAGAGAGAGAGAGAGAGAGAGAGAGAGAGAGAGAGAGAGAGAGAGAGAGAGAGAGAGAGAGAGAGAGAGAGAGAGAGAGAGAGAGAGAGAGAGAGAGCACTACTAGCCCCTGACTATCTACAAGGAACCAGTATTACCAAAAGCTGTATAAAGAGTCATGCTGTCATGTAAAGATGCTGGTCTTGGTCTTGGTGTGAAGGTTCATCTGTAAAGGGAATCATTCAAGGGACACTCTTAATCAACTCTGTCTAAATGACTAATGTAAATTTATCTTGCATACTTTTTGATTTTCCACCTCAAATTAATATTAATGTCATTAAGTAATCAAATCAATAGTTTTCTTAATTATCATGCTTTTAAGGATGTATGATGAAACCTCTGAAGATTATTATTTCAGATGATGAAGAGTAAGGAAAAAAATGCTGGTTCTTTCTAATTTTCCCTTCGTGTTATTCATTTTAAATCCCCCTATTTAATTTAACTAAATTCAAGTATGTTATTTAGCAAGAAAACACTTCTCCACATCAGAATTCATTCTGCACACATCCATACCAATATCAAGTCTCATAAAATAAGAATTAGTCTGTAAAATAAAGGCAAAATCCATGAGTAGCATCCCATCACTGACAACAAATGTGACACCGTCAACCTGTTGCCTAAGGTTAGACAACTCTCCAGTTAGCAAAACTCACCATCAGAGCATACTGACAAAAATATTGAGGTGTGTGTGTGTTGCCAAATTATGCATGCCAGCTTCCTCCAGAATCACCAGATGAAAAGGTACAGCTGCCACCACCCACACTGAGGTGCAGGAACCTGTACTCCTGCCTTCATCATCAGCTGGGAGTGACATGGATCAGTTCACCTTTGTTTGATGATCCATGCCAGGCAGGAACAAGCTGCAAGGAATGTGTACTGTTTAGCTGGATTTGTTCTTCACTGTCTGTTCCATTAAAGGCTACACTGCCTATCTAAACTGCCTGTTTCTTGTGGTGTATAATATAACTTTTCTTGCCTGCACACAATATCTAGTGTTTAAAACCTGTCACCTAAGAAAAGAGACATTTATATATAGTGTGTTTCCTAAAGTATAGGTCAATCTCAAGTATTAGTCAACCCCTGATTTCAGACCAGGAAATTAGTAATTTATGGTATACTCCTTGTATATAGATCAACCACCTATATGATGGCTACCTAATGGAATAAAAAAAAAAAAAATCTTTAGAACTTGGAGTGCTGTGCTAGTAATGGAATGGCAAGTTATAGCATTAAATCACCACATTTTATATGAATTCTAATAATAATAATAACAATAATAATAATAATAATAATAATAATAATAATAATTACTACTACTACTGCTACTAATACATTAATACTATAATTATTATAAAAATTAAGCAATTTTCAAAACAATTAAATATTTAGCTTCATCCTTGATTGACCTGCATTCCCACTGCCTCGTCCCTCTGCCTATGAAATGCAATGCAGGTTTGTGTATTGGAAAGTTTGGTCTACCAGCTGGAAATACGAGTGTGACTGCGGGACCTCACAACTTCACCTTTATCCTTACCAGCATATTAGTATGTAGTCTGATGGGGGAGGCTCTTATGAACTGCATAGGTTACTTCATTACTGGTGGGCAATTCTTGTAGATCATGGAAATAATCTTAACCTACTAATTTCCTCAGTGTTTATTTCTCGGCAAAATGTAACTTTTCAAATCGTTAACTACACAAGGGAACAGCAGCGCAATTACAGAACAGAATTTATCTAAACATAACCTAACCTTTCTGATGAAAACCCTAATGTAATTCCAATATTATCCTCTTTTCTTATATTAAGGAAAATTCACATACACTCAAAGCACCACAACTTGTCATACTGAAGGGCAGGTATCAATCCTCAATTGTTCCCTATATAAGACATGACAGTCCTCCTCTTACCTTCAACTGATTCTTTGTTAGCCCCGGCGCAAGGTCATCATCAAGGATCACTGCTCATGAGGTAGCAAGACTTCATAATGCGAGGAAAATTTAATAACACGAACTTCTGTCTTTTCAACATGGTGGCAAGGTCTCTCCTTTCGCTCCTTCCTTGATCTTTGAAAATATAAATGTCAACTATATGATCAGTTATATTGCAAAAAATGTGATTATAAATTAAGATCATTCATGTCTAATAACTCTTGCATAGTTATTTACCTTGTAAAAGAAAATACTGTGAAATAAAAAAATATCATAATTTCACTTACTGCAGTTCCCTTATAATAAAATAAATAAATAAATAAAAACAAAATGAAGTATTATGTCTCCACATGCTATCTGTGCTATCATGTCCAAGAGAATATCGAAGTCAGTCCTCACTCTCTACTTTGGCTGATCCAATTTTCTGTGTCGGAACATAAACAGTCAACAAGACAAGAGAACCAAGAGGAACATCCCCGTCAGGCGTCAGTGTTGGGGGCAGGACGTGAAACTCGAGGCCTGCGGGGCAACATAACTCTTTCCCAAATCCAAGGTGGGTGAAAACAGGATGTGATGGAGCCCTAACACCCAGCAAACGCTCCTGCCCGCCGCCCACCCACATCATGGGGGAGTGGTCGGTGCCCTTTAATGTTTCGCTCACTGCTGCGGGTCAGTCTGTTCCAGGAGGGAAGGATTATTGTGAAGCATATGGAGGGTTAGAGGGAGCAAGAAAGGAATATGGCTGAAATGGTCCTGAAATTCGGTATGGTCGTTCCATAGGGTTTTTGACACATTGAATTTTCTGTTTTCTTTTTCTTTCCTTCTTTGCCATTAAAATTAAATTAATGAAAGTCATCTCCACTGGTATCAGCATATATCTTGTTATGCAAAATAATAGCATTTTGAAAGGCTTTTCACCGCTCAAAGTTTTTAATGATTTATGGTGTACCTTTTTTTAAGAAATTAACTAAGCAAGTCCTCAACTTATATCATAACTTACAAACCAATGCTTATTGACTTATCCTGTATAACTGTGTTCTTCAAGCATTCATTTAAATATTTATCATTGCCACTGCAGGAGAAGCTAATATTTGGGCCAAACTTCCAGGTCTGTGAAACTTCTATAACCCTAAGACAATGGAGACCAATCAGAAGGAGTCAGAAGGCAGGGAGTCTGCTGCCAACAACCAGCCCCCAGATGCCTTACCCAGGAACCTTCTGGATGAGGAGGAAAGACTCAGTAGCTTTGGCTCTCCCAAGCACGGCCCAACACTGTCCACGAGCACCAGCAGCTTTGAGGCACTTGACCCACACGACCCAAACCTGAGTCACCTCGCTTCACTCATGTTCTCCCACACTTCAAATTACCTTCAGGTTTGTCTCAGAATGAAGTGGGAGTGTACATATGATAAAAACTTACCACCCCTCAGCTATAATCATGCAAATCATTCAGAATATGCCAAGTAACTAGTGTCATTATTTCAAGGAAATATTTTACTTGATTCTAATGCAGAGCACTTGAGACAGATACCTTACAAAGCCAAGCAATCTGTCAGGCCCCTAATTTTGTACAAATCCCACAGGGGGAGTTGTCTGCTGTGCTGGAAGATTACACTCTACTAGAGCAGATGAACCGTGCAACTATCACCAAGTATTCTGACATGCGACAGATTGGTGGAAGTGTCAGCCGGGCACTAAAGGATCTGAATGAGAAGTATTTGGCACTTCAGCCTTACCTGGAGCAGATTGACCAGATTGAGGACAGTGTTACTAAATTGGAAGCAGCAGCCTACAAACTTGATGCTTATTCTAAAAGACTTGAAGCAAGGTTTAAATCCTTGGAAAAAAAGTAAAGTTCCTTTCTGTGTATAATTTTACATCAGAGATTATTATAATTCTATCAAACTTTTTTCTTTGAGACATCCATGTTTATCTTTAAACATTGTTGACTTGTGATGTGCCTAAGGCAAAAATTTGATATATAGAAGTGGATGCACTTATCCAGTATTCTAATGATGTATATAACATTAACACAAGTGAGTGGATGCATCAGACAGTGGTAGAGGGTGCTTTCCCTGGTTCCTTCCCACAACCACAGCAAGATCCATAATCTCTCACCTGAACATCACCTGCTCACACCTTCCCTCTGCCAATGGACAATCCAGAGCATATGATTGAGAAGGGGAGACCAGTTGTCATCCATAGATCTTGCCTTGAATCTCACTTGCCTGTGGAGAAAGATCTGTGTATAAGTTACCAAAGTATATACCATGTTTTCAACTGAATGTTCCATTACTTCAAACATTATATGTTAAACAAGCAACTTGACTGTGGGGAATGATGAGGTGACCCTGTCCCTGAGGATAATGAAGGAATAACATGCAGCATCCCTATTACCTCATTAGCTATAGATCTGACCTTGTTCTTCCCTTCTTCAGTGGCATCATCATAATGTCTAAATGAAATGGGTTCACAGGGTGGCTTTAAAGACAGTGACTCTTCTGGAATAATGTAGTACCTGATTCTCTCTCTCTCTCTCTCTCTCTCTCTCTCTCTCTCTCTCTCTCTCTCTCTCTCTCTCTCTCTCTCTCTCTCTCTCTCTCTCTCTCTCTCTCTCTCTCTCTCTCTCTCTCTCTCTCTCTCTCTCTCTCTCTCTCTCTCTCTCTCTCTCTCTCTCTCTCTCTCTCTCATTCCCATCCTTTGCTGCTACCATTATCTCATGCATTTACTGGCAGTAATGTGATAACAATCCCTCGTGGCATGTCTCATCACAAAAACTCATTGCTCTCACCTTTATATTTATATTGGTAGTGACCTGGGAGATGGAAGATTCTGATAAGAAAGAATGGTGTCGAGTGTATGGTTGTGAATGTATAAGCAAGCATGTAAAGGGTTTTGAAAAATTGTGTGACTGGAAAAGGCAAAGAGTAGGCAGAGTGTAATGTTGAGATTAGTAAGTATAACATTGTCAAAAAATATTAATATTGTAAGTATACACCATTGTCTTTAGTATTTTACCAACTTACAGTCCCTGCTCAAAATGTTTTTAAATGTTATGAAGACAGTTCAAGAAAATATGCAGTGCAGTGGTTGCAGTAAAATTAGTTACATTCTGTATATCCACGTAAATACCAAAAGAAAAATATTTTAAAAATGTGTAGCAGCTAACAAGCAGAAATAGTTTGGGAAGGCTTAAGGCACTCTTGGCATTACCACTGGATATGAAAATATACTATGCTTCATAAGAACTTTACATGGTTCAGATACATGAATGATTCTGGGCTTGTTCCTCCCTCTCCTCCACCCTCTGACTAATTCATGCCACCTATTAAAATTCTTCGCAATGATGTTTTCCATGCCCTCGCTGGCCTAAACCCTCAGAAGGCTTATGGACCTGATGGGGTCCCTCCTATTGTTCTCCAAAACTGTGCCTCCATGCTTGCACCTTGCCTAGTCAAACTCTTTCAGCTCTGTCTGTCAACATCTACCTTTCCTTGCTGGAAGTTTGCCTACATTCAACCTGTTCCTAAAAAGGGTGACCATTCTAATCCCTCAAACTACCGTCCTATTGCTTTAATTTCCTGCCTATCTAAAGTTTTTTAATCTATCCTCAACAGGAAGATTCTTAAACATCTATCACTTCACAACCTTCTATCTGATCGCCAGTATGGGTTCCGTCAAGGCCGCTATACTGGTGATCTTCTGGCTTTCCTTACTGAGTCTTGGTTATCCTCTTTTAGAGATTTTGGTGAAACTTTTGCTGTTGCCTTGGACATATCAAAAGCTTTTGATAGAGTCTGGCACAAACCTTTGATTTCCAAACTACCCTCCTACGGTTTCTATCCTTCTCTCTGTAACTTCATCTCAAGTTTCCTTTCTGACCGTTCTATTGCTGCTGTGGTAGATGGTCACTGTTCTTCTCCTAAATCTATTAAGAGTGGTGTTCCTCAGGGTTCTGTCCTGTCACCCACTCTCTTCTTATTATTCATTAATGATCTTCTAAACCAAACTTCTTGTCCTATCCACTCCTACGCTGATGATACCACCCTGCACTTTTCCACGTCTTTTCATAGACGTCCAACCCTTCAGGAGGTAAACATATCATGCAGGGAAGCCACAGAATGCCTGACTTCTGATCTTTCTAAAATTTCTGATTGGGGCAGAGCAAACTTGGTATTGTTCAATGCCTCAAAAACTCAATTCCTCCATCAACTCAACACAACCTTCCAGACAACTATCCCCTCTTCTTCAATGACACTCAACTGTCCCCCTCTTCTACACTGAACATCCTCTTTCTGTCCTTTACTTATAATCTGAACTGGAAACTTCACATCTCATCTCTAGCTAAAACAGCTTCTATGAAGTTAGGTGTTCTGAGACGTCTCTGCCAGTTTTTCTCATCCCCCCAGCTGCTAACTCTGTATAAGGGCCTTATCTGTCCATGTATGGAGTACGTTTCACGTGTCTGGGGGGGTTCCACTCATACTGCTCTTCTAGACAGGGTGGAATCAAAAGCTTTTCGTCTCATCAACTCCTCTCCTCTAACTGACTGTCTTCAGCCTCTCTCTCACCGCTGCAATGTTGCATATCTAGCTGTCTTCTACCGCTATTTTCATGCTAACTGCTCTTCTGATCTTGCTAACTGCATGCCTCCCTTCCGTGGCCTCGCTGCACAAGACTTTCTTTCTCTCACCCCTATTCTGTCCACCTCTCTAACGCAAGAGTTAACCAGTATTCTCAATCATTCATCCCTTTCTCTGGTAAACTCTGGAACTCCCTGCCTGCTTCTGTATTTCCACCTTCCTATGACTTGAATTCCTTCAAGAGAGAGGTTTCAAGACACTTATCCATCAATTTTTGACCACTGCTTTGACCCTTTTATGGGACTGGCATTTCGGTGGGCATTTTTTTTTTTTATTAGATTTTTGTTGCCCTTGGCCAGTGTCCTTCCTACATAAAAAAAAAAGAAAAGTTCACAGAGATCAATAGCAGTCTGGATAGTAAAATCTGAGATACGTTAAGCCTATGTTTAGAGAGAATAACAGTTTTGAACCAGTGGCAAACTTGGCAAAATAAGAGAAACCAATACAGTAACTGACATATGTACGAGTATTGCATGACTTACATCATAAACTTAGTGACAATCTGTTAATCGACAATCATGGCAACAGTCCTGATACCGTTTTTCCTCCTAGTTTTCTTGTTGAGACAGAGCTATTTGATAACAGATGGAGCATATTAGATGCAACTATTATTCTACCATTTTATCCTGGGGTGTTTCTCCTGGTAACATTTTTTTTTCAAATTTTCTCATCGTATCGTATTGCTACATACTGCAGAACTGAATGTGTACACAGGTAAGTGATCTTTGTAATACTTATTATAATCGCCTAAATTTTACTTAGTACTTTATTATTTGACAAGAAAAAAAAAAAGTTGGACAAAAATATCACAGCAAGGAAAACCTGCCATTCCCAAAGTTAATACGGGCATAATGATGAATGTGCCTGCCTGAACTAGAAAACTTCCCAGTCCTAAAGCGTTAAGTGGTATTTATAAACGCAATTTTAACCAGGGAATATGCTTGGAACAAAACATTATAGATCAACACCACCACCAGTAACAACGGCGACGCCAGCAGAGAAACGAACCACGCATAGACGTACTACAGCGATGATGAGCTTGTCACATAGTCATCGTCTGGATCGTGAAGGAATTATTTCTGAGATGGATATAGTGCGAGATTATCTGACCATGCTGCTGAGGTAAATTTACTCTGGTCACGGGACAAACGCAGCGGTGCATTAAGGAGTTCGGATCTTCACAGTCATTAGTGAGGCGAGTCATCAGTCAGACTTTATTGGATACATACTACCAGCCACCCTTCATGTTATATGGTATCTGCATTACGTGGTTTCTCACAGATGCTCGTATGCTGAAGAACCAGACTGAGTTCCTGGAGATTGCTGGCTTCCCTAGAGCTATGGGGTGCTGTGGACTACCCTGGCCATACAAAGATATAAAAGCACCAAAAGATTTTCCTAGAGAATATATAAACAGTGAAAGTTACCACAGCATTAATGTGCAATTTGTGCTCAATGCAAGACTTGAAATTATTGACCGTTTCGCACAGTGGTCGCTATGCATGATGCCAGAATGGTAGTGGGCCTAAGATGTTTGATAATAATTTGATATCCCATTTGGATGTCTGTTACAAGGGTACAGTGAACTAAAACATGGCTTCCCACACCCCACTTGCAGCCACAATGAATGCAGCAGGTCATTATTATCGGATTTTCGTTATTTCCGGACTCCTTTTATTCTGAGAAGTCAAGGATCGAATATACTCACACGTGCGTATACGTGCGTTAACTTTTTTTTTTTTTCTGGACCCACAGACAATCAGTGAGTATGGCGGCGAGAGAAATCGAAAAATTAAAGAGACGTTTCCATATCCTTCGTGGAAAAAATTGGAGTCATTCCCCCAAGTGAAATCAACCACATTGATTGTGTACCGTGTTGCACAGCGGCAAGCAGAAACAGCGCGTTGACAAATAATGATTGTGATGGTGATGACAATGCTCATCCACCAAACACAGGGTTTGGGTCACTTTGATCCTAACAGCCATGTAAATGATAAAAGAACTTCCAGTCTGATACATAATTATCAAATAACATGTTGAGATCTCTAGAATCTTTAATATTTCATAACCGTATGATAGTCGGATTATATAGGTCTTAACATACACGCACTATTTTGAAGTTAATTCTTAGAAAAAACACATATACGTTACATCAGTCACGTAACATGATGCTCCCTATATAACAATGTACTAGGGGCCTCGACACGTGTCATCAGTACAGGCCAAGCAACGTATCCTTGGTACAGGCCGCGGGTCATTTGGTACAATGTACTATACCAAGGAATTTTGGTATTCTTTCCTGTAATTGGGGAATTTCCCCAGATTTGGGAACACGAAGGTATTTTTGTTAAAAATGTTACAACTAGATGTACAAAGCAAGAAAGAAAACATTCTTCTTATGAATATAGCAGGATGAACAATTCTTCCAGTGTGTTAAGCAGTGTCGTGCAAAGTAAGTCGCAGTATGCTACGTGACAAGCGCACCGCACAGTACGTAGAACAGCTTGGTAACCTTGAGAATGTCAGCAGTCTTCCCCAGCTGCTGGTAACACAAAAAGCAGTAAGCATCACTGCACATGCCCTGAGCAGTGTCCAGCCCGTGGGGTCATTTGGTGCGATGATACATTAACGCTTCGAATGTTCCTTTGTATATATATATATATATATATATATATATATATATATATATATATATATATATATATATATATATATATATATATATATATATATATATATATATATATATATATATAAGAAGTAGCATAAAAATGTAGTTCTATTGTAGTTTCTAAGAATAACTTATTTTCTTTTAGTACAACCAACACAATGCACATACGTATATAAAGGATTTAGTCTAGGGAAATATTAACGTTAGTCTAGGGAATTCTTACACATCTACTTTGGGAGCACGGCCACGGCTGCTCGCAGGCCGCACTGCACCAAGCAACAATCAACACGTCACCGTACACAGCTAAGCATTGGCAGGGTAAACCGAGTTAATATGGCCGCGCTAAAGCCAAGCACAGTTCTACGTCTCCGTTTTCCCTTGACATTGTGAGTATTAAAGCGCATACATGTCTGTAACAATGCTACTGTTCATAGTATTTATTTCTAGTGAAATTCTGCTAAGTCATGATAACAAAATGGGTGGGCCTAAAATCATCCGGCTGCCTTACTTGTAGCATAAGGTATATGAGGTGCCTTGTGTTGCCCTACAGGTGTGTGAGGACCATGACGAAGGGTGATCCGGGCTCAGGGGCCGGACAAGGCGGTGGTACCGGCGGCACAATCAGGGATGCCGGCGGCTCCTTCGGCAAGAGGGAGGCGGCGATTGAGGACCAGTATTTCAAGAGGCTTGTGAGTACAGGGGGTGTAAGGATGGGGCGTGGCTAGGGGAGGGAAGGAACAAGCCAAGTAAGTGCTTTGAAGGTGAAGAAAGGATCATGAATTATACATAAAAAAAAAAAATAATAATAATAATAATAAATAATCGCAGGGAATGCGTCATCACCGCCAGTAACAGTACGGAAGGTGGGGCTGGAGAAAACAAGTGATCTGCGAGAAAACAGAAAACATTTAATTCACAATGCATTAGTTTGTCCATAAACATAATTTCATCCACAAAATCGGTGAATGCCCTCATTAAATATCAAGTAACAAAACTGTTCTTGTTGATCATGAGTGATAACCACTCCTCAGCCCAGGAAGTTATACCTACAGGCGCCGTAGCCTCACACCATGCCTCTGACATTGAGATTACACATTCCTCATGTTGATGTGTGGAATCTTGCTACACTGACTAATGACCTTGTTGGTAGTATGTGGACAGCATGTTATACCCATGACAAGTTGTGTCGTAATTCAGCACTATGTTGGAGCCTTGCCACATCTCTCAGTACTGCAGTGCTAGCCATTTATTTGACAGGTCATTTTTGTCTCTCTCTCCTCTCTTGACAGCTCCATAGCTTCTATACCCAGGTCTTTTTTATTCTGTTGACATCACCATGAGCTTTTCTATTACACCTATTCAGCAAACATTGGCAATTTGCCTGGGACTTGGGAATCAACACTTTCAAATGTTCAGCCCTGCCACAGTACTACTCAGCCCATCCTAATCATAAATGGAAAATGGTTTTAGCTCGCATTCACATTGCCATTGTCATGGTTATTAATGAGTAATGGCCTTTCCCAATCCTTTGTCATCTACTTTTTTTATCATCTTGAAATCCTACCACATTGTACTTCAGTCTCATCTTTTTTATGACATCCTTCATGCCTGATTAGATTTTCATAGCTAGTCCTGGAAGATTTCCATAGATGTTTTTTTTTTTTCTAATCTTCAAATTATTAATTTTAGGAAAATATACCTGTAACAGCTTTAATGCTACATGCAATAAATTTATCTAGTTTTACAAGAGTCGTATCATGGGAGGTTTTAATTGTCTTAATATATATATTACCTTACTGTTTACATATTGCTACATTTTTTTTTTCTCTCTCTCTCCCCCAGGAAGCAGAGCAGCTGGAGAAGATGAGGAAAGGCCTTAAACAAGAAGTGGAGTTTCACAAAAAGCAAATCAAGGCTCATGAGGAGGCCCTGAAGAGGCACAAGCAACGTCTTGATGAGCTTGATTAAGTAGTCAACAAAATGTGTTCAGTTATTGCCTTGGTCTGTATGTAATATACATTTTGGACCAGCCCTAGAAAGAAAATATGGGTGAAAAGTACTTACAGGTGATATAACTGTAATCTAGTAAATTGATTGTGATATGTATATAAGGCACTGTAGCATAGGAATGAGTATGTCACTATCTTGATAACAGATAACTAAAACTCTGTTCATTGGTTTGAAGATTTTCTTGATATACTGCCTAGATGTACAGTTATTGCAAAAAACTACATTAAACCCATACTTGATTCTTTTAATTTCTATCTTATGAAAGGAAAACTAGCCTTAAAATGATGATATTGCTGCTGTACAATACAGTAGTCTGTTACATATGTAGTAAATAGATAAACTTATCATAGGCAGTCAGGGCTGAAGTTGTACATACTGTCTTTGTAAGTACAGGTGGTTTCCTAGCAAATCTGATTATCATTACTCACTTTAGTCCATTAAGGTATATGGATGCCTTGAGGCTTTGTGGGGAACTAATAGTTCAGGTCCATGTTGCTATAAAGTTTCATTTGTCTGAACTTGCAATGAAAGGTAGGATGAAAGGATAATGTGGATGATGTAGGACAACCACAAATTACAGTAAGAATAGGAGGCAAGACATCATTTTAACAGTGGAACAAATGGCACTGCTGCTTGCATATCTTTTGTAACAAACTGTTCCCCTTTCTTTGATACACATCTATAATCTAAATACCCCTTCTAAAGGGGATAGTTCACAAACAAGCCATCTAGTCCCAATTGAGTATGTGTCAATTTCTCTATTTTGAGTAAGGATAGATCATGAAAGCCATATCCCTCCCCTACATGAATACAGTGTTATGGCCAAACAGTAATCAAGGAGAAGGTTGCCAATCCTGGAGACAACTTCCAGTAGAATGCCAATTCTGTTAGCCTTACTGACACTCCTGACAAAGTGTCAGTTCTCTTATGATTTTACTGAGCCCCTCTCTGTGGGTCACTCCAGACACCACAAACAGCTGCCTCTACTCGGATCAGCTTCCCCTAGGTTATATCCTATACCCTTGTGCAGGACAAAATATGTGAGTCAATGAAAAATCTCAAGGTTGCCACCCCTGCCTCAGTGCAGAGGAAATATAAGTCCATAATTTTTTCCTACTGCTGGAAAGGATCCCACAGACATGTCAGGAGGACAGGCAAAACTGATGCCACACAATGAGGCTTAGTATTCTGGGGACAATGGCCCTCAAGATGAAAGTCAGTCACTGTCCTCCAGAATACTACAACACTCAGATCTGTGCTCAGCTTATCTCAAATCTCTCAGAAGACAGGCCTTGACCCCTACAAATTGACAGGTCCAGAGGGAAAATGGACTGCTGAACACAAAACAGTACTCTAAACAAAGACCATCCTCAGCCCACAAACACACACAAGGCAAGTTGCAATCAACTAAAAAAAACATGAGTCAAAGGACACAAGACTGGCAAAAAGAGAAATAAGTAGCGGTCATCTCTATTAAAATTCAGACCCAAGAGCAGTATTTTCAGCATCCATGGATGGCCAGATAAAAAAAAACTACTTTAAGGTATCTAACTAATACCCAGCTCCCTCATCCAAGATACTGTATGACTTAATACAGTAAACTAACTCAAGTGACCAGTTCTCACAAAGTGCACACCTGCCTCCCTCAGAGAGAAACCACCAACTGCACTGCCCTCTTGCCTATGGTGTGTCAGGAGCCAGATGTGAGATGTTTTTTAAACGATCTGGGCTGATATGGGGCAAGATGAGAGGGTGGCTAACAGGCATAATCCTTTGTGGCTCAAGGCTTCCTGTGTCCTCAAAACATTTCATGTTCAATAAATCACCATACTTACATCTTAAGAGCTGGCTGGAATTTCATTTTTTCTATACTGGACTATGAATTATCTTTTTTCATGGGTATTGGTTTCAAATTGCTAGAAGGGAAAAGGGAGATATTAAGAGATTAATACAAGGTTAGGCTTGTGAGAAGTAACAACCACCCATGAGCGAGCCAGGGAGAAGAACCGGCAGGGATTCACTCATTCCCTTCACATTACTCACAACCCCATCATAAAGAAGGCAAAAGGAATAATGGGAACTTACTGAGATTAGCGATTAGTACATTGCACAGCTGCACTATCCTCAGTTCATTCAGTCTGTGAACAGAGTAAGAAAGGAGACATCACTGTGCTAGTATTGTGCTGTTTTTTTTATGAATCTGCCACGAGATGAATATTGTGAAATCTTAAAAGCAAATAACCTCTAACAGTTTTAGCAGACACCCTTTTGGTACCAGATGCCTCATATAACCTATACTCCATTATACCTTATCATCCATTCTATCATTAAAACCATACCATCTCCAAGTGCTTACCATCAGCTTATCCCTCCACAAGTCATTCTCCTTTACCAAGCACAAGAGATAAAAGTGCAAAAGGCAGGCAAGTCACTGAATCACATACTCAGGTAATGGCAAGAAATAGTCCCTGGAGGTGTAGGGATTTAGGGAATAGTACTCATGTGAATAACTTGCCTCAAACTTTTGGTCCCAAGGAAATGAAAATGAGAACCTGAAAGAAAGGCAACTACAACACAACCCACTACTAGTCTGGTAAATCTAAATTGGCATGTGATGTATAATCCTCCCAGTGTACTGTTGTTGCCTCTACAATCGTCAAGCTGGCCTTTGTTTCACCCACCCATGCTGTTTTTTGAAATAATTCACTCCACATTTTTTTTTTTTTTTCCATCATGCTTGCTTGCATATTCTATCCACTGTTCATTCACTTGTGTTGCTGCTGCTGTCTGAGACCTGACCTTTGAAATACTAGTAAGAACTTCATTATTCTTCCCTCTGCAAATATTGATTTACTTTATCATAATACAATTTGTATATGCGAGATGGTTTGCAGATCTGAGTACCTGACCTTGTATGGTGTGGTTGTGGGTAAAGCATTGGGGTGACAGCTGCTCCTCACCCAACCTGACTGTCCCTGGCAACACTGCACAAGCAAGGGTGTCGTGTTCATGTGTTATATTAAAACAAAAATGGATTATTCTTAAAAAAAAAAAAAAAAGATAACTTTTACGTTCAAATATTGTACAAGAATACAAAGTATTTTGACAAAACTTACAGATGGAGGAAAGAACAGGATGCCGAGGGAGGGGATGATTTGATAAAGGTGGCTACAGTGCACCTGGAGGATTAAACATCACACATGCCAGTTTAGATTTGCCAGACCATACTTTTGCTTGTTGCTTTTCTGGGAGGCCATAATTGTGCCACCCCTCACACATACCTGAAGAATTATTGGTGCACTAAGGCAAAACCTCTGGTGGAGGATAAAAAATTTCTGAGTAACGTATTTTTTTCTTTATTAAACCTTTACTTTGCCTTTGCTGCAGCTTTTTGGGCCTTGAGAACCTTGACTACAATCTTCTGTTCCTCGATCAAGAAGGCCCTCACCACTCTGCCAAGAAAAGGTTAACTATAGATTTGAGGGGCATAAAATATACCACATTCACAAACATTTTTCATGCTTTTACCAAAATTGCAGTATGATTTCCATTAATACCTATTTCTGACTATTAAAGCAATCTCTCACATCAGCAATGTCTCCACTAACATGAAAGTATATATCAATTCTTTACAAGACCATATTATCACAGATGGGGGAAAAAAGAAAGAAAACCACTGGCAAAGTTTAAATATTAAGTGATTAAAACAAGCCTTTTTCCAGAAAATATATATAGAAGCACTTCACATACCTAATGAAATAAAATATGTAGGCCAAATATTTCTCTTATCACCTAACCTTGAATTTTGGTAGTAAATATTTCAGGTATTATACGTGATAACAAGTCCACTTCACTGAGCTCTTGGCATCTCAATACAACCAGCAGTAACATTAATCACAATTAAACAACTCAGAACAATTATTTAAAAACCTAATCACCCAGACACTATCTTTCCTAGTATTTCCACTTTTCATGTGCTTCATCCTTGTCTTCTTCCACTCCACTCCGCAATTCAGTAATGCCAGGGACAAGCAGACACTCACCTCTCACGGACACACTTGTGGCAAAGGTTGCCGCCATATGCCCGGGTGACCCTCTTGACACGCTTCGACAGTCGGTGCAGCTTGTGAGGACGGGCTACCACAATACCAGGCAGACGCCTCTTGCAGTTGCCACATGCTGGAGCCTTGCCGGGCTTCTTCTTGTAGTGGTACACCAGACGGCCTCCAGGGGTCTTGACACTGCAGCGGCATCAACCATTAGTCTCAGAGAGAGAGAGAGAGAGAGAGAGAGAGAGAGAGAGAGAGAGAGAGAGAGAGAGAGAGAGAGAGAGAGAGAGAGAGAGAGAGAGAGGAGAGAGAGAGAGAGAGAGAGAGAGAGAGAGAGAGAGAGAGAGAGAGAGCGCGCTACATGTGAACAGGGATTAGTTTTGGTAGTTTTACACTTTGAAAAATCTTTGGATAACACAAGGGGGATCAAGACCTGAAATCTAACTTTAAAGTTAAAATCACTAAGTCAGACACATCCACTCAAGATGAGTGCCAAGTTTGTCTGAGTATTACAGGGCAGGTCTCAGACTAATTAACAGCCATCATCCATAGATTCATGTGCAATTATTTCAGTAGACTTTTTTTTTCTTTTCTTTATACATTGCCGACAGTGGCATAACACACTTATGTTAATAATACCTATCATTCCTTCATATTAACTTTCAAGTTAATGTTACAAAAAAGGAAGATCATCTCAATACTGACAAAAAAACTGGCAATAGTGGTATAATTGAAAATAAGGTGTTACCCATTATAGATTGGATCTGGCTACACTAGTTTATTAGACAACTGGGAATTAAATGGCCAATCCTATCACTGTCAACCAGAACGTGTAACTTGACATGATCAGTAAAAGGTATGCCCAGCTATATGAGTCCATCACCAATCACAACCTCTGAGATGAATCCAAACAAATCTAACACCACAATAATTTGTCTGCTGACCAAACTAGACTTAACATCATTAAGAATTTAGATGTAATTTACTAAGCAAGGAATCAAGTTTACGTCAGTGCTGTTCTTGTCCCCAAATCCCCAAATACAGTAGCAAAGGAGTTTGCTAGGCTTAATGGAATATGGTTCATGGTCATTCTCTCTCTCTCTCTCTCTCTCTCTCTCTCTCTCTCTCTCTCTCTCTCTCTCTCTCTCTCTCTCTCTCTCTCTCTCTCTCTCCATTAGGTAAATCAACCACTGGAATAAAATAAATAAAAACTAACCCATACAACATTCCAAAAAAAAGAAAATATAAGGATAAAAATCAAGAGAAACTAAGGGACTATATATATATTATGATTTTTTTCAACTGTATACTTTGGGAATGTTTGGAATTTAATAGCTAGCCTCTTATTTTAAACTTTTTCTTGTCTTTGACCAAAGACCTTACTACATTAAATAAATAAATAAATAACACACTTAGTCATAACCATAACTAGCCAAAAACTCCTTCATTAACAAAAAATGTCAAAACCTTTCAAGATCTAACTCCCCTCGTGACTTCTGGCATCTAGCCAAAAATATCACCAATAACTTTGCTTCTTCTTCATTCCCTCCTCTATTTCAACCAGATGGCACCACTGCTAACATATCTATTTCTAAAGCTGAACTATTTGCTCAAACCTTTGCTAAAAACTCTACCTTGGACGATTCTGGGTTTGTTCCTCCCTCTCCTCCACCCTCTGACTACTTCATGCCACCTATTAAAATTCTTCACAATGATGTTTTCCATGCCCTCGCTAGCCTAAACCCTCGGAAGGCTTATGGACCTGATGGGGTCCCTCCTATTGTTCTCCAAAACTGTGCCTCTGTGCTTGCACCTTGCCTAGTCAAACTCTTTCAGCTCTGTCTGTCAACATCTACCTTTCCTTCTTGTTGGAAGTTTGCCTACATTCAGCCTGTTCCTAAAAAGGGTGACCGTTCTAATCCCTCAAACTACCATCCTATTGCTTTAATTTCCTGCCTATCTGAAGTTTTTGAATCTATCATAAAAAGGAAGATTCTTAAACATCTATCACTTCACAACCTTCTATCTGATCACCAGTATGGGTTCCGTCAAGGCCGCTCTACTGGTGATCTTCTGGCTTTCCTTACTGAGTCTTGGTCATCCTCTTTTAGAGATTTTGGTGAAACTTTTGCTGTTGCCTTGGACATATCAAAAGCTTTTGAGAGTCTGGCACAAAGCTTTGATTTCCAAACTACCCTCCTACGGTTTCTATCCTTCTCTCTGTAACTTCATCTCAAGTTTCCTTTCTGACCGTTCTATTGCTGCTGTGGTAGACGGTCACTGTTCTTCTCCTAAATCTATTAACAGTGGTGTTCCTCAGGGTTCTGTCCTGTCACCCAATCTCTTCTTATTATTCATTAATGATATTCTAAACCAAACTTCTTGTCCTATCCACTCCTACGCTGATGATACCACCCTGCACTTTTCCACGTCTTTTCATAGACGTCCAACCCTTCAGGAGTTAAAAATTTCACACAGGGAAGCCACAGAACGCTTGACTTCTGATCTTTCTAAAATTTCTGGTTGGGGCAGAGCAAACTTGGTATTGTTCAATGCCTCAAAAACTCAATTCCTCCATCTATCAACTTGACACAACCTTCCAGACAACTATCCCCTCTTCTTCAATGACACTCAACTGTTCCCCTCTTCTACACTGAACATCCTCAGTCTGTCCTTTACTTATAATCTGAACTGGAAACTTCACATCTCATCTCTTGCTAAAACAGCTTCTATGAAGTTAGCTGTTCTGAGACATCTCCGCCAGTTTTTCTCACCCCCCCCCCCCCCGCTGCTAACTCTGTACAAGGGCCTTATCCGTCCATGTATGGAGTATGCTTCACATGTCTGGGGGGCTTCCACTCATACTGCTCTTCTAGACGGTGGAATCAAAAGCTTTTCGTCTCATCAACTCCTCTCCTCTAACTGACTGTCTTCAGCCTCTCTCTCACCGCTGCAATATTGCATATCTAGCTGTCTTCTACCGCTATTTTCATGCTAACTGCTCTTCTGATCTTGCTAACTGCATGCCTCCCCTCCTCCCGCGGCCTCGCTGCACAAGACTTTCTTCTTTCTCCCACCCCTATTCTGTCCACCTCTCTAACGCAAGAGTTAACCAGTATTCTCAATCATTCATCCCTTTCTCTGGTAAACTCTGGAACTCCCTGCCTACTTCTGTACTTCCACCTTCCTATGACTTGAATTCCTTCAAGAGGGAGGTTTCAAGACACTTATTCATCAATTTTTTGACCACTGCTTTGACCCTTTTATGGGACTGGCATTTCAGTGGGCATATTTTTTTATTGGATTTTTGTTGTCCTTGGCCAGTGTCCTTCCTACACAAAAAATAAATTAAATAAATAAAATAAAAAAAAACTGAATGCAATACAATAAGGTCCCTTGGCTGTAAAATGTTTAACTAAAGAATTTATATTTTTTTGGCCACCATATCTTTACAACTCTCTGGAAACATAACCACTAATCCCTTCATCCTTTTGTGAAACTTTAGGCTGATACTGGAATACTGGCAAAAGGCTAATATACTGAAGCACTAGACTCAAACAACACAAGTGAAAATCTATAATAAAAGTGGTTTTGAAATTAAGAGGGTACAGTTTTCCTTGACCTATCACAATCACGAGAACTATATAATATAAATCCAGGAATGATCAGGATGCATGAACAGAAACTACGTAGATTTTAGACTAATATACACCAAGCCTAGAAACTATCGTTCAAGCCTTCTTATTAATTACTACATAAAATACACTTAAGAATATATCACATGAGCAATAGCCAGGTATCTAGAGAGAGCAAAGAACATACCTAATACTATAAGACACAAGGAAAGGCCACGACACACAGACACCTGCACACTAGTTGATATTCATCCCAAAACTAACTATTCCAGCCTCAAATAGTCATATTCCTTCCCCATAACACCCTCCCCGGCACCACAGTTTACCCAGGAACACGGTACAAGCATGCAGCACCACGTGAACGACATGTAAACACTCACATTTTCCTCCTGTTACTGGCGGTGTTGTAGGAGAGCCGCCTGCGGTATGTTAGCCTCACCATTTTGACCTGAAATCACAAAAATCATACCTCTGCTAGATTAAATTGTAGTGCAATGGCTCATCCATTACCTCAGCTATTCGGCACTATACACAATATGTTTCTTAATGTATAGATGATGATGATAAACAAAGATAAATAACAAGATGTCGTGGCCATACAGGAGGTCTCTGCTGAGGGTGGCTAGGAAGAGAGTCACGATTGCCAACTGTAGCGGGAGTCAACAAATACTCAAATATATTCTTAATCTTTTTTTTTCTGAGTCTGGATGCATTCATGTAGTATATTTTCGGTATAATTATTTAATTGATTAATAATACAATGGTATACACTTACGATAGAAGTAAACAAAGAATATAATAATAAATGAGTGCAATCATACATCACACTTTTCCTAAAAGTACCTTAAAATGTAGATTATTTGTATTTTTTTAATCATACAAATTTACTGTAAAATAAAATATAGATAATCCAACAAATTGTAGCTTTCAACTGTAGTTTGCCAGCCTGTGCCAGGAGAGAGGTTCGTTCGCGACAATCCAGGATTTGTTTACGTTCACCGTCAGCTGGGCCACGCTGGACCAAGTTTAGGACAAGGACAAAATACTAGAAAGGTGAGATATATTTATTTTATTATAATTTAGCCTACTGGAAGTGGGAAAGACACCTGAAACAACCTACAGTACTACACTCTTGCACTCTGTAGACAAGACACTCGACACCACAGATGGACCCACGTACCTCGTAGGAATGCTAGCTACTATGTACCGTCGGCTGCTATGTACCGACTCCTATGTACCACTTCTTTGGCTTATATGTACCATTGAAGGACTGCTATGTACCGGCTCCTGTGTACCACTGCTTTGGCTTGCATGTACCAAACAAGGCTGCTATATACCAACTACCAAGTAGGGAGATAAAAATTAATATTGTAAGAAAAAAAAAACACGTAATATAAAAATAATAAAACTACATTAAAATATAACATAAAAGCATAAAAAAATAAAACTATTGTCAACCAATAAAATAAATAAAATTCAGCATACATTGACTTAATATAGGCTTAGTCCTCAGCTTGATCCATCAGTTCAGCACACAGGTTTAGAAATGCATTGGTTAGTGTGTGTGTGTGTCTCTCTCTCTCTCTCTCTCTCTCTCTCTCTCTCTCTCTCTCTCTCTCTCTCTCTCTCTCTCTCTCTCTCTCTCTCTCTCAGTAGTTGCATGGGTTTTTAAAGGTGTTTTTATGTTCTAGTAACAGATTAACATAATTTCTACATTACTAACAGGAGAAATACACTTTTAAAAGGCTGTAATTGAAATGACATGGTTTGTTAAGGGTGTTTTTACAGTTCTAGTGACAGATCTACAACATTTCTACATTATTAACAGGAGAAACACCCTTGAAAACCCTAGTAATCATCTTTGTGGCCTTGAGAAACAGTCGTGAGGGGAGAGAGAGAGAGAGAGAGAGAGAGAGAGAGAGAGAGAGAGAGAGAGAGAGAGAGAGAGAGAGAGAGAGAGAAGCATTGCAGTTGAGCCTATCCTTAGTTCAGTTCAGTGGGTTTTTTTGGGGTCTTGCTTTTGCAAAGGCACCCCTAAAATTTTTTCTACTGTTGCTGCTCTTTCTGTCTTATTAAACAGACCCTTTTTTTTCCAGAGTGATGTTGTGATATTCTTATATTTATTATATTTATCAAAAGTAAGAGTTCTTCCAATATGTTTGTGTGATAGGGATGTAGTGTTTCTGATGTTTTGTAGTTTTGGGCAATATAGCAGAAAATGTTCCAAGTTTTCTTCATCGTAGTTACATTCAGGATGGCTTGTTTCTTCATTTCTATGTTTACTCCCCCATCCTAACTCCAGGGTATTTGTTCTAGCCTTGAACAGCAAGTCAGATTGTAAGGTGTTATCATAAATTGCTGTCTCCATCTTGATTTCATTTTTATACTTTCTGTGTATAGCTAAACTGTGTTTAGTTTCTAATTCTGCTTCCCGGTATTCAGTGTCCCAATCCTTGTTTGTTGCTTATCTCTTCTTTTCTCATTTCTCTTATTTTATTGACATTTGTATCTATTTCTAACATATATGTCTTAACTGTTTTTATCCATGGATCTTTTGAGGTTTCATTATATCTTCAAAGATTGTTTTTAGTAATGTATTGTTGCCTTGCATAATGTGTCTTATATAGTGGAGTTTGGTCTTCATGTCTCTTGCTGTGTGAGATGATGCTGCTATTTCTCCTCTTATTGCACTGCTTGGAGTATAGATTGGGGCATTCATTACATATCTGTATGCTCAGTTTTCTGCTTTTTGTATTGTATCTATTTCTTTCTTTGTATAGTTTACTACTTCTCTCCCAAACATTATTAAAGGTAGAACAACATGTTTCCAATATGTTGTTCCTATGAGAACTTTATTGCAGCTTCTTGTGATGGATGGTATCATGTTTGCATATCTGTTTGCCTCTTGAATAGTATTTTTCTTATGTTCAAGCAGAAAGTTCCTCGTGTGTTATTTTTGTTCCTAAATACTTTATTTTTTATTTGGTATTTTAACTTAATCATTGTTATTTTACAATCTTTCATTGGTTTTATATCATCAGTATTTATCATGAATGCTGCATCCATGTGTTCTCTTAACTGATATGGTATTATTAATTCATTATTATCTATATTAATTGATATATTGTCATAATAGTTCTTGAGTGTATTTTCATATTCTTGTTTTATATTATTATTCTATATTTCAGGTATGTTATTTCTTTCTTATAAATTTTCTCCCAAAATTCTTTAATCTTCACAGGATACTCACATATTTTCTCTAGTACTCCTTTTTCATCATATAGTATAATATCTTTTTTCTTTTCATTACTTTTACCTGTTAACTTGTTTATGTGCTGCCAGATTCCTCTGTTGTTTTTGTCTGCTTTTATTTCTAAAGTTATTTTTTCTTCATGTTTTGTTATTTAACTTTTTATTTTACCTTTCACTTTCTTTTTGCTTGTAGTATAGTTCCTTATATTTTCCTTTTTCTTCTATAGTTGATGAATTTCATAATTTCTGGTTGAATTTTTTTTTTTTTTTTCTGTTCTTATTTCTTCATTAAACCAAATTGGTTCTATTCTGCTATCTTCACCGTTTAGTTTTGCATTCCCCATTTTCCTTCTTATGGTCATTTTCATTGTTTTATCTGCTTTTCTTTCTTTTATTTTTATTTCTAAATCTGACATTGTGCATTCACTGGTATTCAGCTTTTTTTTTTCTATTTTTTTTATATACTCCTTTGTAGTATGTTCGTCTATTTTCAAGTAATGTGTTTCTTTGTACTTTGCCCCTCCTTAGGTTCCCTGCAATTTTCCATGATAACTAAAATTCACAGTCATTAGTTTGTGATTGGATAGATCATACTCATCACCATTTTCATCTATTCTCATATTATCAAAGTACTTATATAATTCTTTATTTACCAATGCAAAGTCAATAGTACTACACTAATCATCTCTTTGCCATGCCCTCTCTCCTTCACTGTCTATATCACAGTTCAATATATTAAGATTCAGATGTTCTGAAATGTTAAGAACTTGCATACCATTATTATTTATTTTCTGTTTTTCAGTAATCCCAATGTGACTGCTGAAGTCTCTGACAACAATATATTTCCAATGTATATTCATTCCTATTGCTAGGACTTCCTCTTCAGTTAATTTATTTCTTGTGTTATCATTTACAAATATATAGACAATTATTAAAGTAAGTTTTAAAGTGTACACTTCACATTCTACTATATGTAGAGTGGTAAGTAACTCCTGTGCTCGTTTGTGTTTGCTGTGGTAACACGGTGCAGCAGTGAGTGAATTTTTTTGTTCATAATCACATAGTGGGTGTGGAGTGGGGAAAAGGGAAGTGAGGAAGTGAGGATATTATTTGACATATTTGATAACATGTCAACTTTTGTGTGTGTTAGTGTGTGTGTTTGTGGGTGTCGTTGAAGGAGCAGTGACAGGTTGCGCTGGGGAGGGAGAATAGCTGGCTGGCTGGCAGGCTTCTTTTTTATCTATTTTTTTTTTTTTTTATGTAGGACACTGGCCAAGGGCAACAAAAACCCAATAAATAAAAAAATCCCACTGAGATGCCAATCCCATAAAAGGGTCCAAAGCAGTAGTCAAAAATTGAAGGATAAGTGTCTTGAAACCTCCCTCTTGAAGGAATTCAAGTCATAGGAAGGTGGAAGTACAAAAGCAGGCAGCGAGTTCCAGAGTTTACCAGAAAAAGGGATGAATGATTGAAAATATTGGTTAACTCTTGCATTAGAGAGGTGGACAGAATAGGGGTGAGAGAAGGAAGAAAGCCTTGTGCAGCAAGGCTGCGGGAGGAGGGGAGGCATGCAGTTAGCAAGATCAGAAGAGCAGTTAGCGTGAAAATAGCAGCAGAAGACAGCTAGGGATGCAACATTGTGGCGATGAAAGAGAAGCTGAAGACAGTCAGTTAGTTAGGCTATTGTGTTTTAGTCAGCACTGGTCAGTCTTGCCCCACATGCTCTGTTAACCAGTGTTTCCGTATTCCCAGCAGCTTCTCCCTGCACCGAGCACCGCCAAGCAGCACCAGAGGGGCACGTGTACGTAAGGTGAGTCCAGCAGTGCCAGCCTCCCCTCAGTCAGCCTTATTGCCTTCACTACAACACCCTCCCTGTAGTGTCTTGTACTTGTTTATTTAGGTTTTATTTATTTATTTATTTTTTTTAGGTATTTTTTGAGGTTGATTTATTTTTAGATTTTGTTTACATCTGAGTCTGGAAATAGTTGGTGATTTAGGGAAATATTGAAAGTTTGTCAATATGTAAACAAGCTGTCAGCTGAGGTAGAGGCAGAGCGTCAGTGTTTTCAGCCATTATTTGCTTCATCTCTCTGTTATTGTAAGCCAAACATGTCACAAGATGGAGCCACATATCTAGCCTTCATATCTGCTGGTCAGGTATGTCCGCCATTGCCTGGTTTTGTTATCATGAAGGAATAATTGAGGTAACATGGTGGCCTGCTCCCCCTACTGAGGTCGCCGCCGAGGGCTGCCATGATGGACTGCTGCCTGTTTCACCTTGTGGGTTCCAATATTTTATATATTTTTTTTAATGACTTTATTTGGCTTGTATAGTAAGATTTTATGGTTTCTAAAAATATTTCATTGCTTTTGAAGTGATTGTCTTGCTTCAGTTAAGTAAATGTGCTGAATTTGCTGTTGTTTTTTTGTCGTAAATAAAGGGTGGTTTATACGGTGATATTTACCCAAACCGATTTTTGGCTTTTTTTATTTGAGGTTTTAATGAAGATTTTATTGCTTCAAAATTTTTTTTATGATATTTGAAGTGTTTTGCGTCCCTGTTGAGTTAAGTATGAGGACTTTGAATAGGCTTATGGTCCCGTTAAAAGTGGTGTTTGTAATTTTTTTTTTTATTTCTCTATTTCACCTTGTAACTAACTTCACAATGCTTGAAAAAATAGTTCAGATTTTTTAAAGTGTTTTTTTTACCAGTGTAAAGTGAAATAAGTGGACTTTTCAGTGTTTTAATGGTCTCAAAGGTTACAACACTTTTTCCATATCTCATATTAATATTTCTTTACAACTACTCAGGCTGGAGATGTTTTGATATTGTGAATATTAATTGAAGTTATCAAGTCAGAATATATAAGACATTCAAGCCTAGCTTCATTTTTTCTAGGGGTCAATTTCAAAATTAAATACGTTACGTACGTAAGCCAGTGGACGGTGGCAGCTTGCCTGTGACGTCATCAAGGACAAGGGACTCGCTCAGCTCCAGTGTCTCGTTGTCATCATTTACCATAATTTCCAGCGTTTTCCAGGTGTTTCCAGCTTTTCCAAACTCAGGCGTGTAGGTAGTAGTAATAGTAGTAGGAGAAAAAAATAGAGAAATGGAGGAGGAGGAGGAGGAGGCATAACAGGTAAATATCAAGAAGACAGTGTTTAGCTATCCCTTCCTGCCCTGCCTTTCTCTGTAATATTTTGTGTGTTTTGGGTGTTTTAAATGTGTTTTGGGTGTGTTTAGGAAGGTTATGGGTTGTTATGAGTCTGTTTTGCGGGTGTTTAGGTGTGTTTAGGATGTACGAGTATATTTGCTGTTATCTGTGTGTTGAGTGAATTTAGGGTGTTTTAAGTATGCCTTAGGATGTTTCTAGATGTATTTTATGTGTTTTTAGTCTTGTGGGATGTTTTGAGTATATTGTGGAGTGTTTTGGTGTGTTTGGGATTATATTGAAGTCTTGTGAATTTGTTTTGGGTTTATTTTGGGTGTTTTAAGTGTTTTGGGTGGGTTCGGGTGTGTGTGTGGTCTTTTGGGTGTACAGTAAAATCCCTCTTATCTGGCATCAACGGGACCACCAACATGCCGGATACTTGAAGCATGCCGGATACTTGAATAGAAGTGAAATTATGTCCACAATCACCACCCTACTCTCACGCATCTTACCATAACAAAGATCAGTTGATCGCCGTGCCGCGCGTCGCCACCCGCGCTGCCACTTCACACTCACCAACACACAATACTACTGTACTAACATTCTCTTTAATACTTTCCTCTTATAAATAAGTTGATGGGTTACAAAAATAAAGTACATATACACTTATTTGCTTTATTCAATATTAGCCAACATGTATAGCATACAATAAAGATATGAAAATGTACGAGTGTTTGTGACACTTTTTCGCTCCCCACACCTCTCATTCAACACCCTCCGGGTCATCAACATCATCAGATTCTGTACTTGTCTGCCCCACTTCTTTTCCCTTACAAGCTACTTTAAAATAGTTTCTAATGTCTCCTTGTTTGCAGCTCCTTCTTCTTTGCAGCAAAAACTCATTCTCAATGCAGTGAAGGGTCATAATATCTCGGGTTGACATGTATGTGCACTGCTCAGCAAACCTGACAAAGCCAGCTATGTGTTTCGCAGCCTGTTCCCAAGTTACTTTAGGCTCATTATCATCATCATCATCATCACTATCATCACTAATTTTCTCTAAATGATCTTCTACTACAGCGTTGATAAGTTCCTCGTCTGTGAGAGTGAATGTTACGGCCTGATTTTCGTCCACGTCCACCCATTCCTGTAACGCTTCATCTGTCACTTTAAGTTGCACATTTCCCCCCATTTCCCTCAGCTCGCTCACCACCGAATTTTTCATGCCACCTACAAACCCTTCACACTCCTCATCATCCTCATCATCACACATCATCAAAGGGTACAATTTGCGCCAACATTGCATCAATGTTTGCCTTTTAACGTCTAGCCAAGCAAGTGAAGCCATGAATATCGCATCCTTAACATTAAACTGTTTTTGGAACTCGGGGATTGTGCCGTTCTCATAATTAATCATAATTTAATCGATTTTATGAGTACACATTGATTTTTTATTGATTTTAAGGCTCGGGAAAAAATGTGCCGGATACTTGAAGCTGCCGGATACTTGAATGCCGGATGAGAGGGATTTTACTGTATTTGAGTGTGTGGTGTGCATTGGGTGCATTTTGGTGTGTTTTGGACATATTCTGTGGTGTGGGATGTTTTTGGTGTGTATGAATGAGTTTTTGGGTGTTTTGGGTGTGCTTTGGATGTTTTGAGTGTTTTTGGTGAGTTTTGTGGATACTTTAGGGTATTGAGAGTGTTTTAAGTGTGTTTTGGATGTTTTGAGTGAGTTTTGTGGGTATTCTAGGGTGTTGTGGGATGTTTTGGATATTTCTAGTATTTTGGTTGTGTTGGGTGAGTTTCGTGGGTATATCAGAGTATTTTGAGTGTTATGGATGTTTTTAGTGTGATTTGGGTATGTTTGGGCGAGTTTTTGGGGTATTTTGAGGTGATGTGGGGTGTTTTGAGTGTATTTCGGATGATTAAAACGTGTTTTGGGTGCATTTGGGTGTATTTGGGTGAGTTTTGAGGATATACAGTAAAATCCCTCTTATCCGGCATTCGAGTATCCGGCAGCTTCAAGTATCCTGCACATTTTTCCCCCGAGCCTTAAAATCAATAAAAAATCAATGTGTACTCATAAAATCAATTAAAATTCCCGCACGAGGCATACTTTGTCCCCTCGCCACCAGAGCGCACTGCTTCGCGTCATCCGCGGCCCACTGCACTGTGTTTACTCAGTGACTCAGTCCCGCATGTGCACTGTTTATCGCCTGACGCCTTCATCATGCCTAAAGTTGTAGAAAAGAGGAAGCGTGTTGTGCTTACACTTAAGCAACTGATCAGATCAGCTGCTGATTAAGATCAGCTGATCTTTGTTATGGTAAGATGCATGAGTGTAGGATGGTGATTGTGGACATAATTTCACTTCTATTCAAGTATCCGGCAATATTCAAGTATCCGGCATGTTGGCGGTCCCGTTGATGCCGGATAAGAGGGATTTTACTGTATTTGTGTGTTATGGGGTGTTTTGAGTGTGTTTTGGATGTTTAAAGTGTGTTTTAGGTATGATTTGGATGAGTTTTGTTAGATTTGAGTGTTTTAAATGTCTTGGGTGTGTTTGGGTGAGTTTTGTTGTATTGAAAGATGTTTTGAGTGTGGTTTTGGTGTGTTTGGGTGAACTTTGTAGGTGTCTTGGTGTGTTTTGAGCATGTTTTGGGGTATTTTGGCCACACGTGCCCCCCAATAACCCAAATAATGTAACTTAAACACCACAACCTCACCAGATCTTACCGTAACATATCCAGGACAGGTCTATTATACCCACAAGGGCTTGCCACACTCTAGACACTGCGCAGGTACCTGTGAAAAGTCTCCCTGCCTCCCCTCCCCTAATGTAACTCTCTCTCTCTCTCCAGGCAAGAGATATGTCTATAAAGTAAAAGAGAATGTGATAGTGTGGGAGAGATTGTGATGGGAATGTGTGAGTGAGAATAAAATAAATAAGTAGTAAATAGATAAAAAAAAGGGGTGTCTATAGCTGTGTTAGCTGGTCACCACCACTCACATTGCACCACTCTCCTCCACTCACTGCCACCACTCTCCTCCACTCATTGCCACCACTTCTCCACTCACTACCACCACTTCACTCCACTCATAGCCACCACTCCACTCCATTTGCACTTCTCTCCTCCACTCACAGCCACCACTCCACTGCTCTCCTCCACTCACTAACATCACTTACCTCCACAGACCAAAACCAGCAGATCTTCTGGGTGGCTTTCAAGACTCCAGCTTGACCTTCAAGACACTCAAGCACACCAGGATCTTCCTCCAGGAGACAGGACAACTCACCAGAATCTGACCAGCTAACCTAACCTTTAGGGGACTAGAGGTTGTGGCACTATAGCCTATATGACCCCATTAAATCCCCAATAAGAATAAGAACAAAGTGAAAAACTATTACCACCAAGATTCTATACTATTTCCACTGAAAGGATGTTTCAGCCACGGCCATGTGGGTGTAAGGGCCAGAGGACATGTTTGCTGTGTGAGAAAGAGATGGGAGAGCAAGTGATGTCCTCCTGGGTCACGCATACCCAGAAGGTAACATAACCACAACATGCTACTTGGCTGAGAGAGAGAGAGAGAGAGAGAGAGAGAGAGAGAGAGAGAGAGAGAGAGAGAGAGAGAGAGAGAGAGAGAGATTCAACTCAATGCTTAAATCTGTTCTGTTAAAAAAATAAATAAAATAATAATAATAAATTCACAAAATATGAATTGTGCTTACAGTCATATTGTTTGTTCCAGGAACATGCTCTTGTTTACTGTCCTGAGTGTGATCTGGCCTGGCCTGGCTGGGATACCAACTCCTGGAAGTGTCACCCCAATCACCAGGGAGAAGGAAGAGTGTGGGTTGATACACAACTTAGGGGACATTCTGTCAGAACAATATTGTCTTTTCAGCCATAGATAAAAGTGTTAAATCATTAATTTTATAACTTTTCATTTCTTTCACTCATTTTCTGTTCTCTATGGATAATTTTATTTTTTTCTGCTGTCTTTAACTCTTGCTAAATTAGCTCTTTGAAGTTAGATTTTTCATACTGGCTATACAGGATGTAACGTGAGTTTCTGCAAATACTGAAAGAGGTGAAAGAACGTGTAATTCTAATTAGAAAATGTTCTATACACAGATGCATTTTAAGGCTTTGTTTACCTGTCAGAGGAGTTGAAAATGTAAGGGTGTACTATGCATGTAGCTGTGGTGATGGACAGACAGTTGCATTGTCGCAGCCTCAGAGGTGCCACTTGCTCAAATTACAAATGGTTTTATCGTATTTTTTGCAGGCTGTGGAATATTACAATATCTTGTAACAAGACAAACAGTATTAAAAAGCATGTAATTTACTGATAAGCATTACATGACAACATTATTGCATTATTGATTAAAAGTACTCCTATAAAATTCTACGTGGCATCATCAAAGTGAGGGAGGACGGGGGAGCAAGTCTGAGCGACCTTGAAAACAGAAGAGTGATGATGCTGCATGGCATTTTACAGGAGTACTTTTAATCACCACAGTAATGTTCTCGTGTAATGCTTATCGGTAAATTACATGCTTTTCAACACCATTTGTCTTGTTATGAGATACTGTAATATTCCACAGCCTGGAAAAAAATACAATAAAAGCATTTGTAATTTGAGCATGTGGCACCTCTGAGGCTGCGACATTGCAACTGTCTGTCCATCATCTCAGCTACACACATAGTACACCCTTACATTTTCTACTTCTCTGACAGGTAAACAAACCCTGAAAATGCATATGTGTATAGAACATTTTCTATTTAGAATTGCACGTTCTTTCACCTCTTTCAGTATTTGCAGAAACTTGTGTTACACAATTTCCTTCTCCCTCCCAAATCCTGCTCATACAAAATAATCTCAGGTTTCCAGGAGTGAAAATAATTCAGAACTTTATATCTGAGGAAGAAGAAAGAACACTCATGGATTCCATTGATGAGGTGCCTTGGGATTTGTCTCAGAGTGGCAGAAGGAAACAAGTGAGTGAAAGTGTTACTCATTTGCACAGATTACTTCAGCTTAAAAAATGCAGTCTTCTGTGATCTGTTTAGCTTGTTCTGTAAATAACATCATAATGGAACTTTCATTTCGCCCCTTTTGTGAATCAGTCATCATGGTGCATCTCTAATAATAGTACCGGAGAAAATCATGATCAGTGACACTTTTATCCTGCATAAAAGTAATTAGAGCATGTTTAAAACTTTGCCCAAATCTCAAATTTTTGTTAATTTCATTTAGTGAAAATAGGTTGTATATTTATAAATTTTTGTCCCTTCTAGAATTATGGACCAAAATGTAACTTCAAAAAGAGACGTGTAAGGTGTGACACCTTCTCAGGCTACCCAGCCTTCACCAAGTACATACAGGACCGCTTTGCCATGGTTGATATCCTCCGCAATTTCCAGACAGTGGAGCAGTGTTCCCTTGAGTACTCTCCAGAGAGAGGTGCATCCATTGACCCACATATTGATGATTGCTGGATATGGGGTGAGAGGATACCAACACTCAGTCTGCTACTTGACTCTACTCTCACCTTAAGAAAATTTAACGGCCCTGAAACAAAATATAATTTAGTGGACCGCAAAACCTACCCTTCACAAGTGGAAGATGGTAGGGTTAAGGGAGATGGCACATTAGGTGAAGAGTATGCCAAACTCCAAACACAGACTGGTGATATCCAAGCAGGTGACAATGCTGAGGAAAAATACTCAAGCTTGATGTCACAACCAACAGGGTGCTCAATGCCAGATGTGGTGCGTGTACCCATGCCTCGACGCTCCTTGTTGGTGCTGTATGGGCCACCTCGATACGACTGGGAACATGGGATACTGAGAGAGGACATTCCTTCCAGGAGGGTGTGCATCACATACAGAGAATTAACACCCACCTATCTCCCTTGTGGCCCAAAAGCTAAAGTGGGTGAGGCTATCCTGCAGGCAGGGAAAGTGTTCTGGGACCACCACAGTTATTACTCACTGGATCAGGAAGGTACTGTTGAAACGTGACCAAAGTGACACCTCCATAGAACAGTGAGAGGAACTTATGTAAATGTCATGCTACCACTTGCTCACGTTTTAATCATGAACTTCATTTTTATAAAACTAGAACAATATGAAATGTTCTGGTAAATCATTTTTTTATTGATAAATTACTTTATATATATATATATATATATATATATATATATATATATATATATATATATATATATATATATATATATATATATGGAGAGAGAGAGGGGGGGGATAATTTTATTAGTTCACATGGCTGTGTTAAATCCTGTTCTATGTATGACTGTGTTTATTGCAATTAGTAATCTTTGTTTTTTTCCAGTCACATCACTTATGATGTATCATGAATGGAAAGTCTTGTACGCATTTATTATATTACAGATGGAGTGAAAAGGTGAAATGTGTCCCTTATCACAAGATAATAATTATACTCTTTTTCCAAAATTAATATATAATTTTAATGCATCCACCTAATATCATTCGCTACATTTGCAAACATTATATAAATCATAATGTACATCTCAACAACCTCCATAAAAATAAACAAATCTTCCCTAAAGATGCCCTTACTGTACACCTTCTGTATCATAAGCTATGAAACTTGCAAACTTTTTATAGCCTGATATCTAACTTTCCTTTCTCTATCTGCCCTTGAGCTTCATGCTTTTAACTCACTCTGCAGTGGAATACAAAGGGATAGAGCTAATACACTTCACCACTATGGGAATATTCAATCAGCTGGAAGGCATCAGTTAAGCTAAGAGAGGCAGAAAAACAGGCAGAGGGAAAAGTCATCCTTACACAGGGAATCAAAAGGAGCCAAGGAGAAGCTTTTGCCACATACAAAGTGCAGGTTATCATGAGGCTTCACTGTTTTGTTTTTTTTTTCTCAGTATATTCAATATTACATTGTTTAAAAATCTGAGGGTAATTTCTGGAAAGCATAAAGAACAGTTAATGAAATATTTACCACTATATGCTGGTAAACATCACTGCTTTAAGCCTCTTTAATATGTTTTTTTTATACATTACTACAATGACCATGTACACAATCTGTATTCATGGTTTACATCCATTTCACTTATGCAATGCAAAGTAGATATGGTCATAATATTTATTTTGTTCAATTGGGATTCACGTTAACATAAGATGGTGATGAATACTAATGGAGATCTGTGATGTAAGCTTAGTTTTCTTTCATCCTTTCTTCCTTTTAGTCACATTCCTGTATGAAACAGACCTGTTTTATCAGAATACCAAAATATTCTTTCTTCACTAAAGTCTTTCAGATTTCTGTTCAATTAAGCATCTCTGCTAACATTCAATATTCAACAATTTATTGATCAATATTTGTGAATAACAATCACTCTTGTTCCGATTCTAGTTATCTGAATTCCTCCCACATGCATGTAGTACAATTAAAGAACCATGGCCAGCCAGCCTGCAATCAGCAACATTCCTCCGTAGGGTGTGTACTGTCTGATGTTCTTGGATCCCGTCAGTGCATAAAAGTAGCAAGTGCCACAGAAAATAGCTGTCCCAGTGAATATAAGTGTGCCAGCCTGGAAACAAAGATTATATTTGCTAAGAGTTCCATCTTAATAATTCTAGAGCACAGTGATTTAAATATGAAATAGCAAAATCTCTGCATGCAAAGTTAGTACAGTAAGATCCCTCTTATCCAGCATCAACGGGACCGCCGACATGCCAGATACTTGAATAGAAGTGAAATTATGTCCACAATCACCACCCTACACTCACGCATCTTACCATAACAAAGATCAGCTGATCTTAATCAGCAGCTGATCTGATCAGCTGCTTAAGTGTAAGCACAACACGCTTCCTCTTTTCTACAACTTTAGGCATGATCAAGGCGTCAGGCGATAAACAGTGCACACGCAGGACTGAGTCACTGAGTAAACACAGTGCAGTGGGCCGCGGGTGGCGCGAAGCAGTGCGCTCTGGTGGCGAGGGGACAAAGTATGCCTCGCGCGGGAATTTTAATCAATTTTATGAATACACATTGATTTTTTATTGATTTTAAGGCTCGGGGAAAAATGTGCCGGATACTTGAAGCTGCCGGATACTCGAATGCCGGATGAGAGGGATTTTACTGTACCCTAAATATTGAAGGTTTTCTAATGCAGCTAAAGATATGAACAATAACCTTTGGCATATGGTTTGTATAATAGCCACTTCCAGACAAGAGAAAGTTTGTGCAAACATGATGAAAAGGATTTACCAATACCAATCTCGTGCCCACGCTCTTGAATCTTCTGAGTTTTCCACCATCTGGCTACGACTACAGAGTCACTCTCAAACTAAATTTATCTGTGCTGTATACCTCTCACCTAACTCCTCTGACTATAAGAAATTCTTTGACTACTTAACTTCCAAAGTGGAGCACATTCTGACTCTCTTCCCTTTTGCAGAGATCTCCATTCTTGGAGACTTCAATGTTCACCACCAGCTTTGGCCTTCCTCTCCCTTCACTGACCATCCTGGTGAACTAGCCTTCAACTTTGCTATCCTCCACGACAAAGAGAAATTGGTGCAACACCCTACTTGTATTCCTGACCGTCTTGGAGATACGCCCAACATTCTTGACCTTTTCCTGACCTCTAATCCTTCTGCTTATTCTGTCACCCATTCTTCTCCGTTGGGCTCCTCCGATCACAATCTCATCTCTGTATCTTGTCCTATCGCTCCAATCACTCCTCAAGATCCCCCTAAGCAAAGGTGCCTCTGGCATTCTGCCTCTGGTAGTTGGGGGGACCTGAGGAGGTATTTTGCTGATTTTCCTTGGAATGACTACTGCTTCCGTGTCAGAGACCCATCTTTGTGTGCTGAGCGCGTAACAGTGGTGATAATGTCTGGCACGGAAGCGTACATTCCTCACTCTTTTTCTCGACCTAAACCTTCCAAACCTTGGTTTAACACAGCTTGTTCTTGTGCTATACATGATAGAGAGGTGGCCCACAAAAGGTACTTAAGCCTTCCATCACCAGAATCTCATGCACTTTATATTTCTGCCCGGAACCATGCCAAGTCTGTTCTCCAACTAGCCAAAAACTCCTTCATTAACAGAGTGTCAAAACCTTTCAAGATCTAACTCCCCTTGTGACTTCTGGCACCTAGCCAAAAATATCTCCAATAACTTTGCTTCTCCTTTTCCTCCTTTATTTCAACCAGATGGCACCACTGCTATCACATCTATTTCTAAAGCTGAACTCTGCTCAAACCTTTGCTAAAAACTCTACCTTGGATGATTCTGGGCTTGTTCCTCCCTCTCCTCCACCCTCTGACTACTTCATGCTACCTATTAAAATTCTTCGCAATGATGTTTTCCATGCCCTGGCTGGCCTAAACCCTCGGAAGGCTTATGGACCCGATGGGGTCCCTCCTATTGTTCTCCGAAACTGTGCCTCTGTGCTTGCACCTTATCTAGTCAAACTCTTTCAGCTCTGTCTGTCAACATCCACCTTTCCTTCTTGCTGGAAGTTTGCCTACATTCAGCCTGTTCCTAAAAAGGGTGACCGTTCTAATCCCTCAAACTACCGTCCTATTGCTTTAATTTCCTACCTATCTAAAGTTTTTTAATCTATCCTCAACAGGAAGATTCTTAAACATCTATCACTTCACAACCTTCTATCTGATCGCCAGTATGGGTTCCGTCAAGGCCGCTCTACTGGCGATCTTCTGGCTTTCCTTACTGAGTCTTGGTCGTCCTCTTTTAGAGATTTTGGTGAAACATTTGCTGTTGCCTTGGACATATCAAAAGCTTTTGATAGAGTCTGGCACAAAGCTTTGATTTCCAAACTACCCTCCTATGGCTTCTATCCTTCTCTCTGTAACTTCATCTCAAGTTTCCTTTCTGACCGTTCTACTGCTGCTGTGGTAGATGGTCACTGTTCTTCTCCTAAATCTATCAACAGTGGTGTTCCTCAGGGTTCTGTCCTGTCACCCACTCTCTTCTTATTATTCATTAATGATCTTCTAAACCAAACTTCTTGTCCTATCCATTCCTACGCTGATGATACCACCCTGCACTTTTCCACGTCTTTTCATAGACGTCCAACCTTTCAGGAAGTAAACATTTCACGAAGGGAAGCCACAGAACCCTTGACTTCTGATCTTTCTAAAATTTCTGATTGGGGCAGAGCAAACTTGGTATTGTTCAATACCTCAAAAACTCAATTCCTCCATCTATCAACTCAACACAACCTTCCAGACAACTATCCCCTCTTCTTCAATGACACTCAACTGTCCCCCTCTTCTACACTGAACATCCTCAGTCTGTCCTTTACTTATAATCTGAACTGGAAACTTCACATCTCATCGCTAGCTAAAACAGCTTCTATGAAGTCAGGCATTCTGAGACGTCTCCGCCAGTTTTTCTCACCCCCCCAGCTGCTAACTGTACAAGGGCCTTATCCATCCATGTATGGAGTATGCTTCACATGTCTGGGGGGGTTTCACTCATACTGCTCTTCTAGACAGGGTGCAATCAAAAGCTTTTCATCTCATCAACTCCTCTCCTCTAACTGACTGTCTTCAGCCTCTCTCTCATCGCCGCAATGTTGCATCTCTAGCTGTCTTCCACCGCTATTTTCATGCTAACTGCTCTTCTGATCTTGCTAACTGCATGCCTCCCCTCCTCTCGCAGCCTCGCTGCACAAGACTTTCTTCTTTCTTTCACCCCTATTCTGTCCACCTCTCTAACGCAAGAGTTAACCAGTATTCTCTATCATTCATCCCTTTCTCTGGTAAACTCTGGAACTCCCTGCCTGCTTCTGTATTTCCACCTTCCTATGACTTGAATTCCTTCAAGAGGGAGGTTTCAAGACAGTTATCCTTTAAGTTTTGACTACTGCTTTGGACCCTTTTTATGGGACTGGCATTTCAGTGGGCTTTTTTTTTTTTATCGGATTTTTGTTGCCCTTGGTCAGTGTCCCTCCTACATAAAAAAAATAAAATAAATAAATTAAAAAAAAAAAAAAAATATATATATATATATATATATATATATATATATATATATATATATATATATATATATATATATATATATATATATATATATATATATTAATTTCTCTTAATACCATTAGCAAAGCTCTTTCTCTGGGCTTAATCTCTCACCAGTTTGGGTCGTCGGCAGAGAGGTACACCAAGCAGCGCTAGTGTGTGCAAGAAGTGGTATCTGTTGGCTGTCTCATACACTTGCTTCAGCTCCTCAGGGTAATCTCGCCGATAAAACACTGAAAACCAGAGTTAAATGTTCTGTGTAATGCTAGGAGATGCTGCTTTCAATACAAAAAATCTTGAAAATCTTGCAACAAGACAACTATATGCAATGCTTTGAAGTCTAAATTTAATCATAGTTGACTGAGATTTTATAGAAAGCATTTATACAAAATAACTGATAATTCATTTAAACATCTAAAGACTACTTATTAATATACAAAGTTAATATTAATATTGCCTTCAGAAATGGATAGTTAAGACAGCATGCCTTTTTTTCATCATAGAAACAAAAATACAAAGGAGGATGTTTCGTGTTCCCATGCTCCATTCCTTTTAGTTATTTTTAATGACACAGAACAGGAATGTCCTTCCAATCTGGCTGCAAAGTGCAAACCCAAACAATGTTTCCCACCATATCAAAGTTTCCTGATGACACACAAAACAGTTATAAAGATAAGCCCAAAAAACAACAGTGCAAAAAACACTGGTAGTACATACCATGGGCACCATATGCCCCAAGAGCAACAGCTGAGGCGCCTGAGATGCCAGCAAGGCGTACAAACCAGCGTGCATATGAGGGGATGTTAAGCATGTTGACAGGAACTTCAGAAACTTTCTCAGACACCTGCTTTGCAACCTGATGACCACCACTCTGAAATATGCAAATAACATTGAAAGTGACATTTTTCAAGTAATTTTTCCTATACTAGAAAACAAGAAAATAACAATTGACTCATCTTTATGAAAAATTCCCAGGAAATTCTTTTACTCTTTCACCAGTCTCAACATGGCTTTTCCTATACTTTTCATCAGATAGTTCTAATTCTGAGTAATTTGAACCCTCATGTATACCCACTGCAAATTATTTATAATGATGACAGTGATTTTTTGAGATTTATCTGTTCTGGGGAGAAGCAAAATTAGTTCAGTTGGGTTTGGTAAGTTTGGTTAGGTTACATTAGTTTGGTGAGATTAGGTTAGTTTGGCTAGGTTTGATTAGTTTGGTTTGTTAGGTTAGCTTAGTTTGATTTGGTTAGTTTGGTTACATTAAGTTAGTTTGGTTTGGTTAGATTCATTTGGTCAGGTTAGGTTATTTGTTTAGGTGGTGGTGCATGACAGCCAGCTGACAGCCACGGTGAGTGGCTGCTAGTCCTCTTGAGGGGAACATTGCCAGGGAGTGTTACTGCTGTGTTACTTATTTGTGAAGACCAAGATATTTTGTTTTTCTGGTACATTTTCATCTGTTTTGTATTAATCTGCTTTTTGTTTCTATTACAAATCATTAATTTTTAAGGTGGTAGAAAATAAAAACATGATTTGTGGGAAAAACAACTACCTGAAAAAAAAATAGTTTCGTCCAGAATAGAAAGACTGCAGAAAGAGTAAAAAATTTACCTCAGTCTGTCTTCATCTCTTTGAATTATTTCCTAAGTTAGATTGATTCTGGTGGAGACTTATAGAGGTTGAGCCACAAAATAAGACAGCTAATTAATTCCACTGAGGGGAGAAATTGTGGTGGAGTTCCCAGCATTAGTTCATCCTATTAAAAATTTTGCTTTTATGATCAAATCTGCTCAGCTTTTAGAAGAAGCAATCATGAGTCATAGGAAGCAGCACACTGTGCACTCACTGTCAATGCATGATGCCAACACAATCAACCAAATAGCACAATTGTCTGCTAAACAGACAGAGAATGTATTTTGCATTGGCAAGCTGCTTATCCACTGGCTAACAATTAATTGTATTATCTTAGAAATCTGACAACAACCATAAAAATAGACAGAATGTGTATATATATACAAAAACTCAATTCCTCCATATATTAACTTGACACAACCTTTCAGACAACTATCCCCTCTTCTTCAATGACACTCAACTGTCCCCCTCTTTTACACTGAACATCCTCGGTCTGTCCTTTACTTATAATCTGAACTGGAAACTTCACATCTCATCTCTAGCTAAAACAGCTTCTATGAAGTTGCGCGTTCTGAGAAGTCTCCTCCAGTTTTTCTCACCAACCCTAACTCTGTACAAGGACCTTATCCGTCCATGTATGGAGTATGCTTCACATGTCTGGGGGGGTTCCATTCATACTGCTCTTCTAGACAGGGTGGAATCAAAAGCTTTTCATCTCATCAACTCCTCTCCTCTAACTGACTGTCTTCAGCCTCTCTCTCATCGCCGCAATGTTGCATCTCTAGCTGTCTTCTACCGCTATTTTCATGCTAACTGCTCTTCTGATCTTGCTAACTGCATGCCTTCCCTCCTCCCACGGCCTCGCTGCACAAGACTTTCTTCTTTCTCTCACCCCTATTCTGTCCACCTCTCTAACGAAAGAGTTAACCAGTATTCTGTCATTCATCCCTTTCTCTGGTAAACTCTGGAACTCCCTGCCTGCTTCTGTATTTCCACCTTCCTATGACTTGAATTCCTTCAAGAGGGAGGTTTCAAGACACTTATCCTTCAATTTTTGACTACTGCTTTGGACCCTTTTTATGGGACTAGCATTTCAGTGGGCATTTTTCTTTATCAGATTTTTGTTGTCCTTGGTCAGTGTCCCTCCTACATAAAAAAAAAAATAAATAAATAAATAAAAAGAATATATATATATATATATATATATATATATATATATATATATATATATATATATATATATATATATATAAGAAAAATAACAGAATTATCTAATACAGACACCTTGGTGTCCTGAACTCTTGTCCCTACACTCATTCACTGAAGTGTGTGATCATAAACAACCATAAGAATGAATGTCACAAACAAACAATAAACCCATCACTAAATTTGCAGTTTCACCCAATATCCCCAATCTCTACCCACATCCCTCCAACCCCTCCAGCAAGCTTGGGGGCCTGTGGGCAACCAGGGTTTTTTTTTTTAGGGTGGGGGGGCACACACGAGTGATATATAGACTTTGAAAATGTAGGGAAATTTCCCTAGAAGTCAAGGAAATTTCCTAAATGTAGCAAACCAAAAACCTTGAACCCCCACCATTAGTATATTTGAACACAACCAGAAAGCTAAGGTAACCTAACCTAACCTTACCTATCCTATCCTAACCTATCCTAACCTTACCTATCCTAACCTAACCTTACCTAACCTTACCTATCCTAACCTTACCTATCCTAACCTTACCTATCCTAACCTAACCTATCCTAACCTAGGATTCCAGCTAAACACTGAGGTAAATCTTTGAAATTCCGTCCCGACCTTATTATTCGTTTGCGACAAGGTAATATGGGGTTAAAAATGCTCCTAGCAGTGTGATCTAGACCGTGAGACACTTCATACTTACGTGCGGTTTATTGAGGGAAACTGCAATTATACCATCCCATCAATATCTGACTGCTCTTAAGCAAACTACTCCTTATACTCACCTTTACCCCAAAACACCCTAAAGAACTAATGTCAGCTACATGTACCAGCAATATCATATTACCAATCACACACCAATCCTCGTACTCACCCAGTGATGATTACTGCCCCACACCAGGTCCCCGAATCTCTTGGGACACCGGGCCACCTCCCGTGTGACAGGGTTATTCCAGAGCCAGCTGTACCCGTCCCCCACCATCACCTCACCTCCCTGCTCAAGCTGATGCACAGTGGCCTTCTTCACTACCCGAGCACCACGGGCCTCTGACTCAGCGGGCGTGTTATGTATAATGTGTCTTCTCTCAGGCCTCCGCCATTCAGTTGTTATGCAATGACGTGGTTTGCATTAGACGTAAGCGGGTGACGTGATTCCCAGACAGATGATCAGGCCGCACGTCTGCATCCAGCACACACAAGCGCAGCTTCCAACTGTGGTTGTGATGACTGATGACTGGCACTGGGCACACCACTTTATGTTTGCCAAACAGCTGATATCAGAGTAGTGTAGGATTACTTCCAGTCTCAGAAATATATAGATTGGCTTCCTCTGTTGGAACCACCAACTAATAAGAATCTAGAAGCCAACAGCTTCCATCTTGATCTTCTCAAGCAGTTATTAAAATACCGGCATCAAGTATGAGCGGTGGAGGTGTCTTCTTCTTCTTCTTGTGACCTTTATAGCTTATATCACTTGGTAGGTCCGCTGCTCGTCGTCCTCCTCAGCCTGTGGGAGAGACAGAGCAGAACACGGAAGCAACATGGCTCCTAACACCTAACCTTTCTGACGTATTTCTCAGGCTTGCACAAGGAACTTTTTCATCTCTTTTACAATACTTTCCCTTTCTTCCTCGCTCCCATACAATTCCAGCACAGAGAAAATCCTTCTATGAGTTTTCTCCCGTCTAGTCTGCCACTCTCACTATGATTCCCACAATTTCTTTTATAAGTCTACCTCTCTGTCGCTCATATCTACGACACTCCACAATAATGTGTTCTATCGTCTCTTCCCCCTACGGTCTAGTGGTCCTGCTCGTCCCTACTCCTGGCTTTAACCTCCAGTGTTCCTGTCCATGCTTTAACTAATAATCTATTCCCCAGTCTCCTACGTGCCAATGAAGTACCTCTGGTCACTCTCTTCGTATACCATTTTAGCGTAACTTGCTCTCCAAAGAAGCTAAAAAGTCTCTCTTAAGCTTCTTTGTACGCTACGGAGCCGCCCTTTGGTGACGCCCTACGGTGCCGTTTTACAGTGCCGCCCTACGGTGCCGCCCTTTGATGACACATTACGGCGCCGTTTTTTAGCGACGCCTACGGTGTCGTTCTACAGTGCTACTCTACGGTACTTTTACGGTACTGCTACGGTGCCGCTCTATGATACCGCCCTACGGTGACGCCCTACAGTGCCGCCCTACAGTGCTACGTTACGGTGCCATCCTTAGTATCGCCTTACGGTGCCGCTCTTTGGTGACACCCTAAGGTGCCGCCCTACAGTACCGCCCTACGGTGCCACCCTACTATGCCGTCCTTCGGTGACACCCTACGCCTACGGCGTCGCCCTACAATGCTACGCTATGGTTTTTTTTTTTTTTTTTTTTTGTACCGCCCTACCGTGCTGCCCTTTGGTGACGCCCTGCGGTGCCATCCTAGAGTGCTACGATACGATACCGTAGGGTGGCACCAAAGGGCGGCATCGTAGCGTACCACTATAGGGCGGCACCGTAGGCTGTCACCAAAGTGCGATACCGTAGTGTAGCACTATAGGCCGGCACCCTAGGAGGTCACCAAAGGACGGCACCGTAGGATGGCATCGTAGGGCGTCACCAAAGGGCGATACCAGTGGCTATCAATGGGGGATCAAAGGATATCAGTGGGCGTGTAGCTATCGATGGGGGCATAGCACTGTAGGGCGGCACCATAGGGCGTCACCAGAAGGCAGCAGAGTATGGCGGAACCGTAGGATGTCAGCAAAGGGCGGTCCCGTAGGACGTCACCAAAGGGAGGCATCTTAGTGGGGCACTGTAGGGCAGTACCGTATTGCGTCATCGAAGGGCGGCACCGTAAAGCGGCACCGTAAGGTGACACTGTAGGGCGTCACCAAAGGGCGGCACCGTAGGGTGTCACCAAAGGGCTGCACCTTAAGGCGTCACCAAAGGATGGCACTACAGACAGTCACCAGTTGGCGGCACCGTAGAGCGGCACCGCAACTGTAGGGCGGCACTGTAGGTCCGTGGCATTCATATTATTTGCTCGAGTTTTTGTGTGGCAAAATCCTGTTTCATGAATAGCAGCAAAAAACTATGAAATAAAGAAGGACATCTTCCTATATGACATAACAAAATAAATGTAATCCAAAAAAAGCAATAAAAGAGTATTTAAGCTTCCTCGGTAGCGGCAGCACTCTACTAAACTTACCGTTTCTACATTCTACACCACCACCACCACCATCATCATCAGTCGACAGCAGTGTTTACGCCACTCAGCTGTCTAGTGCGTGGGAGAGCACAGCCAGTGTGGGTGTGACCTTAACAGTGACAGCCTGGACCTGACACAGTGACACCTCAAGAACACAGGCACACTGGCTTGGCAAACGTAACGTTGTGCAGTGAGTGACAGTAAACCAGTGGCAGCGGCGACCGTCACTCACCACAGCTCGGGTACATTCCACGGGGCGTAACTTGCCACCCAATAGGTAAGCTTTGGCAGTACTACAACATCTCTTGGCTGCTGGGAAGAACGAATAGGATAATAGTGAGGTACCATGGAAATAACCTTGGCCTATTAACTCCCAGAGACTGGCTTTATTTCTCGGCGAAATATGACGCTTTTTCAAATCGTGAACCACACAATGAAGGAATCACCAGTGAAATTAATTAACCGTATGGATTTAAAGCTAACCAAGCCTATCCTCCATTATGAAATGGTAATGTTATTTCATTATTATCTTGATATTGAAATGATGCTAGGACTTTCATCCATAAAATTACTCCAGTGTTGATTGAGCTCCACTAGCTACCTGTAAAAACAAGAAAATGTATTTGCCTTTTGACACATTAAGCATTGGTTATGGGGCATCCACCATATCTGAGAGAATTATTACACAAAATACATTCAGGTAAAGCTATTAATACTCGTAGAGCCACAACAGAGAATGACTTTATGAACCAAGATTTTCTTACGTTGGATTGTGTGCCTTCAGTTCTGCCCCAAGATTACGCAATAAACTGTCACTTCTCATCAGAAGTACTAAAGGTTTAAGAAAGAATTAAGAACTTTTCTGTTCTCTGAGTGTTATGACATGGAAACCTTGACAATTAACGTAGCGTATACAGTATGATTACTATTGATATTACATAAATCAAGGTGTGCGGGCCCTGCAGAGTGCTTTGGCAGGAGTGGGACCTAATAAACAAGAAACAAGATGAAAATTGATTATAAGTTACATAGGTTTAGATTAATTGTTACTTTTTAGTGCCGTTCCCTTTATTGCGTGCATCATCTCTAAAAAAAAAAATCATATTTTGCACTGTTGTTTCAATAATCCCTTGAAAATGAATGAAGGAGTTGTCATGGAGGTTTACCAATATCTTTCTGTGGATGTGTGCTGGATCCTTTCATGCTAAGATGCATTTCATTCTCTTGTTATGTTAATTATGTATCATGTGTGAATATTTATACCTGCATATATGATATAACTGTATTTTTCATTCCCTTTACATATATAACTATTTTTTTTCCACACACACACACACACACACACACACACACACACACACACACACACACACACACACACACACACACATTATATATATATATATATATATATATATATATATATATATATATATATATATATATATATATATATATATATATATAGATATAACTATCTTTTTCCTCTACATGTATAACTATTTTTGTTTTCCTTTACATATATAATTATTTTTGTATACATTTTTAGAGCATCAGTTTTCTTTATCTCTCTCCCAATGTGCAGTAAGTCTGGGAAGCTGGTGGGTAAGTGAGGCTGTAGGGTGAGATAAGCAAATGCTACTAACACTCACTAAATCACACACTTAATGCTCTCTCTCTCTCTCTCTCTCTCTCTCTCTCTCTCTCTCTCTCTCTCTCTCTCTCTCTCTCTCTCTCTCTCTCTCTCTCTCTCTCTCTCTCTCTCTTTCTCTTTTCCTCCCCTTTTTTTATATCAATTCAAATTTACCTTTGAAGTTGGAAAGCAGCAGTTAAAATGCTTTCTGTGGAAGTGACTTAAGGCTTTCATCTTTATTTTTTTTTCTTTTTCTTTTTTTTTCAATGTGTTTGTTTAGGTTGGCCAGCAAAGTCGAGTCCTGTCCAGAGGCAAGAAGGTCTGGGTGGGCGTACATAACTGGTGCTCTAGGGAAGCTTGTCAGCACTTTGGTGATGGCTGCCTTAAGGAGTTTACTTTTAGTTCAGGAAGGTTGCAGGTCAGAAACAGCCACTAACACAGTACCTAACCCACCTGCACATTGAAGTATATGTATATTGTTTAGTATTCTGTCCATACATAGATACAGTCTTCACTTGTGCTGACATGTTGGGTATTCTGTTGATACATACTTTAATGATGTTCTCATTAATTTACTCTGACAATACAATTATGATTCATTTCCTAACATCATTGTACGGTTGCATAATTAACACTTAACTAACATCCATCCTGTAAAGACAACCATTTGAAGTGCCAACATAAACATTTTGAAGACTTATTTCATTAATTTTCTTTTATATAGTATTGATTTATTTTCACTATTTCTGCCATGCACATTTACTTTTTGCTACAATTTCAGACTCAATGGCGTCAGTGAGCCCAGAAGAAACTGTTGAAAATGACTCGATGCCCAAAAACATGTGAGTTTCCAATGAGCTTTTCAGTGGTGTTACTGCTTGAAGATGTTTTTAGAATGTAAGAACATGAGATAAGCTGCAAGAAGGAAGTAGACAGACTAAATGTTTTCCTCCATGTGGTAGGGAGACAGCCCAGCCACACACACTGCAGCTGGACCAGAAGCTTACTGCTATCATATTCCCTGCATATTATAAAAAAAACAATTAAAGGGAGCAGAGTGAGAAGACATGGATCCCTCTCCTCTGCATTTTAACCTCACAGTGAGACAAGATGTGATATTCTGTCTTATCCACATCCCTGGTGCACTGATACATAGATGCAGTCTAATGTGTGAAATTAAGCCATTCATCTATCTATCTATCCTCTGTTCATCTACTAAACAGAGTAATAGGTAGTTATCAGAAGGCTCCACCAATAAATATCAAACTGACCATAAAAGAGAACTATTTCCTCCTGTGCTGTATTTAGGTAGAACTAACATGAAAGCTACTCTTTACTCCATTGTTCGTTGGCTCCTCATCCCAGTATTCTTTCCAGGGCAGCAGAGAGCAAGCTATACATGGATGTGGGAGATGACAGTGTCTCACTAATATATCGAGATGAGTATAACATCCACCTTTTGGGAATGGAGAAGCTCCATCCCTTTGATGCTTGCAAATGGGGTAATGTTGTGAAGGTAATAATTATATTTTGAAAAGGACATATCCTTGCATCCTTTAAAGAGGATTGATTACATTCTGTGTGTGTGTGTGTGTGTGTGTGTGTTCATAGAACTACTATCTAATGTGTTTTGTAATTTCAGCATTTGAAGAAGAAACAATGGATAAAGGAATTGAAGGTGGTGAGTCCAAATGAAGCAACAGAAAGTGACCTGAGGTTGGTGCATTCAGCATCTTACTTACGTAGCCTCAAGGTTTGTATTTTGGGAAAGTCTGAGCCACAGCCAGTGTTTATTATTATTATTATTATTATTATTATTTATTATTATTATTATTATTATTTATTATTTATTTATTAAAATATATCATGAAAATACATCAATGAATACATCATGAAAAAAGCACCAAAGCTTTTGTATTTATGTGTTTGTTTTAACCCTAGACTAGAGAAGAACTTCTTGTTTCATCATGACTTGAATATTCTTGGACTTGAAAAACATGAATATTGAGAAGGACATTCAATATTATTCTGTCATTTCTTCTTTAAACAGCTTTCATTTTTGAGGGGTAGTCCACCACTACAATATATACAACAAAGTAAATATATTTTATTGCAGTGGAGCATAAATGTGGCAAAAATAACAGAGGTGGCACCAGCTGCCCTTGTGCCTAACATTTTCCTGCAAAAGAGAGTCTTGAAGCCATTCAGGTATGTGTGTGTGTGTGTGTGTGTGTGTGTGTGTGTGTGTGTGTGTGTGTGTGTGTATTTACCTAGTTGTATTTACCTAGTTGTATAGTACAGGGTCCGAGCCAAAGCTCAATTAGTCCTGTCTCCATACCCGAATGTGTGTGTGTGTGTGTGTGTGTGTGTGTGTGTGTGTGTGTGTGTGTGTATCAGATATCAGAATGAGCTAAGAAACTACAAAGTAAAATGAGACATATGTTGTCAGAATGCAGATAGCCTTTAGGAATGGAACAATCATTCAGTCTTGGCTTGCATTTCTACATGTGAAAGAGAGAGAGAGAGAGAGAGAGAGAGAGAGAGAGAGAGAGAGAGAGAGAGAGAGAGAGAGAGAGAGAGAGAGAGAGAGAGAGAGAGAGCAGGCAGGTAAGCAGTCTTGATCTCCTTACATCTCTTCCCATAAAGGTATCAGACAGGAGGCAGTGTGCTGGCTGGGAAGTTGGCCATGGAGCGTGGCTGGGCCATCAATATTGGAGGCGGCTTCCACCACTGTTGGGGCAATGAGGGTGGCGGGTTCTGTGCCTATGCAGACATTTCCCTCACCATCCACTTCGTTCTCAACAATTATCCCTCAGTGGAGCGTGTTATGATCATAGACCTTGATGCCCATCAGGTATGACTGTGAAGGATCTTGCGTGTCTAGTTCAGTCATCCAGGTATTTCCTATGTGGTGCCACTTGCCAGTAATAGACTACCCATTGTAAAAATTATGTAAATAATTTCTTAAGAAAAATACTAATTCATTACTATCCTATGACATGAGGACACAAAGTACTGCACTTCTTGTGTGCTGCCATGTAATCACAGGAGTAATGTTTACATGTGTTAGGAGTAAGTGTGCATACATACAAGTTTTTATTGTTCACTTTAGGGTAATGGCCATGAAAGAGACTTCATGGGTAGGAAGGACATCTACATTCTTGACATGTACAACAAGTATATTTACCCCAATGATTCATATGCCAAGAAAGCCATTCGCCGCAGGGTTGAACTTTTTGCCTACACCCAGGATGAAGAGTACCTAGAGAAAGTCAGCACGTGAGTTGGATCCTCATCTCTTCTTGTGGCTCAGAATATCATAGTAATATAAAATTAAAGACAGCACCAACACTGGTTCATTGATGATCTCCCTTCAAATCATGGTTAATCTATATTAATTGGTGTATTTATATACACATTATGCATGTAACCAGAGACTTTTGTCTTTGATGTATGTGAGGTAGCATCCAAGAGATTGCACATTAGAAAATAAAATTATTAAAAAATTAAATTAAAAGAATACAAACATTCCTTAGACATCTTACATTTTATGAAATATAAAAGTTTGCATAGTGAGAAATTTCTAGCATCTATGTCTTTTATCAGAAGTCCCTACATCCTTGGGAAAGCTCCATTATATGGTGTAATAATGTAGTTCATAATGCAGTGATGTTTTGGTTGCAGGCATGTTGAAGGTGCCCTCAACGAGTTCAGCCCACAAATGGTGATCTACAATGCAGGGACAGACATTATGGAGGGAGACAGTCTGGGTCTTCTCTCTGTCACAAAGCAGGTGTGCCTTTTGTGTTCTTGACCAGCAACACTGAGCACCACCTAAAACACATCACATGAATCATACAAGATTTCAGTCACAAACATTGCCAAGTAGTTTCACCACTTGCTTTTCTTCCTGCCAGGGTATCATTGAAAGGGATGAGATTGTATTCCGCAAAGTGACCCACAGACAAGTGCCCATCGTCATGCTCACCAGTGGAGGTTACCAGCGCTCCACAGCTGCTGTCATTGCTGACTCCATATGGAATCTCAGTAAAAAATCTCTTATTAATATGTGATCACTGCAAGGTGGCCTTCAGTCTTTTAAAAGAAGTATTGTCTGTGTGTGTGTGTGTGTGTGTGTGTGTGTGTGTGTGTGTGTGTGTGTGTGTGGAGTGAGTGAGTGAGTGAGAGATTCACCTCATTATTGCACCCATGACTCATTTTTACTATGTTGTTTTGAATGTACTCTCACACAGACATACAGGCCTCGTAAATCCCAGTGGATAATGCTTCCCCTTATGAATGAAGGCAGCCAGTTGAACTCTGTCTTGGTGTCATAACCTCAGTATTTAATGGGATATGTCTGTAATTAAACTTGTGTGCGTGTGCATGTGTGCTTGCATGCTCATGCAAGTTTGTATGCTTTTATGGCATTAATATTCATAGTGCAGTTATTTTCAAGAGGTTTTGGATCTTTTAAAATTATTTTTTTATGGTATTCACTCAGGAATTCATGGAGATGAATCAGCAGTGATCATTTAAGTTTTTTTATGAACCAGGACCTCATAGTAAAATCCAAACCTTTAGATTATGTACTGATTCATGGAAAGAAAGCACCTCTGTTACATCATTTTAAAAATTTGAATCTCATTGTTACATTGTTATAAGAAGTCTCTCTTAAATGCTCTTTTTTTCAGCACCATAAATAGCAAGGTATCTTTCCCCACAATTACAGTCTGTTCTCATTGACTCAAGGGATGGTCACGCTCCATCCCCCATCCCAGGGTGTGTACAGCTGGTCCTGGAAAAGACGGGAAGGCTCACCTGTCAAATTAGTGAACAGATTGTAGTGATAGAGTGATAGGCAACTGAGTTTTGTGTAAAATTATATATATATATATATATATATATATATATATATATATATATATATATATATATATATATATATATATATATATATACACACACACACACACAGTACATAACACACCTCACTCTGCCTAATTTTGTACCTGAGAGCTATATGATTTGTGATGTTAGTCCATTAGTAACAGATACAAACTCTTCAATATCACAGTAGTAATCCTGTACAAGCCTTATTATTTTGTAAGGTATTGAGAATAAGAGGTCTGTTTATTTTTTCTCATATGTAACAAAGAATGTTTTAGGTTGTAGTTTTTAATATTACTTCAGTGTTCTTTAATGATTTTATAATCTGTTTTATGGAATGATATATTTTTTTTATATGTGATAATGTATTAAGTAGAACATTGCTTAAGTCAAGAAAAGCAGGTGTTTCTTGACAACAGGTTTTAAGGTGTATGATTTATCCAAAGGTATAATATAGTATCATCTCCTATGTTAGGCATATCAGGGAATGAAGCACCTTGTGCTAATAGAGGAAAAAGATTATAACAAACAATAGTTCAACTGAACACATATAAGGAAATTTATGGAGGCAATGCCCTCTAGTTTGAGTTATTTTCCTTTTCCCTGAGTTCTGCAGTAAAGTCCCTCTCATCCGGCATTCGACTATCCAGCAGCTTCAAGTATCTGGCACATTTTTCTCCGAGACTTAAAATCAATAAAAAATCAATGTGTACTCATAAAATCGATTAAAATTCCCGCGCGGGGCATACTTTGTCCCCTTGCCACCAGAGCGCACTGCTTCGCGCCACCTGCGGCCCACTGCACTGTGTTTACTCAGTGACTCAGTCCCGCGTGTGCACTGTTTATCGCCTGACGCCTTCATCATGCCTAAAGTTGTAGAAAAGAGGAAGCGTGTTGTGCTTACACTTAAGCAGCTGATCAGATCAGCTGTTGATTAAGATCAGCTGATCTTTGTTATGGTAAGATGCGTGAGTGTAGTGTGGTGATTGTGGACATAATTTCACTTCTATTCAAGTATCCGGCAATATTCAAGTATCCGGCATGTCGGCGGTCCCGTTGATGCCAGATAAGAGGGATTTTACTGTACTTACATTACTACTATCAGACATTTTCTTTATTAATGAAGTACTATCTGTTACTTTCTATTTTATTGATGGCCACCATGTTTTTAGCATCAGGTGAAGGCTGACAATAACAAAAAACCCCAGCTATTAATTTTTAATTTTTTTTTTTATTTAGGTACATTGAACTTACATTCAGTGATAAATTTTGTGAATTAAATAATGAAGAAAATCACGAATGGTTTGACCACTGAAAAAAATGGTCATATTTTTAGTTTTATGTTTGAAGGCAGCATTTATTATAAATAATTGTGATATTATTTTATTTGGCAGAGCTTAACTAAATGAATTATGGAAATGAAGGGCAGTTTAGTGCAGTCAGTATATTTATAAGTACTGTATGTGATCATGAAATTCATGTGTCACCATACATCTTGTAAGATCACAAGGAGTATCAAGTTTTGTATTGTGATTAATTCTTAAGGCCTTTAAAAGTATATGTGCAATTTTTCATTGTTGCATCCATGCCAAAATTCTCACACATATTCACATCTTGATGACCCACATGCTTGTCATTCCCATTGTATGTATTTGTGATTGTTGTGCTGCATTCCATCTCCATGTCTTGTGTCTGATCCATACAAGGCTGTATTGCAGAAGCACGGCACATGGCTAAATCAAACTTAAGCTACACACATTAGCAAGGGGCCTGTTAATTCATTCTTTGTGCTATTTTTTTTTCATTCTTTTTAAGATGAATATTCAGTAGATATGTTTGAAGAATTTGAACTTATTTTCTTTTGGTTGTGGAAATATCTAGCTAATGCTCATAACTTTGCCTCATCACTGTACAAAAGTAAACTAGCTAAGGATAGGGTAGAGTAACTGAGTTGTGGTGCTGTAGATCTAGTGGCTCCTGCGTAGAATTTCAGGGTACACATAAATTTTAGGATTTACATTATGGAACGTGTGATAATTATATTGAATTATTTCCTTGTGTATTTCTTTTTAAATTCAAGTGTATAGCATTAGCCTTTTTTAAGTGAGATTTTCCAAAAGTACAATTGAAAGTGTAATTTACCATAAGCATAGTGGAAGATATATTCATCATTAATTTTCATTAGATAACATAGTACTGTATGATTTACAGAAATATGTGATATTTGAGAATGCATATTTTTAAAAATTTAATTGCTTTCTCATAAGTTGTGACTGAATGAAATCCTGTGTTGACTCTTCCTTCTTGTAGGCTATAATATCAGCACATTGGAAAGCTGCTACTTGTATACTAGGGTTACAGAGTACACATGCATACAGAAGGGTAGCTACTGTGTAGGAGTCATGAAGACAGATATGCCATATGTTGTGTAGTTGAGAAAGTAGCACTACTATGGCAAAATTTGAGTTTTATATGTGTATGTACAGTAATAGTAGTTTGTTAGGTATGTATTAATTTACAAATGAGAGTACATATTATGTTCTGCAAAAGCAAGATTCTTTTGAAAGGTGAAATATCTTTACTGTTGCTTTTGTGTATATCATTATCAGTCTTCTTCATTACAGGCAATTACTGCATGTTATGAGAACAGAGAGGTGTACTATAAGTTAGAGTTCTACTTTAACTTATGTTCATCTGTTTATCCATATCTGATAGCCTGTTTCCAAACTCCCTTATGGGAATAGTTGTGATAGAAGTCTATTCATTCCTGTCTTTGCTTGCTGTAATCATCCTATTCTTTTTTCTAACATACTTCAGTTCTTTGTCTTCCCATTTCACTTGGGGTCACCCTGTTGTACCCGTCACCTTTACCATACACCTATTCATGTCACCCGGCACTCCTAAATAGCTGTGTTTGTTTTCCTCATCCTCTCCACATTTAATTTCTTCAGCTTATTTGACATATCAAACCTGATGTAAACACTTTTCTCACCATGCTTTCACAGCACAGGCACTTCTCAAGTAACTCATTTCAACTGCTTGGATCCTTGACTTTTGCCTTTCATTCAACCCTCATCTAGTTTGCATATGTGATTGTTTGTACAATTGTTCAATTATATATGAACTGCATTCTTACCAAAATATAATTATTTTAGATACAAGCTGGAAATATTCAGGTTTTGAAGATCCTTAGTTGGAAAACAATATGTGAAGCTCATGAAAGGTTATTTTGTAGTGCCTATGGTTCATGAACACAATTGACAGCACATTATGTAGTGCTGGAAGTCTATTTTATCACACACACACACACACACACACACACCTAATAGTGAAACAGATCTACATATGAATAGTGCCTCCAAAGCCTCAATTTAGGTATGTAGAATGAAGAAAAATCAAACAAAGGCCTGATTTAGCATTAGAATCTCATGTGTTGCAGTTGTAGACAACTCACCTCATTGTTCCAGGAAATGTTACAACTACATGACATCTCCAGTCTTTAAAAATAAAATTTATAATATACATAGCTTGTTATCTACGTAAATATTTCTATGAAGAATGTGTCAAACAAAGTTATTGAATCTAGTCAAAATGAGTATTGCACGTACAACTGTTTTGTTTTTATTTCATTGGTTAGTTGTTCAAGTATTGATTTTTTTTCTGTGTTTTAGGACAAAGTCTGAGGACAAAGTCCGAAATTATAGTAAAGGTTTCATTAGGGATGTTTAGTGTTCTTTCAATATTCTATTAATTTATGAGAAGTACATCTAGAAATGAGTCTAAATGTTTACACAAGATGTTTCTAGTTTTGCTGAAGTATATTTGTAATGCTTTGAAATCTACAAGAAGTAGCAGAACTGGATGCACTACAGTGTGTTTAAACTGAAATACTTACATTAAGGCTCATGCAGCTATAAATTCAGCCTTTCACAATTTAGTATGTTTCTCAAATTACTACACTACTGTAGACTGTAGAGTAGGAATTCCTGTTTATTGTCAGATATGAGAAGAAATATCAAGAAAGCTGTAAGATCATATCCTTTATGTGCACTCTAGTTCCTCCATACTGAGCTAGGCATTAGTTGCTGCTATAGTACTCTTATTAATGTGAACTTGACTTCACCTCTACACCATACCAACTGTGTTTTGTGTATATCTCAAAGGTTGAAATATACATTAGTGTACTTTAATAGCTTGTTAACTCAAGGGGTGTCTGTGAGTAAAGTTTATAGTGATGATCTTGGAGAAATTTTTAACTATTATATCCAAGACTAGATATAGCCAGAGTAAGATACATGCTACAAATATGGTACACTGTTGCATTTGGTCTCTTATAAGTAATGATAAAGACTGGCTGTGCAGCAATGACCACTCATGTGGCAGAAGTTAGGAAATTCCTTTCTCCAAGATGTTTACAGTTGGCACTTTGCTAAAGACCCATTAATACCTGGAGACTTTTTTGTTTTTGTGAATAAATTAACTTTTTTCCTTTCCTCTGTAAATCAGTTTTATCCCCAAGTCAAGTCCATGGATATTACTTGAATAGTTAGGAGTAATTCCCCTCAGTCTCCTCTCAGGAAGGTAACCCTTTAATGTTCACATGTTTTTAGAGTTTTAGAGCCTTTAGATTATTAAGATTTTATGATGCTGCTTCATAGCTCACTGTTTTCTTCATCTTATTGGTATTGTTTGTAATATAATATAATGGATAGGTAATGAAAAAGAAGCAGACTACTTAACATAGTAATACTTATTCCATTGCATTATAAACATTATTATGAAAACATTAATTCTCAGGCTCTTATTTGTCAGTAGAGATGTTTGTAGAGTGAAGATGTGTAGTCAGGTATTGTTTGGCCCACTCAGTGTTCTATAAAGCACATGATTTTATCCTTCAAAAAGATCTTGAAATTTATGAAAACTTTTCCATTGTGCCAAATAGTTAAACTGAGGTGGAAATATAAGACTTCCAGATAATGAGATACTCTTGGTATATTTTGGAATACTGTAAATACTCTTAGCTGCAGTTAGTAACTTCACATTCTCTGTTCCTAGAGTACTTGTTCAAAAAGTCAGATGCCTCTCTTGCAAGTGAACACATTCTCTACTGCATGACCTGATAGTGAGTTGTTTTTAGACATGCATTTTTGTTTTTCTCAATTTGAATGTGCATGATAGGATAAACAATTAGGTAATACTGTTACAAACTGGTGCACAAGTATCAAAGAACACATATAAATTCTATTTATTTTATTCAAAATTCAAAAGGCAAATTTTTAAAACCAAATTTCATAATTTTCTTATCCCAGATTCAATGAATCATTGTTATTATCTATCATAGTTTATACAAATGTGTGAAACACATTTACAGAGGCAAGTGAATTTTACATTCAATTTAGTCTATACACTTGTAAAGAAATATGTCTAAATTAAGTATGTAATCTTACAAATTAGCTACAGTTCAATAGGAAACATGTTATGCTAGTCTGTGTTAATGTTTATCTTCAGCTACATTTCCTTCAAGGCATGAAAAAAGAGAACTAAAACTTTTAAATAAATATTTACTCGACTGTATTTCATGCTTTATAGTTTATATTCTTGTATTTGGAATGTGATCTGTAGTATCAACGGAAAATTGTTCAGAATCAGAACATTCATCATCTGATGAAGAGCTCTCTGAATTGTAGGATGAGTCAGATTATTACCTTCTGGGTCTTTGTTTTTCTTCTTGAAAGATTAAGCAGAACACCCAGAAAATGCTTTTTAACACCTCAAAATGAAACTACATTATGACGAAGCTATGTAAGTTTACTTTCTGAGGAAAACTTTTACAAAGAAAAAAAATCAAATAAAGAAAATCAAAAGTAGAGGTTAGGTTAGCCTCAAAGACTGAAACATTAATTTTCACACCAAATTCTGGCATTTCTACGCTTCGCTATGTCTTCTCAGGTGAACACCAAGGAAGCTAGACTGCATCTTCCTCGAAAGACTCTCCTTCTCCATTGTCATTTCTCTTGTACTAGTGGATGGGATATGTATGAGTTTATCTCTTGTATTTTCTTTCCTTTCTCCCATCTTCTGCATCTCCACTGTATTGCTCTTCCATTTGGCCACCCCCTCAACTTTTGATTGAATCCCATGATGTAAAATTTTGTTCAGTCTACATTGCATTGTCTTCCCAGATTTAATGGAATTAATAGATTATTTGAAAAATAATTATGTGACCGCATTTGAAGCCAAATGATAGTGTTGGGGATGTTTTATTTGTTTCAATGATCAAGTGTTAAATTTATATAATACTTTTGCTAGTTGTATGTGAAATTCTCTCTCTCTCTCTCTCTCTCTCTCTCTCTCTCTCTCTCTTTCTATGAGATGGCAGTCTTCATTGTATTGTGACTGTTTATATTGCACTGTCAATGCTAATGGATTGTAATGCTGTGTATAATAAATGTCACTTTTGTACAGAGAAGAGTTATTTTTTTATTTACAGTTGTAAAGCAGAGGATTAATACTTAGGTAATACGGTGACAGGCAGGTAGAATTAATACAATATCAGGTATTGTTAACTCTCTCTCTCTCTCTCTCTCTCTCTCTCTCTCTCTCTCTCTCTCTCTCTCTCTCTCACTCTCTCTTGTTTATTTTTCTTTTAATCAACTGAAAAAAAGGACCCAAGGTCCTTCCATGTGTCAGTCTGGCAAAATGATGCTTTTACAGAAAGTGATTTGCATTTATTAGAGAAAACTTAAGCTTTTTGAAGATTACCAGAAATATAAATGAAGAAAAGTAGATAAACAAGTGAATAAATCCTCTGTGTGTGTTCTTCATTAGCACCTGTACTACCTTGCCACCTGACAACGGGGTGCCCTGGTACCTCTCCTCGTTAGTCCTTTAATAACTACCTCTGAGGTGTATCCATTGCTTTCTTATAATATACTCCATCCCTCAGAGATACTTGTGTTTTTCTTCTAATACGATATAAATATAACTGGTTAAGACAATACTTCACATAATGCAAGCCCAATTCTGCTAGTGTCTGGGGAAGGTCTGTGTCTGTCTATCTGTAAGTGTGCTTTATGAGACTTTGTGATAATTTTTCTTTCCATCTCTTCTTTCCTTGTTGCTGTATGGAGATTTGATACTTAAATATCACTATTCTCTTCCTCCACTTCTTTCCTTGTTCCTTTCATTCTGGAGGAAGAGAAAGCAGAATGAGGGAAAGATGAGGCAGCGAGGGTAAGCTTTGAGAGAGGCTGTGATAAGGAGGGAGAGGGAGGAAGAAGAAGGGAACATGGGAAAGAAATTATATATGCAAAGAGTTGCGAAGTAGAGTAAGAGAAGATAGGTACTAATGTGAGAAAGAAGAGAGAGGAAGATGTGAAGGAGGGAAGTTAAGCCGTTTTTAGGCATCATGAAAGCAACTCCGCCTCTGCGATAACCATTCGCATAGAAAGAAAAAAAAAAAAAAAAATTGAGAAAATTTTTTTTATCTAAGGTTAGAGATGATTACATTATAAAATGCAGAAGATGAATACTCATATAAAATCTATATATCAATCAAAAAGTGTTTTCTGTAATTTTTTTTTCAAAAATTGAAAAATTATTTATTTTTTTTACCGTACTCCAAAGAACTAAAACAACTATTTTGCATATGTATAACGGTTCATTTTAAGTAAACAACATTTCAGAATTATTATATAAAAATTCTTTAAATTCTATTTTTTTTTTCAAAATTTTCAACGCAGGTCCGGACTAGTAAAAAAAATTGAAATTTTTTTTTAGAGATGATTACATTATGAAATGAAAAAAATAAATAAATATTCATATAAAAAGTGTTTTCTACGTATCTTACTTTTTTCAGAGATTGAAAAATATTTTTTTTACCATACTCCAAAGAATTCAAATGACTATTTTTAATTATTTATAATGGTTCTTTTTAAGGAAGCAACATATCACAATTGTTATATAAAAATTCTTTAAATTCAATTTTTAAAACAAATTTTCAATGCAAGTCCAGATCTGTGAAAAAAAATTTTCCGATACAATTTTTTTTTATCTAAGCTTACAGATGATTACATTATGAAATGCAGAAGAATAATATTCATATATATATATATATATATATATATATATATATATATATATATATATATATATATATATATATATATATATATATTCATATATAATATTCATATATCAAGACTGCACCACTGGTGATCTTCTAGCTTCCCTTACTGAATCTTGGTCATCCTCTTTTAGAGATTTTGGTAAAACTTTTGCTATTGCCTTGGACATATCAAAAGCTTTTGATAGAGTCTGGCACAAAGCCTTAATTTCCAAACTACCCTCCTATGGCTTGTATCCTTCTCTCTGTAACTTCATCTCAAGTTTCTTTTCTGACTGTTCTATTGCTGCTGTGGTAGACGGTCACTGTTCTTCTCCTAAATCTATTAACAGTGGCGTTCCTCAGGATTCTGTCCTGTCACCCATTCTCTTCTTATTATTCATTAATGATCTTCTAAACTAAACTTCTTGTCCTATCTACTCCTACGGTGATGATACTACCCTGCACTTTTCCACGCCTTTTCATAGACGTCCAACCCTTCAGGAAGTAAACATTTCACGCAGGGAAGCCACAGAATGCCTGACTTCTGATCTTTCTAAAATTTCTGATTGGGCAGAGCAAACTTGGTATTGTCTAATGCCTCAAAAACTCAATTCCTCCATCTATCAATTCAACACAACCTTCCAGACAACTATCCCCTCTTCTTCAATGACACTCAACTGTCCCCCTCTTCTACACTAAACATGCTCGGTCTGTCCTTTACTTATAATCTGTACTGGAAACTTCACATCTCATCTCTAGCTAAAACAGCTTCTATGAAGATAGGTGTTCTGAGATGTCTCCACCAGTTTTTCTCAGCCAACCCCCCCCCAGCTGCTAACTCTATACAAGGGCCTCATCCATCCATGTATGGAGTATGCTTCACATGTCTGGAGGGGTTGCACTCATTCTGCTCTTCTAGACAGGGTGGAATCAAAAGCTTTTCATCTCATCAACTCCTCTCCTCTAAGTGACCGTCTTCAGCCTCTCTCTCATTGCCACAATGTTGCATCTCTAGCTGTCTTCTACTGATATTTTCATGCTAACTGCTCTTCTGATCTTACTAAATGCATGCCTCCCCTTCTCCTGCAGCCTTGCTGCACAAGACTCTTCTTTCCCTCAGCCCTTTTTTGTCCACCTCTCTAATGCATGAGTTAACCAGTATTCTCAATCATTCATCCCTTTCTTTCGTAAACTCTAGAACTCCCTGCAGCAGGCCACACAGGCCACGACGCATTCCCAAATGCATCACTGGGAGATATTCCTTTCATCAGAAATTGATATAGCAATAAGAGATAATTTTTAATTTCTAAAATTAAAATTGATGAACAATCTTTTTTATTACTCGAATGAATAAGAAAAGAAATTTTCTGTAAAAAAAAAAAAAAAAAAAAAAAAAAAAAAATATATATATATATATATATATATATATATATATATATATATATATATATATATATATATATATATATATATATATATTGTTGTGCCCACCCCTCACTCCGGGTGGGCATGTTATCCACATGGGCACAGGTCGAGAAACTAGAGCAGCTGGGCCTCAAATAAGTCACATTCCGAACGCTGGGACAAGAAACACACACACACACACACAGGAGGCCAGGGCACAAGGGAAAACACGGGCACTATTTCCTAGGTTTATTGACAAATCCTCCGCGAGTACACTGCTTTACAAGTTCACAGGGACACCACAAGTCTCTCAGGGCACGACAGGCACTCAACAGGCAGGGAAACACTTCCAAAGCAGGCAGGCACACACTGGCTTCCTCTCAGGACACGCATCTCCGCTCGTTCTCTGTCCCTGCCTCTCCCAGTGTTGCCACCTCCACAGTGCTGCCACCCGCACCCATACCCCTGGTGTAACAATATATATATATATATATATATATATATATATATATATATATATATATATATATATATATATATATATATATATATATATATATATTATTTTAGTTCCTAAGAGTTATATTTGGTTCATGTCATTTTATTTTGGGTTAGTCCATAGTTGGGCGTAGTTTTTTTTTTTTTTTTTTTTTTTTTTTACAAGAGTTCCTGTTCCAAAGGCTTGGCTCTGGAGCGATCCCTTCACCTGTAGCATCAAGATCAGGATCAGTTAACCATGGCAGAACTAGAGGGAAATGAGCTATGGATAGCCCTTCCCTGACATGAAGGACCCCACCCCCTTTCCTTCAGGCTCAGGAGCACCTCTGTTATTCCCATGGTGGGCACCTTCACCAAGATCCTGCTAAGTAAGTGAATCCAAGAAACGGTCGGTTGGGTTCACTTCACCGTCTCCTATGATTGAAAACTTTTAGAAAAATTAATTGTTGTGTGTGATTACTGGACCTATACTCCTAACGTTGGAGATGGGAGGGCAAGTTCTGGAAGGTTGTGTTGTTTGAATGGCTCTGCTTGACTCCTGCTTCGGTAAACTTTCGGAAAGCGGCATCTTCACAGATTCCGTATTCGATGGCTCATAAGACGCACCATTTCTCCAGAAAAAAAAAATAAATAAAAATAAAAAAACAATCTCAGGAAATGAGCCTGCATCCTATGAGGCCAAGGTTCAGCATTGAGGCAGTGATTGGTGGTAAGTCTTTGGCAACAGAGCCTCTAAAATCAAATCCCAGACATCTTCGCACATGTAAACAAAGTGATGATTAGTACTACACCACAAAACAACTCTTTCTTTCAAGGTAACAATATATAATAGTTCATACTTACCGGTAATTCACATAGAATGACACCAGTCAGGAAGAATTTGCGTAAGTGAGCATGCACCACGCATTGCATGTACCAAAACAAACACGCGGTCAGTTACGCGCCGAACCCGGTGACACGGGCAAGCTTCACTGCGTTCTTTAAATAATGTGATGCCGTTACTCCTTAAGGTAAGACACACACTCATACAATTAAAATTGCACCTGTCTTTTAACATTCTTATGAACAAACTTTGTTACCTCTGTAGTCTCATAGTCACTGCCGACGCCATATGCCAGGTACATGTTTACATCTCACAACAGGATTGGTACGTAGGCTACTAGCAAATATTAAAGTTTTTAAATGCAAAATACTGTGATCTAATAATGATCTAAATGTATGTGAGAGTCTTCAAATATCAGGTGAAATCCTTCATTTCATATTCAGAGCTTAAATCCGCTCATTTATCTTTTTTTTTTTTTTTCTCTCTCCATTTCAGTGTCTGCCAAAACTGGGCATGTCTTATGAGCCCATGAGTCCTATGAGCCATCAAATAGGGAAATTTGTTGTGGTAGTTTTTGATGTCCACTGAATTAATATGGTAATTGTTCCTCGGCAGAATCACGTATATTTATCGAAACGATAAGCTTACTCCCTGAAAGTCCAAACTATTGTATGTTAAACTAAATTAATGTGTTCTTTATTATCATCAGTTCAGGTCTACTTGTGCGCATTAAATTTGCCTCCTTCCAATTCAAAAAGCTTAAGGTTTCACAGCAGTCTTCAAGCTTGTCCATTGACTCAGATAAATTCTCTGACCAAATGGAATCTTAACTAATCCCAGCTACACACAAAAGACTGCAATAGCTTCATGCCATCTATTAGATACTTTCATTTTAGTTTATTCAGATGCCATTGCACAACATGCCAAGTCACATGGTAGAAAAACAGGTTTTGTATGGGGAAAGCATATACATTATGAACTGTGAACAGTAAGACTGCCACGGACCGGTACTTTCACTCCAGATTTTGTTTGTGTATTCCCATCTCATTTTGAAATGGTGTGACATTTACTTTATTCTTTCTGAAACCATTGTTTAGTAATATAAAACTGTTTTATTTGGATAATCTGTGGATAATCAGGTCGTAAATAATAAATACATTTATTTATTACATGTTTCAAAGCAATATGGAAATACTAAACCAGCAAGGGAATGAGAGCATCAGTCAGTGGCACTGTTGCCATATTTTGTACCTTTAGGTAGTGAGGTTACTGTGATTGATTTGGTGAACATCATCCCTGCTTAGAGTCATTCCCAAGAATTGTGTTAATCTCTTGGTGGCTTGTCAGTGAGGGGCACTTCAAAAACTAAATTAGCCAAATATTTAACCTCTTGATGCTCCCTCTAGACTGACCAAGTCACACTAGGTTCTGTATGTCAATATTTGTGTAAAAGTATGAACTAAAAAAAAAAAAAAAAAAAAAAAATTATACATTTTACACAAATTGACACTACTAATGAAACTTAATAAGAAGCTTTTCTCAGATAGGTAGCTGTGCCTGAGATTGGTACAGTCCAACATTTCAAAATGGGGTAATGTGAGTTGAACTGCCGTATTGCTTCATAAAACACAGAGGGAACCTGCTCAAGTTTCTCTCTCTCTCTCTCTCTCTCTCTCTCTCTCTCTCTCTCTCTCTCTCTCTCTCTCTCTCTCTCTCTCTCTCTCTCTCTCTCTCTCTCTCTCTCTCTCTCATGCACACATTTTATATTATAGTAGTACTTGACCCATTCATATTTCTATAGGTTTTTCATTTGGCAGCTCATAGTCACATTTACCAACCCTGTTGTGATAACTGGATTTGTTAATTTTGGAATTAATGAAATCCCACCCTCTGTAATAGTAGTATTTTGAATGTGTCTGCTTGAAGAAAGAACATGAATACAATGACATGAAAAATGTTATTGCTTCCACTACTTCCACGTGTGATATAGTAGTGTATAGTACATATTTTACTATGCAAGTAAGTATATGCAAGTAAGCATATGATCCTTTGTTACATTTTCTTGACATCCATCGGGTTTGTACAACAACGTCAATGGCCATAATGTGGAGTGCTTGCAAGAGATGGTGAAGAAGAGGCCAAAGGTTACACTGCTGATCACTGTCTCCAACCATTACTCCTGCACTGATGACCCTGCACTCTAGGGTAAGGCATAAGAAGAGCATGTTCAGGAAGACCTGGAAGGATGATGTTTAGGAGGGAAAGAGTATGGAGATGTCTCTCTTCTGAAGTTGTTTAAAGGTCAAGAGATCTGGGGAGTTGAGAAAGAAATAGATATGATTGTGCTACAAGTAAGATATATATATATATATATATATATATATATATATATATATATATATATATATATATATATATATATATATATATATATATATATATATATATATATATATATATATATATATATATATATATATATATATATAAAGATTGTATAGAAAAAGGTGAAAAGGTAATGGGAATATTTAAGAGAGAAGGAGAACATGGCAGTATCTTGTTAGGTTGCTAAAATGTCAAGTAGATGTATGGAGCTAAGAAAAAGATAAAAATGAATGTAGAGAATGATGTAAATACATAAGCAGAAAAGAAGAGTTTAGGTGTTTGTGAAGAGGTGGATGCAGGAGTGGCATTAAAAAAACCCACCCCATTAAAAAAAAAAAAAAACTCAAAATGACCCCAACAAAAAAAAAAAAAAAAAATAAATAAATAAAAAAACAGCCTAAGTTGGATTTTTGGGTTTTAATAAAAATATTTTACATATCAAAATTTATTTCTATATCATAATGATAAATAAGGTTTATATATTCACATATACATAAAAAGTGTACAAGCAGTCAAGCCTGATGATCTGTTCATTTCCTGTAGAGTACAAGTTGACACAGGCTTTGTCCAGCCAGACCAACCTGTATCTGCATGACCTAAGTAAGTGTATGTTTTTCATTAATAGAAAGTGTCAAAATCTTTCAAGATCAAACTCTTATCATGACTTCTGGCACCCAGCCAAGAACATCTCCAACTATTCCCTCTTCTTCATTTACACTCAGCAGTTCCCTGCTTCTACACTGAACATCCTCGGTCTGTCCTTTACTTATAATCTAAACTGGAAACTTCACATTTCATCTCTAGCTAAAACAACTTGTATGAAGTTAGGTGTTTTGAGTTGTCTCTGCCAGTTTTTTTTGTCCCCCAAGCTGCTAACTCTGTACAGTTCATATATGGAGTGTGCTTCACATGTATGGTGGGGTTCCACTCATACCGCTCTTTTAGACAGGGTGGAATAAAAAGCTTTTTGTCTTATCAACTCCCCTCCTTTAATTGACTGTCTTTGGCTTCTCTCATCACTGCAGTGTTGCATCTCTTGTTATCTTCTGCCACTGTTTTCATGCCAACTGCTCTTCCGATCTTGCTAACTGCATGCCTCCCCTCCTAATGTGGCCTTGCTGCACACAACTTTCTTCTTTCTCTCATCCCTATTCTGTCCACCTCTCTAATGCAAGAGTTAACCAGTATTCTCAATTATTCATCCCTTTATTTCTGGTAAACTCTGGAACTCCCTGCCTGCTTCTGTATTTCCACTTCCTGTGACTTGAACTCTTTCAAGAGGAAGGTTTCAAGACACTTGTCTTGTAATTTCTGACTACCACTTTTGACTCTTTTCAGGGGCTGGCACCTCAGTGGGCCTTTTTGTTGCTCTTGCCTGGTGCCCTTCCTACATGAAAAAAAAAGAAGCTTCAAGCTTTTGTTTTACTTTTTAATTACATATTTAAGCTGATTTACATATAAATATGAGGAATAAAAATAATATAAAAATAAAAATAACCCCCAATTTTTTTTTTTTTTAAGCCCAGGTTTTTTCCAACCCTGGGTGGATGTGAGGAAGTGTGTCTGAGGTGAGGTTGGCCTAGAGTTGTTATGTGTGTGATATGATACAGTCCATTTTTTAAGACACAGATTGGAAATGAGCAAGATCTGATGTTACAGAAAGGTCAGACTAATTTGGCAGCTAGGCTGGGATCAGAGTGTGGGTACTGTGCTGCCTCTTTTGCTAAAACTACTGCAAGTAAGTTCTGTGATACATCTAAAAAGGCACTAAGACAGTATTTCTCAACCTGGGGGAAATTTTAGAATTCCAGTGGGGAAATCTATTGAGGAAAATAAAAATGACCAGATACTGGCCAACAGAAAAAAAAGCTCATATAATGTGGCAGTTGACTTTTCTTCAAGTACTATATACAAATACAAATCAAAATTTCTGCTTCGATTGCCTTTGGTAGTGACTATGTACAATAATTTTGGTCGAAATTCCATAATTTTGTGGTCACTTTACAAAGGGGGAAATACAAACAGGTGAACTGGTTGAAGGGGGAGAAACAGAAAAAAAGGTTGGAAACTGCTACATTAGAAATAAGATAGAGAAATAATAAATACAATTTTCACATAAATATAATATCCCACAAAAAGTGAAGTCATTATACATGTATATCTGTACATCAATAAAAAAAACGTGGCATAAATGCAGATTTATACAATGTTTCCAAGAAGGTGTTATTCTCATTAACTATTATGGCTGTTTTAATTTAGGCTGCTTTGTTATGTATAACTATGTTTAGAAGGTAATTCGAAGAATACAAGTGGGAAGTGTGTGGTTTTTTTTTTTATGTAGGAAGGACACTGGCCAAGGGCAACAAAAATCTAATAAAAAAAATGCCCGCTGAAATGCCAGTCCCATAAAAGGGTGAAAGCAGTGGTCAAAAATTGATGAATAAGTGTCTTGAAACCTCCCTCTTGAAGGAATTCAAGTCATAGAAAGGTGGAAATACAGAAACAGGCAGGGACTTCCAGAGTTTACCAGAGAAAGGGATGAATGATTGAGAATACTGGTTAACTCTTGTGTTAGAGAGGTGGACAGAATAGGGGTGAGAGAAAGAAGAAAGTCTTGTGCAGCGAGGCCGTGGGAGGAGGGGAGGCATGCAGTTAACAAGATCAGAAGAGCAGTTAGCATGAAAATAGCAGTAGAAGACAGCTAGAGATGCAACATTGTGGCAATGAGAGAGAGGCTGAAGACAGTCAGTTAGAGGAGAGGAGTTGATGAGACGAAAAGCTTTTGATTCCACCCTGTCTAGAAGAGCAGTATGAGTGGAACCCCCCCAGACATGTGAAGCATACTCCATACATGGACGGATAAGGCCCTTGTACAGAGCAGCTGGGGGGGTGAGAAAAACTGGCGGAGACATCTCAGAACACCTAACTTCATAGAAGCTGTTTTAGCTAGAGATGAGATGTGAAGTTTCCAGTTCAGATTATAAGTAAAGGACAGACCGAGGATGTTCAGTGTAGAAGAGGGGGACAGTTGAGTGTCATTGAAGAAGAGGGGATAGTTGTCTGGAAGGTTGTGTCGAGTTGATAGATGGAGGAATTGAGTTTTTGAAGCATTGAACAATACCAAGTTTGCTCAGCCCCAATCAGAAATTTTAGAAAGATCAGAAGTCAGGCGTTCTGTGGCTTCCCTGCGTGATATGTTTACCTCCTGAAGGGTTGGACGTCTATGAAAAGATGTGGAAAAGTGCAGGGTGGTATCATCAGCGTAGGAGTGGATAGGACAAGAAGTTTGGTTTAGAAGATCATTAATGAATAATAAGAAGAGAGTGGGTGACAGGACAGAACCCTGAGGAACACCACTGTTAATAGATTTAGGAGAAGAACAGTGACTGTCTACCACAGCAGCAATAGAATGGTCAGAAAGGAAACTTGAGATGAAGTTACAGAGAGAAGGATAGAAACCATAGGAGGGTAGTCTGGAAATCAAAGCTTTGTGCCAGACTCTATCAAAAGCTTTTGATATGTCCAAGGCAACAGCAAAAGTTTCACCAAAATCTCTAAAAGACAATGACCAAGATTCAGTAAGGAAAGCCAGAAGATTGCGGCCTTGATGGAACCCATACTGGCGATCAGATAGAAGGTTGTGAAGTGATAGATGTTTAAGAATCTTCCTGTTGAGGATAGATTAAAAAACTTTAGATAGGCAGGAAATTAAAGCAATAGGACGGTAGTTTGAGGGATTAGAACGGTCACCCTTTTTAGGAACAGGTCGAATGTAGGCAAACTTCCAGCAAGAAGGAAAGGTAGATGTTGACAGACAGAGCTGAAAGAGTTTGACTAGGCAAGGTGCAAGCACAGAGGCACAGTTTCGGAGAACAATAGGAGGGACCCCATCAGGTCCATAAGCCTTCTGAGGGTTTAGGCCAGCGAGGGCATGGAAAACATCATTGCGAAGAATTTTAATAGGTGGCATGAAGTAGTCAGAGGGTGGAGGAGAGGGAGGAACAAGCCCAGAATCCTCCAAGGTAGAGTTTTTAGCAAAGGTTTGAGCAAAGAGTTCAGCTTTAGAAATAGATGTGATAGCAGTGGTGCCATCTGGTTGAAATAGAGGAGGGAAAGAAGAAGAAGCAAAGTTATTGGAGATATTTTTGGCTAGATGCCAGAAATCACGAGTGGAGTTAGATCTTGAAAGGTTTTGACATTTTCTGTTAATGAAGGAGTTTTTGGCTAGTTGGAGAACAGACTTGGCATGGTTCCGGGCAGAAATATAAAGTGCATGAGATTCTGGTGATGGAAGGCGTAAGTACCTTTTGTGGGCCACCTCTCTATCATGTATAGCATGAGAACAAGCTGTGTTAAACCAAGGTTTAGAAGGTTTAGGACGAGAAAAAGAGTGAGGAATGTATGCCTCCATGCCAGACACTACCACCTCTGTTATGCGCTCAGCACACAAAGACGGGTCTCTGACACGGAATCAGTAGTCATTCCAAGGAAAATCAGCAAAATACCTCCTCAGGTCTCCCCAACTAGCAGAGGCAAAATGCCAGAGGCACCTTCGCTTAGGGGGATCCTGAGGAGTGATAGGACAAGATAAAGATATGAGATTGTGATCGGAGGAGCCCAATGGAGAAGAAAGGGTGACAGCATAAGCAGAAGGATTAGAGGTCAGGAAAAAGGTCAAGAATGTTGGGCGTATCTCCAAGACGGTCAGGAATATGAGTAGGGTGTTGCACCAATTGCTCTAGGTCATGGAGGATAGCAAAGTTGTAGGCTAGTTCACCAGGATGGTCAGTGAAGGGAGAGGAAAGCCAAAGCTGGTGGTGAACATTGAAGTCTCCAAGAATGGAGATCTCTGTTATTTACTTCATGAAAAAAATATATTAAACTCATCATGAAGGGCAACATTCACCCATCCAGCCTGACCCAGGCCTTGGTGAAGTGGTGACCTTATCTTGACATACTATTTTTATTAATTCACACCAGGGTTATGGTGAACAAGTATGTTAGTTTCATAATACTTGTAGGGTAAGTTGAAGAAATATAAATAGGAAAAAGCTACATAATTCACTTAATGAAAAGTTAATAATAATTAAAACAAATTGTTGAACTCATCGTGAACGGCAAGGTGCAGCTGACCCCACCCTGACAGGAATCGCCTACCATGTGTTCACCAGGAGGCAATCCAGCTGGTTTTGTTTTTGGGAAAAACAACACCATGACCATACCCTAGCTGCCAAATTAAGTTGGTTTTATTGTAGTATTTGAAATCAAAGCTACACAGTCCTAACTTCAATGGTTTTTCATAACTTGTATACAGAGTTCGCATCTGAGTAATGTATATAAATGCTGGAGTGTTTCTCGTCATTAGTAAGCACAGCAGTTCCAACTTTTTAATGGCATATTTATCCCAGTAGAATTAGAATTTTGCTCTCTGAATCTAATTTTTTTTCATCTTTTACTTATTTCCTTTCAAAAATGTCAGTGAACAGGTGTTACAGTAAAATCCCTCTTATCCGGCATCAACGGGACCGCCGACATGCTGGATACTTGAATATTGCTGGATACTTGAATAGAAGTGAAATTATGTCCACAATCACCACCCTACACTCATGCACCTTACCATAACAAAGATCAGCTGATCTTAATCAGCAGCTGATCTGATCAGCTGCTTAAGTGTAAGCACAACATGCTTCCTCTTTTCTACAACTTTAGGCATGATGAAGGTGTCAGGCGATAAACAGTGCACACGCAGGACTGAGTCACTGAGTAAACACAGTGCAGTGGGCCGCAGGTGGCGCGAAGCAGTGCGCTCTGGTGGCAAGGGGACAAAGTATGCCTCGTGCGGGAATTTTAATCGATTTTATGAGTACACATTGATTTTTTATTGATTTTAAGGCTCGGGGAAAAATGTGCCGGATACTTGAAGCTGTTGGATACTCGAATGCCGGATGAGAGGGATTTTACTGTAATTACATTACTACATCCAACTCTTGTATATTTCATTTTAGGCACACAAAGAGTTTCAGGGGATATCTTGGTTGATTTTGTGTCACTTCCACTCTAATGCAATCATCTCATGCAGGTGTGTTGAAGTGGCGGCACCTGTGGAGTGCCATCACCATCTGCTGGTCTCCTGCTACCCATGACATTGGTGTACCAGGTGGGTGACTGTACTGCCCTCTGTTGTTGGACTTTCATTGGATGAGAATAGCATTACTTGGTAAGCACTATCAGTGTGAAGATTTTATTTTCTTTCAGCTTCAGGCAACCCAGGGAGTTTAGTAGCAACTACACTATGAAGATTTAGCCACAGTCCTTTGACCAATTGTGGAAAAATGTTTGGTTTACAACACAACCATCTCTTAGGAATTCCTATGCCTGTCTTATTGCTGCCCTCCAGTATGTGCAAAATTGTTTGTGATGGGATGTACACCACTGAATTGGGTCCATATTTCAGTTGTAGTGACTGTATTATGATACTAGAGATGAAGTATAGGAAAACTGAATTGAAAGACTCAAAATGTAAATGTAGAGATTGAGCTTGCATATTTATTGTTTGCAGGTGGCAGGCTCATATATATATATATATATATATATATATATATATATATATATATATATATATATATATATATATATATATATATATAAATCAATTAATTATTTTTATCCCTCTCCATTAGTAAATTATTCTGTTTTACATAATCTATATTATTTGGGCACAGCAACAACAAAATGCAGTGATAAGAAGTGTCATGTCTACAGAGGTGTTGGCTGATTCTTTGTTTTATACATTATTTCTTCACTTTCCATAAATTTTGTATAAGAAAGAGAGAAAGAAAGAGAGCTTGGATAACTATTTTAGTTTATACCTATGATATCAGATTGTAGTATCAAACTATTGTAGTTGCACTGTACTGAGTATATGTTCTTTGTAATGTACATATTTTGACTGCTGTTTAGGAGCACAAGGTTTAGCTGCTTATTATTATGTTTTACTTTTAAGTCAAGCTGGAAAGTGCAGAAGGCCAGGCTAAGTATGAGTTATAACTGCAAAACAGCAAAATTTCTTGAGTTTAATAATCTAAAAACATTCTATATATGAAATAACTCAGATTAATACATACAGTATAGATGCAAAACACTGGTTATTCAAAGAGAGAGAGACAGAGAGAGAGAGAGAGAGAGAGAGAGAGAGAGAGAGAGAGAGAGAGAGAGAGAGAGAGAGAGAGAGAGAGAGAGACTAGACATAAAAGAGATGAAGGAACAGGAAGGATTGGGTTAGAAGGGAAATTTAGAGAGAGAGAGAGAGAGAGAGAGAGAGAGAGAGAGAGAGAGAGAGAGAGAGAGAGAGAGAGAGAGAGAGAGAGAGAGAGAGAGAGAATTTTAGTGCAAAATAAAAATTGTGTACACTACAACTTTTGATGGCTTATCATTTTGAGGTTGGTGTTTATTTACAATGGTATTGTGCAAAAAAATCTAAGGTCATTGTTTTTTGTATCTGATATATAGGACAACCCACTTTTTTGTGTCATTTTAGAATGATTCAAGTGCCGTCTTATATGGCAAGATATATGGTACTTCATGTTTTCTTTTACTATATTTTTTCTATAATTTAGGTTTTTCATTCAATTCAATGTTTAGAGTACAACATAAATAAAAAAAAAAAAAAAATAGGGGGATTTGGGACCTGGAATGGATTAATTTTTTTACATTAATATGAATGGGATAAATTGCTTCCTAGTTTGAACAGCCGAAAAGAACCATTTAAGTTCAAATCATGAGGTATCACTGCATTCATGATACAATAGTGCTTAAATAAGCATAAAATAACTTTATCTTGGTTAAAGAGACTGATAACTTGTAATTCTTTCATAGTAATAGTAGTCAATAAATCAGCACAGTGATAATTAAACTTTTTAATGCAAGTCCACAGTATGACAGTCTTTTAGCATAACTCTCCTAAAAAATCTCAAAATTTCACCCACAGTAACCATAGCAATCAGGGCCAACAACCAGTAGCATAGCTCCATTAGGGATAAGATTTCTGGTTACAAAATTTCTCTCTGAGGAGAGGACTTTCTGCTTTTAACCTTGTTATAACACTGTTCCCTAGTCATTACATAGACTCTGAAATAAACTCCACATATGGCATATACATAAACACAATTTATCCTCTATCACTATACAAAACTAATAAATACATAACTGTGTGTACATAGCTGATCACATGTACATGTACACATGTACTATAACTGGGGATTCAACACACCCCCCACTGACCTACAGTGTAGCTCGTATCATTCTGATTTTCTACTTCCTGTGCATTTTTTTGTCATTTTGTGTGTTGCAGTATTTATAGGAGAATAAGAATGTGTATGTGTATAATCCAGTTAGGGGAATAACTGAACAGTTGGCAGCATCCAGGACAAGTCAAGCATTGCTTAAGGTGGTTCAGGGAAGAAGGGAAATGTGATATGTCTGAAACTAAATGGTCTGGGTGCCCCTGGAAGACAAATAAGGTGGCTGTTACTGTCTTAAAGCATCCACTGGAGTCTGATGTCAAGACCACTGGATGCTTTAAGATAGTAATGGCCCTGTGGGTCACCCAGACTGTTTTTTAGGTTCAGGCATATCATGATTTCCTTCCTGCCTGAACCACCTTGAGCAATGCTTGACCTGTCCTGGATGCTGCCAATTGTTCAGTTATTTCTCCGGTTGAATTATCTGCTTCCTTGAGGCCCATGATCTGCGTAATAGTCTCAAATGAATACTCTTTCATTTTAGCCATATTAACAAACAATTAATTATCACAAGATGTTATTCCACAATAACACGCCAGAATGCGAAAAAAAATTTGCTGCATGTTACTGCTCTCCAACATCCCTCAAGGCATGCTGAGTGGAGATTATGGGTCAGTGGCGTGAAGCTGAGGGATGCAATGATGTCATGACTGGGGCTGATACTTTTGGCTAAAATGGTTAACTCTCAAGAGGACCATGCTTTTTACTCCATAAGTATCAGACCCTCCAGCCAGGGGATCAATACCTATGATGACTACTGTATGCATATACATATATACTGTGTTTCCTTGGAGGAAAGTCATACTTTGTCAGAAATGAAAGATCAAGTTATTCTAAGTCAGAAATTCTATGATGAAATGCTTTTACTGCTATGGTTTAGAAGTTACTTCCAGCATGAAGGAAAGGAAGATGTTGATAGAGTTGGAAGAGTCTGCCTAGGCAAAGTGCAAGCACAAAGGCACGGTTTTGGAGAACAATAAGAGGGAGCCCACCAGGTCCATAAGCCTTCCAAGGGTTAATGTCAGTGAGGGCATGGCAAACATCATTGTCAAGGATCTTAACCCTCTGATGCACCAGTAAGTTTCATAAGTTTTCTGTCCAATACCTCTTCTGTTGGCAGGCATTTGTAGCCTCTCTGTGCACCTTGCAAAACTTTGATTTAGAAGTTTTCTTTCCTTTGAGATTTATAAGCAGGCACATATCATATATCATTAGATTCACAAGGAAATTGTCTTTTTGGTGAATGCCAAAAAATAAAATTTCACTTAATTTTTCTCTCAAAAATAAATACAAAACAAGAAAGAATGTTCACAATTTTGGAGCTCAAAACTTTTCCTGCAAGCATTCTGTGGGCTACACATTACCTAAACTGTCTTTTTATGAGCTTTACAATGGTAATGTTGGCATTGTGATATATCAGTTAGATCTCAAGAAAATAAAAGAAAACTGAAAATCATATTTATCAAAGATTATAAGCAGACTGCCTGAATCACTGGCTGAAACTGACAAATTATCTAGCAGTCTGCCTATTCTGAGAAGCATCATTGTTGCCAGTTCATTACTTTTGTGAAATGTATGTTCATCTTGAACTCACCAAAAAATGGATGGACTTACAATAGAAACTTTACTTTTAATTAATTTAGATAAGGTTTTAATGCCCTTGTGCATTGGTGCAGTTTCACATGAAGATGTTTTGACATGCATGTGGGTCCGGTGTATGAGGGGTTAATGGGTTGCATGAAATAATCCAAGGGAAAAGGAGAGGGAGGAACATGCTCTGAATCATCCAAAGTAGAGTTTTTAGCAAAAGTTTGAGCAAAGAGTTCAGCTTTAGAGATAGATGAGATGGCAATATTGCCATCAAGTTGAAATAAAGACAGGAAAGATGAAGAAGTAAGGTTATTAGAGATATTTTTGGCTAAGTGGCAGAAGTCACAAAAAGAGTTAGATCTAGAAAGATTGTGACATTTTCTGTTGATGAAAGAGTTTTTGGCTAGTTGGAGGACAGACTTGGCATAATTCTGGGCAGAAATATAAAGTGCATGAGATTCAGGCAATGAAAGGCTCAAGAACATTTTATGGGCCATCTCTCTATCATGTATAACACAAGAACCAAGGTTTGGAAGGTTTAAGGTGAGAGAAAGAGTGAAGAATATATGCCTCCATGACAAACATCCTCACCTCTGCTATGTGCTTGGCACAAAGAGGCAAGTCTCGTACATGGAAGCAGTAGTCATTCTAACTAAGGAAAACTAGTTAGCACCCCTGAGTCCTGAAAACCTTGTTTAAGTAAAGAAAAACTGCATGTACGAGTATATGCTTACAAACATTTTATCAATTAACTAAATAGATAAAAAGAGGTGATTAACACTGGTAAGTTGCCTTTCATTTCCTCCTGTTATTTCAATTTGTGGTTTGCAGGAATCATGTAAAAGTGAAACCATGGAAGCTGAAATCATGGTTAAACAGGGATGACTATAGTGTAATATATATATATATATATATATATATATATATATATATATATATATATATATATATATATATATATATATATATATATATATATATATATATATATATATATATATATATATATATATATATATATATATATATTAAACCCTTGTTATACCAGACTAATTGGGGTGAAGCCACTTTAGATGAAAATCCAATAAAAGCAGCAGTGAGTGGGTCAGAAGTTCCAGAACCTCTAATAACATCTGCCAGTCCAAGACTAAGGTAGAAGCAGTGTGTGGGTGCCAGGGTTGTGCTACCAGCCATCCCAAATTATTATACAGGAGTGTGAAAATTATGACATTTTTCTTTGTATTATGGCATAGTGTATGGTAGACAATGTATGGCAGAGGGCAAACACCAAATTGTGACAAATACCATAATTATGGCAGTCAGTGTGACCCTGGTCGGTGTGGTGTGCACTCACCACCACCACCACTACTATCACCACCCACACCCTCCCTCCCTTCCTCACTGCCACTGCCACTTACTAGGATGAGCTCCACTAGAAGGGAGCTGCAAACATGCCAACATAATACAGTGTAATAACACATTACAGGAAAGATATCAGTCTATTAGAATCAGTACAAAGGAGAATGACTTAAAGGATACAGGGGATGAGGACTATTCCTTACAAGGCAAGACTGAAGCTGTTAAATTTACATTCTTTAGAGAGACGTAGGTTAAGAGGAGACCTGATAGAAGTCTTTAAGTGGTATAAGGCTTATAACAAGGGAGATGTAAGCAATTTTCTTAGGATCAGCAACCAGGATAGAACAAGAAATAACAGGTTCAAGCTTGAAAAATTTAGATTTAAGAAAGAGATAGGAAGAAGTTGGTTCTCAAATAGAGTGGTAGATGAGTGGAACGGACTCGGTAATCATGTTAGTGCTAAGACATTAGGAAACATGAAGAGAAGATTAGACAGGTTTATGGATGGGGATGATAGTGGAAATAGGTAGGTATACTTCATACAGGGACTGCCACTGCCTGGTTGCTTCTTGTAGCTCCCCTTATTTCTTATGTTCTTGTTGTTATATATTTGTGATGATGACAAACATGTCCCTGATGTAAAATACTGTGGAATGTGTGTTGTAAGTATTTAGTGAATTAACAATATTACACATTTAATATTCCAGCTGCTGGCCAGACATACTGCCTCATTTTACTGACATTTATCTGGTAAATCCGATGAATGGTCTGTAGGCCATACATATCTGTTAAATGTGGAAACCCACTGTAACGGGGTCCATTATAATGAGGGTTTACTATATATATATATATATATATATATATATATATATATATATATATATATATATATATATATATATATATATATATATATATATATATATATATATATATATATATATATATATATATATATATATATATATATATATATATATATATATATGTAGGCATCTGCCAAAATGATAATTATTCCAAGTGGGGGCTAAAGCACTGGATCAGGGGGTGCTGTGAACTTATCATTAAACCCAGCTGTGACCTCACTGAACGTTTCCCTTTGTGTTTCACAACACAAGGGGGCAGTCAGCCTGCCCTCTAAAGACAACTCTCTTCCTCCACACAAGACTACAGGCACCTAATAATACACACACACACACACACACACACACACCTTTCACTCAAAATTTCAAAATTATCATGGCAACTCCTACACCAGCCTCAGATTGCCCATCTGGGGAGGGGACCACAAATGTCCCCAGGTCAGACTGCTCTTCTGATAACAACCCTAAGTGTCTTGACACCCCCGTCAACTTTTTCTTCATTAACTTCTGCAACATTCATGATCTAATCTAATTTTCAATCTGTAGAACACCACCTCTCCTCTTCTAAACCTCATCTTCTTTTCCTCACTGAAACTCAGGTGTCTGAGGCAACTGACAGTAGCTCCTTTTATGTTTCCTCCTACTTTCTCTATCCTCGTTTTCAATCTAAAGCTGGATGTTGCATTTATGTGCGCAACAACTTAACCTGCTCTCGTGCCCACACTCTTGAATCTTGCGAGTTTTCCATCATCTGGCTATGACTACAGAGTCACTCTCAAACTAAATTTATCTGTGCAGTATACCTCTCACCTAACTCCTCTGACTATAAGAAATTCTTTGACTACTTAACTTCCAAAGTGGAGCACATTCTGACTCTCTTCCCTTTTGCAGAGATCTCCATTCTTGGAGACTTCAGTATTCACCACCAGCTTTGGCTTTCCTCTCCCTTCACTGACCATCCTGGTGAACTAGCCTTCAACTTTGCTATCCTCCACAACCTAGAGCAATTGGTACAACATGCTACTCGTATTCCTGACTGTCTTAGAGATACGCCCAACATTCTTGACCTTTTCCTGACCTCTAATCCTTCTGCTTATGCTGTCACCCTTTCTTCTCCATTGGGCTCCTCCAGTCACAATTTCATATTTGTATCTTGTCCTATCACTCCATTCCCTCTTCAGGATCCCCCTAAGCCAGAAGTCGGCAACCCAGAATTAGAAAAGAGCCACTTTTTTCAGACTTGACATGAACACAATGCTGCTGGAGCCACAGCGTAAAATCTATTATGAATGTAGATTACGAAACCTAATAAATTTCCTCCATACGAAAGTTAAGTAATATAACCATAGACAAAATGATCATACAAATTGTACTATAGTAATAGTAATAGTAGTAACTAGTAGTAGTAGTAGTAGTTACTAAATAGTAGTAGTAGTAGTAGTAGTAGTAGTAGTAGTAGTAATAATAATAATAATGATAATAATAATAATAATAATAATAATAATAATAATAATAATAATAATAATAATATTATTATTATTATTATTATTATTATTATTATTATTATTATTATTATTATTATTATCATTAATGATGATTATATCAATAGTAATAGCAGCTGTCATAAAATAAACTATTATAATAATTAAGTAGGAAGACACTCGTTTAACTTTATAATTCTATGATGGCAGCAAGTGACCAAATATGGTATATTATTTTTCAAACATGTTAAGTGTACTTATTATATAAGTATCTGCTCACCATGATGAGTTTAAACCAGGGAGAGAGAGAGAGAGAGAGAGAGAGAGAGAGAGAGAGAGAGAGAGAGAGAGAGAGAATTAATGAAGAAAAGAAATGGATGGGAATGTTGAGAGAGAGAGAGAGAGAGAGAGAGAGAGAGAGAGAGAGAGAGAGAAAAAATTAAGTCTTAATTAATGTGATTTCTGCTCCTGTGTTTCTTTGGAGAGATGCTTAATGTCTGGCAAATATGTTGTTGTTTTGAGTTTCAGGCAGGACTGCAGGCTTGCATCATTCACTCGGCTGCGTAGTTTGTTTTTCATAAAGTTCGTGCTAGAAAACACTTGTTCATACAGGTAAGTAGATCCAAAAATAGAGAGAATGCCAAAGGCATATCTTTTCATGTGTTTATAAGTGTCTGGTAAAGAATTCGACACTACGTACACAATCTAATCTCATTTTTGTAGCCCAGACAATTCAGTCCAGTTATGTTGAAATGCCAGTGTAGCATGTTGTTTCTCCAGGTTTTCAATATCGGAGACCATGCCTCTGAATTTTAAAGTCCATAAGTTTTTTCCTTGCAAATCAGCTAATTCCAGTTCCAGTTCTGCTTGATTCACTCCAGTAAAAGCTGAAAAATTGAATGAGTCTGTATCTGCATCAAGGGGGTTGATCACAAATGACAATGTGGCCTTTTCTTTTCTGAATTCTTGAAAACGTCCTTCAAAGGATTTTTTCATTTTCATTAGTGCATTTTTTATGATATTAATATCCAGCTCAAAGTCTGTTCCTTCTCCGAATTGCTTTAATGAAGGAAAGTGAATCAGAGTCTCTCTCAACATCTCTTAACAAACAAAGATAGTTTTCATTCAATGTTTTCATGCTTCCAAAAGCATCAGAGCAGTGTTTCCTTTTCCTTGTAGTTTTCTGTTGAGCTCATTTAAATGTGAAGTGATATCCACCAAGAAGTTAAACTTCTGTATCCATTCAGGATTTGTAAGGTATGCATATTCATGGTGGCCTTTCTCCTCCAGAAATTTCTTCACTTCCTCAAGGAATGCTGCAAAATGTGCAAGCACCCGACCCCTAGAAAGCCAACAGACTTTGTTATGTAAGAGGAGGTATGAATACTGGGGATTGACTTCTTCCAGAAGTTCACGAAATTGTCGGTGGTTTAAGTCTTGCCATTATTTTGTTAATAATTTTCACGACTAAGTCCATTACTTCATTGAACTCTGATGGGCAAGTTTGTGCACACAATGCCTCTTGGTGAACGATGCAGTGAAATGATATTACTTCATGATTCAGCTCTCGTATCAAGAGAGAAACAAACCCCTTATGTATACCTCTCATACTCGGTGCACCATCAGTTGCAACAGAAATAATGTGGTTGGTCTGAATTCCTTTTTCCTTAGGGCAGGTTATAATTGTTGAAAAATATATCCTCACCTCTAGTTTGACCAGTGAGAGGCAACAAGTCAATGAGTTGTTCTTGTGGTCCTTCAGAATTGACATACCTGCCAAGAAGAGCAACTTGTGCAATGTCATTAACATCACATGACTCATCACAAGCAATTGAAAAGTCACAAGCTGAATTGATGTCCCCAATTTGCTGATTGGTGATGTCTTGTGCAAGTTTCAATGCTCTGTCCCTCAACGTTTTAGCAGACAATGGCACATTCTTAATTTTCTTAATTATTTCATCCTTGTTTTTGAATTCTCCAAACAGATGCATTGCTGCATTGATGAAACAATCTTTTATATATTCACCATCTGTAAAAGGCTTTCCATGTTTTGCTATCTCATCATGACTTATCACAAAACTGGCAGTAGTTTTATTGTTGGAGGACTTCACCCATTTCACAAATACATTCTGACTCCTCTGCTCTGAGCACCAGTTCCTCCACAGCTTTCTTTCTGGCATCTCCAACTGGATAATTTTTAGCAAAGTCACTGTGTTTGGTTGGATTTTTTTTATTGTTGGCCAGTTCTTCACTGCATACGAATCACTAAGGGTGACCTATAAAATTTTGAACCAATGCAAAATGCTCGGTACATTCACTCCTAAACTATTTTTATCTTCAATTTCCTCTTCCTTGATGCCATTTCTCCAGTAATTGATTGTCTTAATATCTTTCACTGAAGAAAAGGTCGTAATAGCAGCAGCAGGAGTAGTAGTAGTAGTAGTAGTAGTAGTAGTAGTAGTAGTAGTAGTAGTAGTAGTATAGTATTAGTAGCAGCAGCAGTAGTACTGGTATAGTAGTAGCAGTAGTAGGCCAGTTAGTCAGGAACTAGTACCTGACACTGATAAGGTAGTTCCCCGTCATAGCTAACAAGGAAGGGTAACTAGTTTACCTGCGTCAGGTACTATAGTTTCCGATTGAAAAAAATGGATGACTGATGGCAGTAGTGACAAGCACAATTAGCTACAAGCTACTACCGGCCCTATTATTATTATTATTATTATTATTATTATTATTATTATTATTATTATTATTATTATTGTTTCAGTACTATTATTATACACTGATTGTTTTGGTTGTATGGATAATTACAAATGAAACGGAATAAGAAGCCACTTGTAACCAGTGACTCCATAGTGTGGGCGAAATGACCTATGGGCGAAATGACTCTATAGTGTGGCGAAATGGCATGTGGGCGAAATGACCGGATACCGTGTGTGTGTGTGTGTGTGTGTGTGTGTGTGTGTGTGTGTGTGGAGGCTGGACGATAATATACTGTGTTGGGGAGCGGTGCTTGCACATTCCATCAAAGCCGAGTCGCCGCGGCGGCGTTTGGTACACACACTTCTTTGTAGGGATAACGTTTATTTATTTATTTATTTTTTATTTATTTATTTATTTATTTTTTTCGGTCTTACAAATCTCCCAGTGATTTCAGCGAGGCTTTTAGGGAACTTTTTTTTTTGTTGAGTCATATCTGGAGTTGATCTTACTGCAGTTTTTTCTTCAAGAGGAATTTAAAAATCTGCCCTAAAACCCAGCGCCTCTGAGACCATTTCGTCTGATGTATCAGCTGGCATCTGTGAATGCGGATGTTTAGTGTATAGCCTAGTGGCGCAGGGATGTAAGCAAGGGATGCGACGTGAAAGTCCTGGTAAATATGTAATAGATTACCATACGAGAGAGAGAGAGAGAGAGAGAGAGAGAGAGAGAGAGAGAGAGAGAGAGAGAGAGAGAGAGAGAGCATGTCGGTTTAATTACCGGAATGTATATATTGCTTCTCACTTGAAGAAAACGAAATAGTGAGAGGTGAAAATAATAAAGCAGAAAAGCGCATGTAGTACTAGTGCTCATTAGAGTGAGGAGCAAAGAAATAAAAACACTGGCCAGCTCTTGTAATAATAGCACGTGTGGGATATTAATATGAAATTGAATCCAAAACTTTCGCACAGCTGGCACGTGGGGGAGAGATAAAAGATACTAGATAAATAAAAGATCAGGAGCGACGTAAGGAGAGGAGACTGATGCAATACTGTAACACGGGACGGGTAGTTTCATCATGGGTTGAATAGCTTAAGTATTCTCGTCACTTTCTTTAGCTCATAGCACTTTAGTGCAACTTGAAGCGACGAAGGGAAAGGAACACAATACGTATTCCTTTAACATAAAGTACTGACATTTAAAGAATATTAATTTTCCAGAGAGAGAGAGAGAGAGAGAGAGAGAGAGAGAGAGAGAGAGAGAGAGAGAGAGAGAGAGAGAGAGAGAGAGAGAGAGAGATGATTCATTGCTGATTAAATATTCTAACAGCTAGGTTCCTTAATGGACAAAAAAATTGGCCCACCTGGTGTGACCCGCGGTGGTGAGAGGTGCCCTGTGTGCATGAGGAGCAGTGAGCAGACTGACCGCGGCGTGGTGGCGGCGACAGCAGTGTACTGAGAGTGGGCAGCCAGGGCTTGTAGTGGTGCCCTTGTTTTGCTTCACAGCTTGCTCGCCTCCTTAGTGCAGCGAGACTTGAGGGGAATGAAGGGTAATAATGACGTAGGGGCGTCGGCCTCACTACTGTACTGGGAGCATGTTTTCCTAGATAGTGCTGGTGCTTGTGGTCAGCTTCAGGAGGCGTTTCCCACTCTGTGAACCAGAATTCAATATTGAGAATGTCATAGATATACATAAAAGTATGAACCATAAATGCCAAGGAAATAGGAAGATGGTTCTCATCTCACCTCGGTAAAGGTTAACCTCAGCCTCGGCCCAAAGCTGACCTCTCTCAAGCTGGGTGAGCGTAGGTTCCTCGGGGCTGGGTGGCGTAAGGTCCTCACACTGGTAAGCCCTAGTCTGCCGGAGGGAGCCTTTAGTGTTTGAAGACCGAATGTAATAAGGTCTCGCCAAAGAGTCGAGGAGATCCCAGTTACTGGTTGGTTGGAAGAGATGATGGACGGAGGGCGAGATCTCCCACTGGAGTGTGGGTCGCACTTGCGTCGGGAAAAGTGACCCTGCAACGGAGAAGCACAAATCTCAATGGAACAACTCCAGATCTCTGGACTGGAGATCATGAACTTGTCTCTTTTGGTGCCCATAACCACTGAATCATTGAATACTTTTCCTGTTGGTTCAAATAGTCACGGAATCAGAGTACAGGGCAAAAAATACAACATAGACCAGTGATGCTTAATTTTTTTGGGTGACAGGGGTCACATTAGATGGTCACTTTGATAACGGTCTCTTATTGCCTTTAATCTGCCACATTAATGGCCACTGTTTAAGATTAACTGGACATTCCAGATGTGTGATAGCCTGCCTACTCGTCATTATTATATGTAACTAGGATATAAAGTTCACATTTAATTTAAATGGTATGCAGTTATATAAATTACAATATATTTTATATTGTTGCCTATCATTAAAGTTGAATGTGAGCAAACATTATTATGGCATGACACAGTGATATGAAGTATTATTTCGTTACTTGCCTAGGACCTCACTAAACTTCCTTAAGTGCGCCCCTCAAACAGTGGGTTGAGCATCCCTCACTTAGACTTTGTAAACCTGCGATTAAATATTGCCTTAGGACTGAGACGAGCATTAACTTACCGTGCGATGACCAAAAGACCAAAGAATCAAATACTGATAATCTGTGACCTCTATCGTTGTCCTGCGCAGAGATAAAAGAATGGCAGTGAGTTTGCTGTGCACGCACCGGAGACTTGTGTGTGTCTAGAATAGGGACAGAGAGAGTAGAGTGTCGCAAACCTTCCTCGATGCTCCACACGTAGGAGGAAGGTTGGCGTGAAAAGTATCGGAGAGTGTGTAGGAACTGACTGCTGAACGTCTCAAGGCAGGCTGGAGCGGTCATCACTTCCGGCATGTGTGTAAAGTATCCTTTGCATCCTCGGTGAACTCTCCAGTGGCGCTTCAGGTTGCTTTTGTGGCTGCTGCCGTACGAACATGTAGCGCACTTGAACTTTTTTTCCCCCGTGTGGATGGAAAAGTGTCTGTCAAGCAGGTCCTTGCGCTGGAAGGTTCTGCCACACAGGTTGCAGGGGTACCCGTCACTGTGCACTGTTCTGTTGTGGTGCTTCACCTCCCACTTGCTGTAGAATGTAATGCCGCAACACTTCATCTCGCTCATCATTTTGGTGTGCATGGTGGTGATGTGCTTCGACAGGTTGTTCCTGCGGTTGGTTCTGTAGGGGCACAAAGAACACTGGAGCAACATCTTAGTAGGAGGATTGACAGGGTCTTTGTCGGCCATTTTCGTCAAGACAGAGGGTCACGTGTGTGAACGACACATGGATGTCACTAAAGGAGACAGCTGCGGCCGCTGGGAAGGCGAGGAATGCGTGCGTGCGAGCGGGTGACAGATGGTGGTGTGTGGCTGCGCCTGTCATCCTCAAAGTGACTGAATGATGGAAGGCGGCACCAGCTCACTGCAGCTAGTAGTGTTGATGCCTTTCTCTCTCTCTCTCTCTCTCTCTCTCTCTCTCTCTCTCTCTCTCTCTCTCTCTCTCTCTCTCTCTCTCTTTCTGTGTGTGTGTGTGTGTGTGTGTGTGTGTGTGTATGTGTGTGTGTGTAAGGGTGGGCACTGGCCAGGGGCAACAAATAGGAAGGGAAAAAAAATACCCACTGAGGTGCCAGTCCCTAAAGAGCCAAATGTAATATTTAAAACTGGAGGATAAGTGTCTTGAAAACTCCTTCTTCAAACAGTTCAATTAATGAAAGGGGGAAATAAAGAGCAGGCAGGGAGTTACCAGAAAAAAAAGGATTAAAGAAGCTGGTTTAGCAAGAGACGGAATGTGAAACTGGCAGTTTAGATTATTATTAAAGGACAGACCGAGGATGTTCAGTGAAGAGAAACGGGACATTTGAGTATCACTGAAGAAGAGGGATAGTTGTGTGAAGACTGTGTCGAGTTGATAAATAGAGGAATTGGGTTTTTTGAGGCATTAAACAATATTACTCAATTCAGTTAGGCAAATAAGTAAATAAGACAAACTACTTAAAAATACAAACGATATGCAGGAAAAAAGATCAAAATAATGGAAACAACATTACTTAAGTACAATCACCTTAGAAGTATAATCTCTACAATTTTTTTCTTGCACTGGGAAATCAAGGACACAGGCAGTGACCCCAATCCTTCAGTCACCGAGTTATGACCACCCACTTCCTTTTAGTGTTTTCTTCCTGCCACATCGCTTCCCAAGACTTCACTACACAATACTGATTAATCTAACTTCTTCTTGTTCTTGTTCTTGTTCTTGTTCTTGTTCTTCTTGTTCTTGTTCTTGTTCTTGTTATCTTCTTTTCTTGTTATCTTCTTTTCTTATTATCTTCTTCTTCTTCTTCTTCTTCTTCTTCTTCTTCTTCTTCTTCTTCTTCTTCTTCTTCTTCTTCTTCTTCTTCTTCTTCTTCTTCTTCTTCCTCCTCCTCCTCCTCCTCCTCCTCCTCCTCCTCCTCCTCCTCCTCCTCCTCCTCCTCCTCTTCTTCCTCTTCTTCTTCTTCTTCTTCTTCTTCTTCTTCTTCTTCTTCTTCTTCTCATTATCGCTTGCTTTCATGTCAGTTACGAATCTATAAATATTTAGATTTTTTATTTTTTATTTACTACAGAAAACTCACATTTTTCTTAGCAGTAGTGACGGTACCACTGTGAGTCAGCTGATGCGCGCTTGCCTCTTTTCCTGCTGGTGAACTTGGCGCCGTAAGGGAGTGCATGCCGCGCAGTCCAGCGAGGGAATTAGGCGTTCAAAGTGCAGATTAATTAAACACGAGGGTAGTTATATCGCTAAATGCTTCCCAATATATTATCCCTTTAAATGCGGCAGGTTATCTTTCGTCTTTTCCTTACGTAGGTTTGTGAATTCCAGACTGAATAAACATGAAGGAGGTTATACCGTAAAATTCATCCCGTGTGTGTTGTTTTCTTCGTTTATATGTAGCGGGTTGTCTTAAGACTTTCCTTGACCTCATCCCCCTTGACCTGGCACGAGTGACCAGCTCTAGAAATTTTTTCCTCTCTCTCTCTCTCTCTCTCTCTCTCTCTCTCTCTCTCTCTCCTCTCTCTCTCTCTCTCTCCTCTCTCTCTCTCTCTCTCTCTCTCTCCTCTCTCTCTCTCTCTCCTCTCTCTCTCTCTCTCTCTCTCTCTCTCTCTCTCTCTCTCTCTCTCTCTCTCCGTTCTGACACTAAGGCAGTCATGTAGATTACCGGTGCCTGATCATGGCCGCCTTAGTCTGGCCTGTGGAACGTCATTAAGTTGTCATTTTTATTTACACATTTTTTTTTCTAATTTCTGAGTATTTTTGTAGCATAGCGGAAATAATTATCGGATACTGGCACTTGTTTATTTTGTTTTATTATAAATTTTTTCGTTTCTATTTATTATTCTTTTTTTTTAGACAAGTGGTTAGACATGGTCATGCATCCCCGTATCTTGGCACACCTCTCGCCACTGAGCAGCGTGGAACAGGGCAGGGTCCGGGGTGGTTTTGAGGGGCGGGAACGCCGCACAACTAGATGGTGGCAGTGCAGTTCTGGAATAGTTATCCTTCCAGTGTGTGGTTTTCTCTGGAGTGTTACATTTTCTTCTGCTGACTAAGGAAAGGTTGTGTATTTCTGCGTGCTAATGCTATTTCTCATTGCTTACAGGTGTTGGCAACTCGGACTCTGACAAATTCTAATACTTTGACACGTGTTCGCCTGTGCATGTAAGTAGACATTGATGCATTTGAAGAAATGTAACATGATTAGGCATAGCACGAGTGTTTTTGCTCCGAATCGTCTTATACTCCTCACTCAGCTGTAATGAGAGAAAGCTGAGCCTGCCAAGGAGGGACGCTGATGGATGGCCAGTAGCTACTTATATTTAAGGAGTGTTTATTGTGCAACTACATTTTACTCAGGGCACAAAGGAGCTCACTCATTAAAAAAAAAAAAAAAAAAAAAAAAAAAAAAAAAAAAAAAAAAAAAAAAAAATATATATATATATATATATATATATATATATATATATATATATATATATATATATATATATATATATATATATATATATATGTATATATACTATATATATATATATATATATATATATATATATATATATATATATATATATATATATATATATATATATATATATATATATATATATTAATATATATATATATACACACACACACACACACACACACACACACACACACACACACACACACACACAGTTGTCAATGTCAGAGGGAAGCCAGACAATAAGGGGATATTTTTTTTCTTTTTCTTTTGTCTGGTCTCAAAATTGGCAGTCAGCGTGGGAACGATGCTTTGTTTTTCTTTTTTTTTCTTTGTTTTCTTCTACTTAAGCTTTGTTGTATCACTTTTATCGTGAGATGTTTTGTTCCTTTGTGCCGAGGCGGGGCGCGGTGCTTCAACCTCAGCCAAATAGGATCTCATTGTCACGGAAACGCCCACGCCACGAGCTGCCTCCGTCTAATTACTGAACAACTCGACATAATTTTTTTTTCCTTTCCTTCGTGGAGTCCTTCAGTAACAAAAGACTCGGGAGAAAAAGGAATACGAAATGTGCGAGGATGAAACTTCGGAAGAGGCGTAAGAGGAAGGCCGAGGAAGCGGAGGAGGAATACGAAAAAGCCGCAGCCATGATAAACAAAAACAAAAGCACCTTTTGTGCGCCCGGAGATGACCGTCCCTCTCTGCCATCCTGCGCGAGGGATAAACACCGCGCGCAAGGAAAAACCTAAGTGACAATAAGCACCGGCAAGCGGGAAACGCACCTCGTCGGGAATCAAGAAATGGCAGGAATAATGGAAAATTGGGCCGAAAAACAGAGTCTGGGTGCGTCATAGAGAGAGGCGGAAGGCTCCCCTGATCCCTGGGCTCTGGGCGGCTCGAGCGGTAATCCCCTCTCCTTCTCTGTGATTTTTCTCGCTCGGGAATAACGCGGCTCCCGGCCTCCCAAATGGATAATGGACATGAATATGGATTGTTGGGGAGGGATACGGCTCGACAGAGGAGTCAGCTGTGAAAATGTCGCTGCAGGGAGAGGCCGCCGCCGTGCCGTCATGTCTGCGCTGAGCCTCCCGCTGCTGAAGGGCTTGCCGAAACCCTCCACGTTTTTCACGAGGATCCGGTGTTGGCACCAGTTTTCCTCGTTACTGATTCGTTCCACACAGCGATTCAGGGTTTGGTTGTGTGAGGTGCGCTGGTGTGTGGTGAGGTATGAAGGCATTTTTTCAGTCAACCTCCCCGATAAACCGTCCATAGCCATTGATGTGGCCTCCTTTGAATTAATTCCCCCCCAGTTACTGTGGGTCTCATATGAACTTATTCTTCTCCAGCTTCCGTGGCCACTTTTAAACTCATCCACCTCCAGTTAATGTGGCCCCATTAACTTAACCATCTCGTATTCATGTGGCCTCATTGTAACTCATCTCTCTCTCCAGTTACTGTGGCCTCATTGTAACTTATACCCTCCAGTTACTGTGGCTTCATTGTAACTCACAACAGACTCCCTCACAGCGCTATAGCCAGACAGTAATGAGGCCTATCAGGTGTCAGCGCTGGCCAGGACTCTCGTAGCTGGTTGCGGTGATGTTGAATGGTTGAATGCGTCAGGATTATAATATAGTGTACGCCAAAAGGGAATACATGACATTGCTCGCACTATACATCAGCTGTTATAGAATCATCATCGTATTGCTTTTTATTTCTATTTTTTTTTTATCTTGCTTTCGTTTACAAGAAAAAAAAAACTGTGGTAATGATGTATTTATATTATATTCATATGTGTTTAAATGGACTTTTGAATGTTTTAGGCATTTACTGAAGTGGTTCTCTCAAGGTCTCACACATAGAAGTGTACATTTAAGAGTCGAGGCACGCTCTACACTCACTTCCAATGTGTTTAAGAGTATTCCCTCAATCTTAAGTTCTCGGATGTGCTGATAATAATCCTCCTCCAGAGCCTGACAGTTGCTGGATTGTTGTTAGATCACAAGAAATTAGAGGGCGACACAAAACACGGGTGGAATAAAGTATAACAGATTAATCAGTTAGTATTATCCATGACTACATATTTGCATAGCTCACTGTATTGGGAAGCAGCGTAAAGGCTCTAAGTTCCATTTCATTATCACCAATTAATCAGTGAACCCTTAAAATCCGAGTGGTTTCTAGGAACATGTTAAATTGGGTCATTTTAGTTCGAAACTAAGATACTTCTAAATCGATAATTTTATTAGACACAACACACAGCACATTGTTTTTAAGACAGCATCCGTGAAGCTCGGTAAAATCATGCGATCTCAGCCCAAATAAGAGTATATAAGAGAGACCACCACATTCAGTGTCTTAATATTCCAACAAAGACTGCATAACTGACGTACAATTCAAGAAAAGTCTGAAACAAAAGATAAATACAGTCACCTCACACAATCTAATTTAGTTATACACAACTGCACATACTTGTATTTACACTAAGCATTGAACTGATTACCAAGATGTGAGACTCGCTGCATTTGTCAATAACCCGCATGCATTACTGGGAGACGCAGACACTCAGGCTAAGAAGCTCCGGGTATCTCTGACGCAGCCTTGCCACTGAGGGTCGTGCGAAGGCTGCGTGTGAGTTTCGTTGCCTTAATTACTTGGTCACATTTCAGGCAGGGAGGTGGCGTTGTGTGCTCGCCATGATACTCGTATGCATATGTTCATTTGTTCAGGTAAACAAGAGGTGCATATTCTGCCGGTCACCTGATCCTGCCTGCGTAGTGTCCACTTGGCTCGGGAACTTGCCACCACCGACTCTGTTACTCAGTTCCTATTTACATACGCATTCATCTTCTGCTGTTCTCTTCATCCGAAACGTTTGTAATCTAACTTTTCTCTTCTATAAACAAAACTAAAACATGCGTATATGTATCCCAGAAATTGATGTACTATTTTTTCTGGTATGTATAAAGTATCCTGAAATAGGATATAAGTACTTTAGTATGAGTTGAAGGAAAAACGTGATGTAAGAAGCATATTACGTATTTACATCATCAGTAAAGTAATTCAATTGTCTTTCTTTTGTGGGGGATTGGTACTTTATTGGGTTCTTTTCTTTCTTCTTTTTGTTGCCCTAGACCAGTGCCCCTCTTACTACTACTACTACTACTACTACTACTACTACTACTACTACTACTACTACTATTGCTGCTACTTACCTACTACTACTACTATTGCTACTACTACTACTACTACTACTACTACTACTACTACTACTACTACTACTACTACTACTACTACTACCACCACTACTACTACTACTACTACTACTACTACTACTACTACTACTACTACTACTACTACTACTACTACTACTACTACTACTACTACTACTAACTACTACTAATAATAATAATAATAATAATAATACAGAACAGTATGAGGAAAAAATCCTTGATGATGACATACCATGGTCATTATGTTTGAATCACTGACAACAAGCATCTAAGCATCTTTTCCCCAACTCTTCGGCGAGCTCGTGCTATCAGCGAGACAAATAATAGATGCTGCTGTTCAGGACTCCATCTCTCGCTGAGGAACACGCCATAGCCAGGACAACGTCTTAATAAAACGGTAAATTAAATATGTAAAGATGCACGTGGAGTTTTGTGAAACGTTTGTCAAGAATGTGCTTTGTGATTTATCTCATATTCTAGAGCAGTGGTTTGTAGACACGTAGTTTGTGGTACTGCATGACCTGTGACGCATCCCTTTGTTGGTTGCTCATCAGTAAAGCAGCTTCTTGGACCTCCATGCCTCATGTGGGACCCTCTCAGTCCTCCTTTGTTATATCAGACATCCTCCATCATGTGCCCCTCACGAGACTCCGGCTCTGTTACTTGTTACTATTAAGAAAAAAAAAAAAAAAGTCCCATAAATTGGCAAGATAAAAAATTCCTTGATGTTTTCTCTTAATATTGAAACTAAATGGTACAAACGTCAAGTGATTTTTTTTTCATGGCACCGTTGAAATAAATCAGGGGTAAATTTAGAATAGTGATCAATACATTTGAGACTGTACATCATTGTCACTGCAATGAAAAAAAAAAAGTTTCCCCATACACTGACCAGAAAGAAAACATGTTCTTGATTTATTCTTGTACTGTTTCTCAACTGTCACTGCTTTTGAGAGGACAACAAATTCTCATAGATTAATTTTCTCTTACTCGTACTATTAAAATCAAAAGATATAAATGCCATTCAGTTTAATTAAGTTCTTTTCACGCCAACAGAAAAATGTAAAGTTCCAACAATGATCATTAGCTATCAGACACTGTACATTATTATAACTATTAAGAAGCAAAAAAAAAAAAAAAAAAAAAAATATTACTGATTTTCTCCCTTACAATTAAAAGAAAATATACAAATGTCATATAACCTAAGTTCTGTTCCCGGCAAAGGTCCACCAGTGATCAGGAGCCATCAGTGTGCACTAGTGATCAGCACGGATGTCGCTGTTCCATTGTGCAGCAGATCCCGGAAGCTGGACCACTAATGAGAGCCTGCGCCATGATTCACTCCTCCCCCGCAGCAGTAATTTGTGAATGACACCCACATGGCCATAAATCACGCGACTACATAATGATCCACTAAAATGAAGCTGTACTTGCCTTCTTATGCAAACATTAGTAAGCAGGGCGTAACATCACCATTTACTCTCTCTCTCTCTCTCTCTCTCTCTCTCTCTCTCTCTCTCTCTCTCTCTCTCTCTCTCTCTCTCTCTCTCTCTCTCTCTCTCTCTCTCTCTCTCTCTCTCTCTGCAATAAACACAGCCCCTCTAGAACAGCAATCTGCCTCTGAGGAAAAGTGTAGATACTCCAACATTCAATATACACCAAATGCGGCTTCTCCTCCTCCTCCTCCTCCTCCTCCTCCGTCACTTAGACGTTGCCATGACGACGAACAAAATAAGCCGGATGGGTCGAAGAATGATTTTTCCCCTCAGTAATGATACCGTAATTGTGTTTGAGTATTTATTTCAAGACAATTGGCGAGCGGCGGCCATTCATCGCGGTGGTGGTGACGAGCTGTGTAGCGGCGGTGTGGTGATGATGATGGTGGTGATAATGGTGATGCTGATCGGGTACAAAGCGTTCTGTTGTTTGTGATGCGTGATGGTATTCCTGCCCCTCTCCCCCCACCCTCCACTCACCTCCAGTCCACTGTACCCCTTCTGTACCGCATCTAGTGATTTTTATTATTGTTTTTTATTATTATTTTGTAAGTGTAATGGTTTTTGTATAGTACGTATGTGTGTGTGTGTGTGTGTGTGTGTGTGTGTGTGTGTGTGTGTGTGTGTGTGTGTGTGTGTGTGTGTGTGTGTGTGTGTGTGTGAATACAGTACGAGTACATGTGGTGAATCAGTAGCGGTTCAGCTGTATGGAAAGTGTATGAATTTGGTTCCACATCATAGCACTTTTAAATAGTAAACTAAATAGATAAATAAAAATAAATTGAATGATTTTCACAAACACTCAGTGACAGAATAATTATGTAAACAATGATCTAGTGATTATGATGCAATTAATCTGATGAGGAGAAAAATTTTGATTATTTTCGTATTTGGTGTGAATGATAGTGGACAGAACCATTTATGTAGAACTTGCATTTGCCTTTAAACATAATAAAGACTGATGTGTTTAGCAGCATGGTTATCTTAAGCTGCTGACTGCTGTGACTCCTCTTCAAGCTTAATAAAATGGTCTGGTGGAAGTACAGAGTAAGATTTACAAAGACAACAACGACAGCGAGCAAAATCATTCGTATAATACCTGTGTTCACTTTATTGTATGATTAACGTTGAACTTTGTAGCAGCATCACCACCACCACACGTCATCCCTTGTGTCACCGTGGCTTCTTAAACTTACTCTAAAATTTCCAGCAGTCCATTTTATTTTATTAACTACAAAGGGATCAGTGACAGCAAAGGAAATCATTGAGTACAAACCCTTTCGTTCCTGTAGTTTTATTTCCTGTGAAATGCCAAAAGTCATACTGTCTTCACTTGTAAATTATTTTCATTTCTAACTTATTTTATTCATCTCTAACTTATTTATATTTGTCATCTAAGCCACAAAACGTGCAGTACTGTAGAAAAGAATGGCTAAGTGAACCAGATACTCGGTTAGAAAGGGAGAGAGAGAGAGAGAGAGAGAGAGAGAGAGAGAGAGAGAGAGAGAGAGAGAGAGAGAGAGAGAGAGAGGTAATAGTCTTAGGACAGTGCTTATATTTTTTCTCTCTCTCTGGTGAAAATATAGTTCGGGAGGCGTGATTAATCAGTAAAAGCTGTGTGTGTGTGTGTGTGTGTGTGTGTGTGTGTGTGTGTGTGTGTGTGTGTGTGTGTGTGTGTGTGTGTGTGTGTGTGTGTGTGGCGTCATAATGCGTGCGGGTAAAAAAGAAAATGTCAGAATGTGAGGCTGCGTTTATTGATCATTTCCTTATGTTTGTGGTTCATCTCTTAGTTACGTACCTGCTCATCTCTTCCCGGGAAAAAAATGTAGTCTTTAATTACTTCTGGATTTCGCTTTGGGTACGTTTATTAGGGAACCTTTGTGGGTATTCCTTTGTGAATACGTTTACATATATAGATAGACACACACACACACACACACACACACACACACACACACACACACACACACACACACACACACACACACACACACACACACACACACACACACTAAACATACATTTAAAAGAAAACATGATAATTTGATATAAAAAAAAAAACCGAGGCATTACAAACTTACCTTAATCCCCCCTCCCCCTTTCTCTCTCTCTCTCTCTCTCTCTCTCTCTCTCTCTCTCTCTCTCTCTCTCTCTCTCTCTCTCTCTCTCTCTCTCTCACACACACACACACACACACACACACACACACACACACACACACACACACACACACACACACACACACACACACACACACACACACACACACACACACACACACACACACACACACACTGGGAGTCTGGGTGGGTGTCGGGGCAAAGAGAGAGAGTTCCATTATCGTCCAAATCAAAACTTTGGTGGTCTCTCTCCAGGGCGGAGTCACGGCTGTCTCTGGGTGGGATTTTCATACATATTGCGTGTCAGCGGAGCCATCGTGTTGACCCCAAACTGTGCATCACAAGTTTATTGGACGAACTGAGGCCGGGATGAGAGAGAGAGAGAGAGAGAGAGAGAGAGAGAGAGAGAGAGAGAGAGAGAGAGAGAGAGAGAGAGATGTAGGAGTGTGAGGAAGTGAGAAACTTGAAAGGAGAGATAAAGAAGAGGAGGCAGAGCGAATACAAGAGTGTGATCGGAACGACATAACCGAAAGAAGATAGAGAGAAGAGAAGGAAAATAGGATGAAGGAACCGAAAGAAGATGGAGAGAAGGGAAGGAAGATAGGGTAAGGGAAGGAAGTGGCTGAGTAAAAAGTCTAAGAAAAGAAGGAAGAGAAGGTAAGGGAAAGAACAGTCTAAGAGAGGAAATGAAGAGAGAAGAAATAGGCGTAGGAATGTGTCGGAAATGGAGGAGAGAAAAAGGAGGGAGAGGACAATAGGGGAAGGAAGGAAGGGGACCGATAAATCTGAGGAAAAAAGTAGGAGTTTATTTTAGGTAGAAAAGAGTAAGGAAAAAAGTAAAAAAAAAAAGATGGAAAGAAAGGAAACTGTAAAAATAAAAACAGGAAAAAAAGAGAAAGAATATGGAAGATGAGAAAGAAAAGATGGAAGAAAGCAAATAGAGTGGGAAAAAGTAAAAAAATAAAAAGAAAACATAAGATAGGGGAAAAGGAAACAGTAAGAAGAGAAGGAGAAAAGAGGGAAGGCAGAAGATGGAGAGAGAAAAGATGGAAGTAAATAATAAAAAAAAAAATAGAAAAGAGCAGGAAGGAAAAAAAAGGTATAGAACAAAAAAAAAAGAAAAAAGAGGGAAGGCAGAAGATAAAGGGAAGAAGAGATGAATGAAATAAGCAGAATGAGAGAAGGGAGGAAGGAGAATGAAAAACAAAAGGAGCCATGAAGAGAACTGATACAAGAGGAAGGATGAAGTTGAAGGAGGAGGAGAAGGAGGAGGAAGAAGAAGAAATGTTGAAGGGAAGAATAAGGGATATAAATGTCAAGGGATCCGCGAGAGAAGGAGGGAGAAAAGGAACAGACAAGAAATAAGGAAGTGGGAGACCACTAAGAGAAGAAGAGAGAAATGACGATTGAGATTGGAGACAAGGAAAGTAAAATGTAACTAGAGAGAGAGAGAGAGAGAGAGAGAGAGAGAGAGAGAGAGAGAGAGAGAGAGAGAGAGAGAGAGAGAGAGAGAGAGAGAGAGAGAGTGTGTGTGTGTGTGTGTGTGTGTGTGTGTGTGTGTGTGTGTGTGTGTGTGTGTGTGTGTGTGTGTGTGTGTGTGTGTCTCTGTGATTCAAGTACCATGTCCGTGCCTGGCTAACGTGGATGAAGCTTTTGTGTAAGTTAGTCTCATCTCAACGTCTCTACCACACAAGAGCAGCGGGATGTTGTGGCGTGGGAGAGAGAGAGAGAGAGAGAGAGAGAGAGAGAGAGAGAGAGAGAGAGAGAGAGAGAGAGAGAGAGAGAGAGAGAGAGAGAGAGAGAGAGAGAGAGAGAGAGAGAGAGACGTACATTTGATACGAAAACATGGCATGAAAAGGAGAAAGAGGAAGAAGAAATGGGGGAGAACACGGAAAGGAGAAATGACATAACTTCTTGTGGGAGGGGGGACAGAGGACGATGCACGAAGTAAATGGGAAGGAAAGAGTGAAAGAAAGATAGCGCAGGAAAGGAAGGAACAGGATCTTGAAAGTCAGAGGAGGAGGAGGAGAAGGAGGAGGAAGAAGAAGAAGAAGAAGAGGAGGAAGAAGAGGACGAGGAGACAAGCCTTCAGATTTAAAAGTAATTAGAAAGAGGTAGATGTGCTTAGTTCTTTATCTCATTTTGCTTTTTATTTCTTCTTTAATCACTTTCTCCTCCTCCTCCTCCTCCTCCCACTCCTCCTCCTCCTCCTCCTCCTCCTCCTCCTCCTCCTCCTCCTCCTCCTCCTCCTCCTCCTCCTCCTCCTCCTCCTCCTGCGGGGTTGAATATTACCTGTAGGCTGCGAGTGGGAGTTACACGTGAATGATTAATGCTCATAATGGATTGCTGTTTTCCTCATAAGGCCGCCACGGTTTCCACCCGCCATCACTCACGGGCCTCATCATCCACACTCATAAGTGGTTCAGTTTTACTTATCTGGTGCGGCAGGGTGAAGTGTATTAGCTTGCTGGCTGGCTGGCTGGTGGTGGTAGTGGTGGTGGTGGTGGTAGTGGTGGTTGTGGTGTTTTTTCTTCTTTTTCTTCTTTTTCTTTTCTTCTTATTTTTTTTTGGTGTTTTTGTTTCTTTCCTTACTTTTCGTGTCTTTATTCTCTTACTTAAACATCTTCTCCTCCTCCTCCTTCTCCTCCTTCTCCTTCTTCTTCTTCACCACCTCCATCTCTTTTACTTTCTCCTCCCTCCACCACCTCCTCCACCTACATCTTCACCTCCTCCACCACACATGCCACACCCATCCCAGCACACCCTGAATCCCTCCCTCTCCACCTTTCCCTCCACAAAAACTCCACCTCCAACCCGCCCCTTTCATTCTCAACGCCATCCCTTGTTGCCTACCCCCATTCCCCCCTCCTCCTCTCTCCCTTTCCTCTCGTTTCCCTCTTCCCTCCTCTCTCCCTCTCCCTTCCTCCCTTCCCATTCCCCCCAAGTAGCATGAGGGAGCCATTTCTATTCCTGAGAGCCGCAGGGTCAAACACAATAAATTCCTCTTATTAGAAGGATTTCAGAGCTCTTGACGGGCGGAGGAACGTGAGGAGACTGTGAGGCAAGGGGCGGCGTTCCCTTCTCTCTCTCTCTCTCTCTCTCTCTCTCTCTCTCTCTCTCTCTCTCTCTCTCTCTCTCTCTCTCTCTCTCTCTCTCTCTCTCTCTCTCTCTCTCTCTTGTGTTCTGCTCTTTACGCTTTTAATTTATCTTTCCTCTTTCTCTCTCTCTTCCTTTATTGTTTCTGTCTCTCTTTCCCTTTTTTCCTTCTTCTTTTTCTTACTTTTTTCTTATGCTGTTGTTTTGTTATTCTTTGCTATCATACCGTTTTCTCTATTATTTTTTTTTTCGTAATCCTCTGATGCCTTTCCTTCTCTCTCTCTCTCTCTCTCTCTCTCTCTCTCTCTCTCTCTCTCTCTCTCTCTCTCTCTCTCTCTCTCTCTCTCTCTCTCTCTCTCTCTCTCTCTCTCTCTCTCAACTCTCCAGAGATAATCGAGTGTGGAGGAAGGAGAGGAGGAAATGAAGTAATGAGCGGTGTGTGTGTGTGTGTGTGTGTGTGTGTGTGAGAGAGAGAGAGAGAGAGAGAGAGAGAGAGAGAGAGAGAGAGAGAGAGAGAGAGAGAGAGAGAGAGAGAGAGAGAGAGAGAGAGAGAGAGAGAGAGAGAGAGAGAGAGAGAGATTAGATCAGGTTTTTACTTAGTCAGTATTGACCTTTCTCACTTTGTTTCTCACGTGGAGGTAACTTTTCACTTTTTCTTCTATGCCTCCTCCTCCTCCTCTTCCTCCTCCTCCTCCTCCTCCTCCTCCTCCTCCTCCTCCTCCTCCTCCTCCTCCTCCTCCTCCTCATTCTTATATTCCCCTTCACATTGTAATTGATGTTTTTCCTTTAATAATGTTTCTTGAGGTTTTCAGAAACGAATGATAACACTTTAGCAATGAATAACGAAAAATGTTGTTCCTGTGTGTGTGTGTGTGTGTGTGTGTGTGTGTGTGTGTGTGTGTGTGTGTGTGTGTGTGTGTGTGTGTGTGTGTGTGTGTGTGTGTGTGTGTGTGTGTGTGTGTGTGTGTTTTCATCTCTTTCCTCTTTCCCCGTGTCCGTGCCTGGCTAACGTGGATGAAACTTTTGTGCAAATTAGTCTCGTCTCTACGTATCTACCACACAAGAGCAGCGGGATGTTGTGGCGTGGGAGTGAACTTCCTATCTATTTATACCTGACCTGGGGAAAACAAAAGGCGTGATATTTGTTTAAGTTATTTTTGTCTTTAATGCACAGAAGATGTGGGATGTTGTTGTGGTGTAGGAGTAACATGTGACTTCATATGAACGCTTAATAATGGAAGAACAAAAGGCGTGGTATGTCATCCAAACCTTGAACTTTCAGTATATAATGCAGTTGCTTTGGTGGGTAATGTCATGATGGGCTTAATATTTCGAGTATAAGGGTTAAAATAGAGTTACGTCCACCTGTCACGTCCCACAAACAAAAGGCGTGACGTTGAATCCAAGCCTTGAACTTTGAATATATAGTACAGTTGCTTTACGAAGTGGTATTATGTTGCGCTAAATATTTCTGGCATAAGAATCAGGTATCATGGAATTATCTCGACGCATCACAGCCCCAGTTTCTCTTGGTAGCTATGGAACTCTTGATATGTAGCAGGTTACGAGTTCATGTATTAATTTTCATTCGATTTGTAGATATGAAATTCAGTGGACTTGGTGGCGTTACTTTTTTGAATGACCACGTAAAACTAGAGGGGTTTATTAAATTTTATTCAATGTATATTACGCGAGTGCTTGTTTGTACTGCCATGCGAATGAAACCTGTGTCTGTGTCCGCTTCTCTTTATTCCCCGTGTTGTTACATTGTCATTCAGGGGTGAAAAAATATGCTATTTACGGACATTCGATAAATCTAATCTTTTAAAGCTTCCTATTGAGTCAGCACTAACAGCCCGACTACTGAGTTTCTTCTTGTTGTCTGTCACTATTTGAGAACATGTTACAGTCTCAGTATACATCCATCAAAACTGATTAAGGGAGAGTCTAAGGAAATGTCCAAGAGAGGGAATGAAAAAGAGAGAGAGAGAAAAAAAAAAGTGTAGATTTGTGCCGGAAATGTAGAAGAGAAAAAGAGGGAAGAGCACACCAGTCTCATTATAAAGCTAACTATACCAAAAATTAATACGTGAATATTTACTACTACTTGACTTCTGATCATGAACGCATAGATGTACCGAGACCAGAATTACAAATAAGGATCGAATGGGTAGATCAACAAAAAAAACCTGAGAGTTAGACCATCGAATGCTAGAGTCCATCAGGGGCCTTCCTTCCACAGGTCCTGGCGGGGAGTGGGGGGTGGGTGGGGAGAGGAGCGGCGCGTGGGGCTCCAAAAGAGAACGTGGACTCTTGGCTTTTACCGATGAAACCACCCAAGTCTTTTTTGGTAGTCAGCTCCACCTCTCAATTAGTCGTGTGAGGGTCTTCTTTGGACGGGGCAGGGAGGGAGCGGGGGGAGGGTTGGCGGGGAGCTGGTGTGACGGGCGGGGCAGGGGTGGGACAGGGAGGGAGGGGAGACTGAGGGTGCTTGAGTGGCCGGTCGTTTTTCTCTCTAGGTGGGTTAGTGAGGGTGTTCCGTCAGCTCAAAGTCATGTCGGAGTCTTTTGGAGTTCGTAATTGCTCTTAATACACATGTAAGGGGCGGCCGGTAGGAGGGAAGATAATAAACAGAGTGATGGAGGAAGTAATGGGTAACGAGACTATGGGTGTCGGGAAAGTGAAGAATGTAATAGAAACTTCCTTGCGTTAAGTGTCATAAACTATTCTTATTGGTAGGAAACTGCTGTTTGTGTTGCTGTTGTGTATTTGCAGGTTGCTGTTTCCCGTGATATTGTTTGGTTAGGTGATGGTGGTGGTGGTGGTGGTGGTGATAGTAATGGTGGTGGTGGTGGTAACTACTACGAAAATAACAATGGCTTTAGTGTTGGTGATAATTTGTTTTATGTAAGAAGGGCTCACAACAACAACAACAACTACAGTAACAACAAGAACAACAGCAGCAACAACAACAACAACAACAACTACAAACATAATATGGTTAGAATTTTACTGGAAGATGAAAAAAAAAAAAATTGGAAGTGAAAAATGAGAGAAAAAAAAATTGTGAGAAAAAGAGGAAAGAATAATGACTAAACCTTTCATATGTCTTAGAAACTTAACAAGGAGGAGGCAGTAGACACCTGCTGAAACGATAATTACTCCCAGTGAGGTCTAATGCACTGTTCAGGGGGTGCTGTGAACCTATCATTAAACCCAGCTGTGACCTCACTGAACGTTTCCCTTTGTGTCTCACAACACAAGGGGGCAGTCACAGCCTGCCCTCTAAAGACAACTCTTTTCCTCCACACAAAACTACAAGCACCAAATAACACACACACCCTTCACTCAAAAAAATTAAAAATCATAATGGCGACTCCTACACCAGCCTCGGAGTCCCCATCTGGGGAGGGGACCATAAATGTCCCCAGGTCGGACTGCCTTTCTGTCGACAACCCTAAGTGTCTTGACACCCCCCTCAACTTTTTCTTCATTAACTTCTGCAACATTCGCGGTCTAAGATCAAATCTTCAATCTGTAGAACACCACCTCTCCTCTTCTAAACCTCATCTTCTTTTCCTCACTGAAATTCAGGTGTCTGAGGCAACTGACAGTAGCCCCTTTTCTGTTCCCTCCTACTTTCTCTATCCTCATTTTCGATCCAAAGCTGGATGCTACGTTTATGTGCTCAATGACTTAACCTGCTCTCGTGCCCACGCTCTTGAATCTTCCGAGTTTTCCACCATCTGGCTACGACTACAGAGTCACTCTCAAACTAAATTTATCTGTGCTGTATACCTCTCACCTAACTCCTCTGACTATAAGAAATTCTTTGACTACTTAACTTCCAAAGTGAAGCACATTGACTCTCTTCCCTTTTGCAGAGATCTCCATTCTTGGAGACTTCAATGTTCACCACCAGCTTTGGCTTTCCTCTCCCTTCACTGACCATCCTGGTGAACTAGCCTACAACTTTGCTATCCTCCACGACCTAGAGAAATTGGTGCAACACCCTACTCGTATTCCTGACCGTCTTGGAGATACACCCAACATTCTTAACCTTTTCCTGAGCTCTAATCCTGCTTATGCTGTCACCGTTTCTTCTCCGTTGGGCTCCTCCGATCACAATCTCATCTCTATATCTTGTCCTATCGCTCCAATCCCTCCTCAGGATCCCCCTAAGCGAAGGTGCCTCTGGCGTTTTGCCTCTGCTCCTTGGAATGACTACTGCTTCCGTGTCAGAGACCCGTCTTTGTGTGCTGAGCGCATAACAGAGGTGATAGTGTCTGGCATAGAGGCGTACATTCCTCACTCTTTTTCTCGTCCTAAACCTTCTAAACCTTGGTTTAACACAGCTTGTTCTCGTGCTATACATGATAGAGAGGTGGCCCACAAAAGGTACTTAATCCTTCCATCACCAGAATCTCATGCACTTTATATTTCTGCCCGGAACCATGCCAAGTCTGTTCTCCAACTAGCCAAAAACTCCTTCATTAACAGAAAGTGTCAAAACCTTTCAAGATCTAACTCCCCTCGTGACTTCTGGCATCTAGCCAAAAAGATCTCCAATAACTTTGCTTCTTCTTCTTTCCCTCCTGTATTTCATCCAGATGGCACCACTGCTATCACATCTATTTCTAAAGCTGAATTCTTCGCTCAAACCTTTGCTAAAAACTCTACCTTGGACGATTCTGGGCTTGTTCCTCCCTCTCCTCCACCCTCTGACTATTTCATGCCACCTATTAAAATTCTTCGCAATGATGTTTTTCATGCCCTCGCTGGCCTAAACCCTCGGAAGGCTTATGGACCTGATGGGGTCCCTCCTATTGTTCTCCGAAACTGTGCCTCCTTGCTTGCACCTTGCCTAGTCAAACTCTTTCAGCTCTGTCTGTCAACATCTATCTTTCCTTCTTGCTGGAAGTTTGCCTACATTCAACCTGTTCCTAAAAAGGGTAACCGTTCTAATCCCTCAAACTACCGTCCTATTGCTTTAATTTCCTGCCTATCTAAAGTTTTTTAATCTATCCTCAATAGGAAGATTCTTAAACATCTATCACTTCACAACCTTCTATCTGATCGCCAGTACGGGTTCCGTCAAGGCCGCTCTACTGGTGATATTCTGGCTTTCCTTACTGAGTCTTGGTCATCCTCTTTTAGAGATTTTGGTGAAACTTTTGGTGTTGTCTTGGACATATGAAAAGCTTTTGATAGAGTCTGGCACAAAGCTTTGATTTCCAAACTACCCTCCTACGGCTTCTATCCTTCTCTCTGTAACTTCATCTCAAGTTTCCTTTCTGACCGTTCTATTGCTGCTGTGGTAGGCGGTCACTGTTCTTCTCCTAAATCTATTAACAGTGGTGTTCCTCAGGGTTTTATCCTGTCACCCACTCTCTTCTTATTATTCATTAATGATCTAAACCAAACTTGTTGTCCTATCCACTCCTACGCTGATGACACCACCCTGCACTTTTCCACGTCTTTTCATAGACGTCCAACCCTTCAGGAGGTAAACATTTCACGCAGGGAAGCCACAGAACGCTTGACTTCTGATATTTCTAAAATTTCTGATTGGGGCAGAGCAAACTTGGTATTGTTCAATGCCTCAAAAACTCAATTCCTCCATCTATCAACTCGACACAACCTTCCAGACAACTATCCCCTCTTCTTCAATGACACTCAACTGTCCCCCTCTTCTACACTGAACATCCTTGGTCTGTCCTTTACTTATAATCTGAACTGGAAACTTCACATCTCATCTCTAGCTAAAACAGCTTCTATGAAGTTAAGTGTTCTGAGACGTCTCCGCCAGTTTTTCTCACCACCCAGCTGCTAACTTTGTACAAGTGCCTTATCCGTCCATGTATGGAGTATGCTTCACATGTCTGGGGGGGGGGTTCCACTCATATTGCTCTTCTAGACAGGGTGGAATCAAAAGCTTTTCGTCTCATCAACTCCTCTCCTCTAACTGACTGTCTTCAGCCTCTCTCTCTCACCGCCGCGATGTTGCATCTCTAGCTGTCTTCTACCGCTATTTTCATGGTAACTGCTCTTCTGATCTCGCTAACTGCATGCCTCCCCTCCTCCCGCGGCCTCGCTGCACAAGACTTTCTTCTTTCTCTCACCCCTATTTTGTCCACCTCTCTAACACAAGAGTTAACCAGTATTCTCAATCATCCATCCCTTTCTCTGGTAAAATCTGGAACTCCCTGCCTGCTTCTGTATTTCCACCTTCCTATAACTTGAATTCCTTCTAGAGGGAGGTTTCAAGACACTTATTCATCAATTTATGACTACTGCTTTGACCCTTTTATGGGACTGGCATTTCAGTGGGTATTTTTTTTTATTGGATTTTTGTTGCCCTTGGCCAGTGTCATTCCTACATAAAAAAAAAGTATCTCTAAAGGCAAATAGGCACACACACACTCTCTCTCTCTCTCTCTCTCTCTCTCTCTCTCTCTCTCTCTCTCTCTCTCTCTCTCTCTCTCTCTCTCTCTCTCTCTCTCTCTCTCTCTCTCTCTCTCTCTCTCTCTCTCTCTCTCTCTCTCTCTCTCCTGTGCATTCCTTATGTTTCCCTTCTCTCCTTCTCTCCTCCATTAATATCTCCTCCCGGCCCTCCTCAGGTGTGGTCGCCAGGTGCACGCCGCGGTAATGATCAAAACATTGTGATAAACGGTGCCTCCGCCTGTCAAAGAAAACGGATCACGTGTTTTCCTCCCAAATGCCCCTTCAGACGAAACAGATTAAAATAAGGATAGCAACAGTAACAATGACACCAACACTGATATAGATAGTAGCATAGCATAGTCACATTAGTAAACATAGGTGAAAGATTTATTTTTGTATTTTTTTTATATCTATTTTCAATATGGTGTTTCAATTTAGGATTACGTGAGTTCATTTCCCGACGGTGTTTACGAGGCGGTTTCTCGCGCCGCACTCCGCCTCGGGACGTGCCTCGCTGGACCGCCGCCCGATGAATGCCCCCCACAAAAAAAAAAAAAAAAAATAGCTGGTGATATAAAGGTCTGAGTGGAACGCTGGCACGGGAAGAAAGGTGTGAGGATGATGGGTGGAGAGAGAGAGAGAGAGAGAGAGAGAGAGAGAGAGAGAGAGAGAGAGAGAGAGAGAGAGAGAGAGAGAGAGAGAGAGAGAGAGAGAGAGAGAGAGAGAGAGAGAGAGAGAGACTTTGTGCTGATGTTTTTTCTTGGTTAGTTTATGTTTATCGATATCTATTTGTGTTATATGTGTATTTAATCTCTCTCTCTCTCTCTCTCTCTCTCTCTCTCTCTCTCTCTCTCTCTCTCTCTCTCTCTCTCTCTCTCTCTCTCTCTCTCTCTCTCTCCATACACACACACACACACACACACACACACACACACACACACACACACACACACACACACACACACACACACACACACACACACACACATACAGACATACACAGAAGGCGAGACAGACAGGCAGTGGCTGGGCGGCCTCAGCTCCCAGGTAAACAGAGGCTCAGACCAGGTGCAATTAATGACGTGTTTACCCTTACCTTTCTCCTCCAATTATTGCTTCCCTCGCCCTCCCTTCACTCACGCCTCATTTTTGACGACGAGTGACAAAAAATCTGTGAGTGACGCCACTCCTGTGTCCTTCCTGCCGCGGAGGACACCGACAGGGGAGCGGAAGGCAGGAGGTGCCGCGTGGCGGAGCAGGGGAACAGGAGGAGAAAGATAAATAAAAAGAAAGATGGAAGGAGAACGAATAAGAGGAGGAGGCAGTGGCCAATGAGCAGGAGAGGAAAAAAGAGGAGGAGGAGGAGGAGGAAAAGGAAGTAGAGGAGCAGGAGTAGGGACAGAAGAAAGAGCAGGATGAAGATGAGCAGGTGAGAAGGAGGAGGAGGAGGAGGAGGAGGCATAACAATGAAGGGAAGAGGCCGATTGGTTTTACAAAAATAGACAAGGATTCATATAACCATTGTGCGCGCACACACACACACACACACACACACACACACACACACACACACACACACACACACACACACACACACACACACACACACACACACACACACACACACACACACACACCTATTCACATACACACACACACACACACACACACACACACACACACACACACACACACACACACACACACACACACACACACACACACACACACACACACACACACACACACACACACACACACACACACACACACACACACACACACACACACACACACACACACACACACACACCTATTCACATACACACACACACACACACACACACACACACACACACACACACACACACACACACACACACACACACACACACACACACACACACACACACGCACAAACGCACGCGCTAACACTTGGAGAGGATAATTCTTAAATCGTCCTGAAATTCCCTGGATCAGAGGCGCCTCTCCCCACATCACTCTGCACTCCAGTAATAGAATGAGCGCGGCGGGTCCTCAGCGGGGCGGGCCGGGGAGGGGCGGGGCGGGGCGGGGCGGGGCGGGGCGTGACGGGCAGGACGAAGGAAGGAAAGAAACGAAGAAAAACACCCAAGAGAGACAGGGAGGAAAAAAAATGAAGCCTGAAAAGTAAAGATCCGTTGTGTTTGTCTGAAAATCTGGATCATGGAGGATATTATTGTTATATTCCAACATTTCCCTTCATCTGCTCCGATATTTAGCCTTACTTGTCACTGCACCCTAATCCTCCCCCTTTACTCCCTTCCTCCGTCTTTTGTCGATCAGATTCCCCGTTCCTTCCCCTTCTTCCCTTCTCCTCATTCTCTTCCTCCTCTCGTCCCTCGCTCCTCCCGGGTGGCGGTCCTCTCCCCGGTGTCAGGAAAGGAGAGGAAAGGATGGATCAAGTGTGGATCACTCACTAAGTCTCTGAGCTATGGCCGCCACCCTCCAGAGCAGGCAGGATCAGCGCGCCTCTCCGCCCCGCCTTTGCGCCCCACCTCGCCGCCCCGCTTCACCGTCCCACCCACCGCCCCAACTGTCCTGCTTGTCACCTCGCCCTCCGTCCCGCTGTCAAGGGCGCTGCTTACCATGTCCTCTCTCTTAACTCCCTCCGGCCACTCCCAACTCCCGCCCTGGCCCGGGTCAAGGAGGTGACGCGCCGGGACGTGCACAAGGGCGAGTGTCGGGCGATAAGCAGGGCGCTCCGACACCTTCCTGCGTGGCGGCGCGGCTTGGCTTCCCTTGCCTGGCCGCGTCGCACACTCCGTAAGGGCGACCGTAATTTCTCTGGCTTATGGGGGAACACTCCTTCCGTGAGCATTAACACGTCGGCGCGGCGAGAATTATGCTCCGCCGGAAACACGGAGCATTAGGCACAAAAATCCAGTCCCGATTGCGCAGCGCCGGAGAGGGAAAGCAAAAAAAGGGAAGACTGATGCAGGAAGATTTTTCTCCCTCCCTCTCCCTGCCGAAAACGAGCCAGACAGGTGGATGGATAGTGAGAGAAGCCCAGCAACTTGTGACTGCAGGAATTCAGTGAAATGCGCCCGAAATGTTAACGTGGATTTGACTTCGAGCCCTCAAACATTTACCTATTGATCTGTTATAGTGTGGTTGATGGGGCGTTGAGATATTTTTGTCAGATAGATAGCTTTACATATAAATACGTTGTACATTTAGTATTTCTTTTTTTGTGAGTTGGACGCGCGCCCGCACACACACACACACACACACACACACACACACACACACACACACACACACACACACACACACACACACACACACACACACACACACACACATCTATGCAGACAGAGACACACGCCTGAAAAAAGACCCTTTCCTTCCTGTCTGCTTGGTTGCATTTTTCACCTACGTGTGTGTGTGTGTGTGTGTGTGTGTGTGTGTGTGTGCGTGGGTTTAGTTCGCTATCTGTACGTGTATATAATTTTTATTGAAATTTATGATAAAAGGTTATTAAAAAAAGGAAATAAGATCTTTTTTTTTTTCATGGGAGGTGGAATGGAAGAGACAGGGGAAGGAAGAGGAAGTGAAGAAGATGATAGGACTGGAATGGAATGGGAGGGAAGAAGATAATAGGCGAGGAGAAAGTAGACGGGAGAATATACTAAAGATTTCAAGAGAGAGAGAGAGAGAGAGAGAGAGAGAGAGAGAGAGAGAGAGAGAGAGAGAGAGAGAGAGAGAGAGAGAGAGAGAGAGAGAGAAAGTAAGTAAAGGAAGGAAAGTTGAAGGAATGACTGTGACACTAGAGGAAGGAAAGGTACAGGGAGGAAGGATGAGTAAGGAAGGAGAAGTGTATGGCTGAGGGAAGGAGGGAGTGAGAGTGACAGGGGAGAAGGAAGGAAGGAAGGAAGGAAGGAAGGAAGGAAGGAGGGAAGGAGGGAAGGTTTGTCTTGATGACGTAACACTAACAGTTTGCCTGAGAATGTTGGCACGCTCATTTTCGAGGCATATTTGGTTGTTCTCTTTACTCTCACCTCCTCCTCCTCCTCCTCCTCCTCCTCCTCCTCCTCCTCCTCCTAATCCTCCTCCTCCTCCTCTTCCTCCTCGTACTTTGCATTTTCTCCTCCCCTGGCAAGCATTTTGTATTCTCAGTAAAATGCTGAACGTAAATATATATCTGTACATAAGCGCCATTCACGAGGTTGTTGTTATGGTAGATATTGTGCCTTGAATTCTGTTGCTATTTTGATGCAGCGACAAGGAGTGAAAGCTTGGATATAATCGTAATGTGTATGGAGGGGAGGTTTATGTTAAATCCGTATTCTTATGAACGTTGTAAAGTCTTATTTTGATTGCTTTTTAACGGGCTGTAATGGAAGGCGTTCGTCTTTTCAAGGGTGTTTCTGTGGTATGAGTAATAGTTTTAACATCTTTTGTGCTTCACCAATGTAAAATAATAAAGAAAACATCCATAAGAACAAGACTAAACAATATAACCTTTGAAAATACCTCATCTGACAATCCAAAATGTTAAGAATCCTGTGCATAAGGAACCGTTCAAAATGCAAAGGGCTTCAGATGTCAGTGGTTGTATTTTCTTGCATCCTGGCGTTGGAGCTTGAGGGAGTCCTGCTGTGTCCTTTGATCTGAGGGTCAGTGCTGCGTCAGAGGAGCAAGGCGGAGGTTGTGTGCCGCTGCCATGGGAGCTACATAAGGAGAGGAGGGAGGGCGGGGCATCTGAACAAGGGCCTAAATAAATAAATAAGTACAAATCTATGGAGCCTTTGCAGTGTAGGATAAATTCTCAAGACATACACCATTACTACCACCGCCATTACTAGCAATCAAGTCATCACACCGAATCATCATGTTACCATACACCATAAAGAGTACACCATTGCCACTAAGACCAAGACCACCATCACTACCACTATTAGTAAAGTTACCATGTTACCAGATACTATACCAATGTTCATCTAAGCCTTAAGGAATCTCTCTCTCTCTCTCTCTCTCTCTCTCTCTCTCTCTCTCTCTCTCTCTCTCTCTCTCTCTCTCTCTCTCTCTCTCTCTCTCTCTCTCTCTCTCTCTCTCTCTCTCTCTCTCTCTCTCTCTCTCTCTCTCTCTCGATTTGTAAGATTGCTGAATATATCGGAAATGTAGCGAGAGAGAGAGACAG
>NC_087160.1:19661931-19674431 GCF_035594125.1 Scylla paramamosain
ATAATAAGAAGAGAGTGGGTGACAGGACAGGAACACCACTGTTAATAGATTTAGGAAAAGAGCAGTGACCGTCTACCACAGCAGCAATAGAACGGTCAGAAAGGAAACTTGAGATGAAGTTACAGAGAGAAGGATAGAAACCGTAGGAGGGTAGTTTGGAAATCAAAGCTTTGTGCCAGACTCTATCAAAAGCTTTTGATATGTCCAAGGCAACAGCAAAAGTTTCACCAAAATCTCTAAAAAGAGGATGACCAAGACTCAGTAGGGAAAGCCTGAAGATCACCAGTAGAGCGGCCTTGACGGAACCCATACTGGCGATCAGATAGAAGGTTGTGAAGTGATAGATGTTTAAAAATTTTCTTGTTGAGGATAGACTCAAAAACTTTAGATAAGCAGGAAATTAAAGCAACAGAACGGTAGTTTGAGGGATTAGAACGGTCACCTTTTTTAGGAACAGATTGAATGTAGGCAAACTTCCAGCAAGAAGGAAAGGTAGATGTTGACAGACAGAGCTGAAATAGTTTGACTAGGCAAAGTGCAGGGTTCAGGCCAGCGAGGGCATAAAAAACATCATTGCGAAGAATTTTAATAGGTGGCATGAAGTAGTCAGAGGGTGGAGGAGAGGGAGGAACAAGCCCAGAATCGTTCAAGGTAGAGTTTTTAGCAAAGGTTTGAGCGAAGAGTTCAGCTTTAGAAATTGATGTGATAGCATTGGTGCCATCTGGTTGAAATAGAGGAGGGAAAGAAGAAGAAGCAAAGTTATTGGAGATATTTTTGGCTAGATGAAAGAAGTCACGAGGGGAGTTAGATCTTGAAAGGTTTTGACACTTTCTGTTAATGAAGGAGTTTTCGGCTAGTTGGAGAACAGACTTGGCATGGTTCCGGGCAGAAATATAAAGTGCATGAGATTCTGGTGATGGAAGGCTTAAGTACCTTTTGTGGGCCACCTCTCTATCACGTATAGCACGAGAATAAGTTGTGTTAAACCAAGGTTTAGAAGGTTTAGGACGAGAAATAAGTGAGGAATGTACGCCTCCATGCCAGACACTATCACCTCTGTTATGCGCTCAGCACACAAAGACGGGTCCCTGACACGGAAGCAGTAGTCATTCCAAGGAAAATCAGCAAAATACCTCCTCAGGTCCCCTCCAACTAGCAGAGGCAAAATGCCAGAGGCACCTTCTCTTAGGGGGATCCTGATGAGGGATTGGAGCGATAGGACAAGATACAGAGATGAGATTGTAATCGGAGGAGCCCAACGGAGAAGAAAGGGTGACATCATAAGCAGAAGGATTAGAGGTCAGGAAAAGGTCAAGAATGTTGGGCGTATCTCTAAGACGGTCAGGAATACGAGTAGGGTGTTGCACCAATTTCTCTGGGTCGTGGAGGATACCAAAGTTGTAGGCTAGTTCACCAGGATGGTCAGTGAAGGGAGAGGAAAGCCAAAGCTGGTGGTGAACATTGAAGTCTCCAAGAATGGAGATCTCTGCAAAAGGGAAGAGGGTTAGAATGTGCTCCACTTTGGAAGTTAAGTAGTCAAAGAATTTCTTATAGTCAGAGGAGTTAGGTGAGAGGTATACAGCACAGATAAATTTAGTTTGAGAGTGACTCTGTAGTCGTAGCCAGATGGTGGAAAACTCGGAAGATTCAAGAGCGTGGGCACGAGAGCAGGTTAAGTCACTGCGCACATAAACGCAACATCCAGCTTTGGATCGAAAATAAGGATAGAGAAAGTAGGAGAGAACAGAAAAGGGGCTACTGTCAGTTGCCTCAGACACCTGAATTTCAGTGAGGAAAAGAAGATGAGGTTTAGAAGAGGAGAGGTGGTGTTCTACAGATTGAAAATTAGATCTTAGACCGCGAATATTGCAGAAGTTAATGAAGAAGAAGTTGAGGGGGGGGTGTCAAGACACTTAGGGTCGTCGACAGAAAGGCAGTCCGACCTGGGGACATTTATGGTCCCTTCCCCAGATGGGGACTCCGAGTCTGGTGTAGGAGTCGCCATGATGACTTTAAAATTTTTGAGTGAAGGGTGTGTGTGTTATTAGGTGCTTGTAGTTTTGTGTGGAGGAAGAGAGTTGTCTTTAGAGGGCAGGCTGTGACTGCCCCCTTGTGTTGTGAGACACAAAGGGAAACGTTCAGTGAGGTCACAGCTGATGTGTGATGTGTATTAAAGATATGACACCACGGACAGGGAAATGGTAACTGCGATTGGTAAAAGAATAAGAAAACTAGGGAAATAGAAAAAAAAAGAAAAGAAAAAAAAAAGACTCTTACACTGTTAATGACATAACGATACTAAGTTAAATGACCATACACAGTTTTAATGAGCAAAATATAAAGGTACAGTGACTCAAAGGCCTTAACTATTTAATTACCTCTTTGCTTTTAGCGGCATCTTTCGTAATTATACTTAAAACTACAACCAGACTATTTGATCAAGCTAATAAAGTTAAAAAATAAGAAGGTTAACGTACTGCTGATAGCACAAGAGAACACACACACACACACACACACACACACACACACACACACACACACACACACACACACACACACACACACACACACACACACACACACACACACACACACGTAGCTTATCTAGGTAAACACAAGCATATCTCACAAATTAACGAAATGATAATATACGTAACAAAACTTTCCCTAATCCTTCTTTGTCCCTTTCTCACTCCTCTCCTGCTCACCCCGCACCGTCCCCGTCTCTTTCCTTCCTGTTTCTTCATTCCCCCTCCCTCCCACGCGTCCCTCCCGCCCGTCGGACACACAATAGGGGCCCGAACCATTACTTAAGACGGTGCATTATTCGCCATTAGCTCCCTTTCGGACAACCATTAGCAAGGACAAAGCGGCATATCATTATTTCAATGGACGCTGTGCAAGACGACCTACCCACCGCCAAAATGTGAGTGATAATATTATGCTGCCGCCACGCTCTCTCTCTCTCTCTCTCTCTCTCTCTCTCTCTCTCTCTCTCTCTCTCTCTCTCTCTCTCTCTCTCTCTCTCTCTCTCTCTCTCTCTCTCTCTCTCTCTCTCTCTCTCTCTCTCTCTCTCTCTCTCTCTCTCTAGACGGGCATGCGCGCCTACACTTCGGAGAATCAACGGGAACAGTTTCAGGATACGCAAAGCCGCTACTTGCTGCGAGCCTTATGGATTTCAGGCGAGTGTTGAGCAGTATTTTCAGCGGCGCCTTGAAGTATTGTCGCCCACGCACTCACACACACGCACGCACACACATACACATACATACGTACATACACGCACGCACATGGACGTACAGGGAAACAGCGTGAATTGCAGCTCATGTGTGAGTGATATCAGGAATTTCTGGGCCAGGTGCCTCTCACCATTACAGTCACCATTTATTCACGGGTGTTTGTGAGAAAGTGAAGATTTATTTTATTTTATTGTTATTTCTGTGCATTCAAGTTCACCTTTTTTTTTTTTCATTACTAAGAACGCTAAGTTTTCCTCAAGTGACTATGTGATAATAGACTTATTTGACGTTTTTGAGGAGAAAATCCACGGTGTATTTTTTTTTCCGTCCTCATCTTTCTGACTCTCCGTTTGCTTATTTGTTTGTGAGAAAGCGAAGGAGTTTTCTTTCTTTTTTTTTTTTTTCTGTACTCATGTTATTCTTTTTATGTTTTCATATCATTACTAAAAAAAAAAATGGTTATTTATCTTTGAGCTTTTAATCATGAACTTTACAATGTATTTTCCCTCTCCTTGTTTTAGAGGTGGAAGATTTAGTGGATGGAGGGAAGGGAAGAAGGGAATGTGGAAGGAAAAATGGACGGGGAGGAAAGAAGAGAAGGAAAAATGGAGAAGGAGAGAGACGTGGAGGGAAGTGAAGAAGGGAATGCGGGAGGGGAAGAGGAGAAAGGAAGGCGGAGGTGGAGAGGGACGCGGAGGGAAGGGAAGAAGGAAAGGTGATGGGATGGGGCACATGGAGGGAAATGAAGAAGGAAAAGTTAGGAGTGATGTGAAGGAAGGGAAGATAAGGTGTAGAGGAGGAAGGGGGACGTGAAGGGAGGGAAAAAAAAAGAAAAATGGAGAGGAGGGAGGGGAAAGTGAAGGGAGGTAAAGGAAGAAGGAAAAGTTAGAGAAGTGATGTGAAGGAAGGGAAGAGAAAGTGGAGAGGAGGAAGGGGGACGTGAAGGGAGGGAAGAAAGAAAGATGGAGAGGAGGGAGGGGGACGTGGAGGGAGGGAAGGGAAGAAGGAAGTTGGGGCAGGGAGGGACGTGGAGCATTTGTGAGCGTGAGGAAACCCGAGGAAGAGTAAAGGAGCATTAGTGGACGGCGAGCAGCATACAAACAAAAGGGAGACGTCACCCCTGGCTGGCATGTCTTGGGAGGTGTCTCTAAAAAGGCTTTTATCTCTCTCCGTGACGCGAGTAGGTAGGTGTGTAGGAAGGCGGCAGGCAGGCAGGGAGGGAGGGAGGGAGGGAGGGAGGGCGGCCGCTGTTACTACCACCACCACCGCCACTGCCTCCTCTCCTCCTTCTCCTCTTCCTCTTCCTTCTGTTTTTTTGTTCTTCTTGTTCTTGTACTAGTTTTTTTTTCTCCATTTTCTCCTCCTCCTCCTCCTCCTCCTCCTCCTCCTCCTCCTCCTCCTCCTCCTCCTCCTCCTCCTCCTCCTCCTCCTCTTCTTCTTCTTCTTCTTCTTCTTCTTCTTCTTCTTCTTCTTCTTCTTCTTCTTCTTCTTCTTCTTCTTCTTCTTCTTCTTCTTCTCTCTCTCTCTCTCTCTCTCTCTCTCTCTCTCTCTCTCTCTCTCTCTCTCTCTCTCTCTCTCTCTCTCTCTCTCTCTCTCTCTCTCTCTCTCTCTCTCTCTCTCTCTCTCTCTCTCTCTCTCTCTCTCTCTCTCTCTCTCTCTCTCTCTCTCTCTCTCTCTCTCTCTCTCTCTCTCTCTCTCTCTCTCTCTCTCTCTCTCTCTCTCTCTCTCTCTCTCTTGTTCCCTCCTGTTTAATCTATAATTGCTGCATGATACAAGTTTGTTAGTTCAGGGTGACAAGGAGGTACTTTTTGACATGGGTCTCGGCAGCATGACTGGAAATACAAATGAAGGACTGGTATGAGGGATTACCTGCAGATGAACGATGCTTAAGTCCGCTGCCTCTAGTAATTTTGATAGCTCGTTAAAGGTAGTCAACATACAAACCTGTTATTTTAATCACAGATGGTTAAGAGAGAGTGAACAGTGTATGTGAATATGTTGAGGGATGAGGAAACGTGAAGGGGCGGCGCTGAGGAGGCTTGTCAATAAATCTCCCTGGTGTTCTTTTAAACTGGTGGTCTTGTCCTGCTACAGCCAGCTGGGGGAAGTCAGTCCTCCTCCCCTACGCGTTTATATTTATCGGGATTACACGTATGGCTGACTGATTGATGGAATATTAATTGTCAGTAACTAAATATATCCTTATAAACTTACACTTTATATTGTGAATGCGTGAAAGTAATTAATGTTTTCAGTACCTAAGTAGCCAGAACCTTCAGAACCTTTCTACTGTAAATGTGTGTTCAGTATCTAACCAGCCAGAACCCTCAGTATTCTCATTTATTAACAGGTATTACACATATGGCTGACTTGTTGATGAAAGGAAATGATTGTCCCTAACTAAAGGAAATCCTCATAAACTTACACTTCCTACGTGACAATAATTAATGTGTTCGGTATCTAGCTAGCCACAACCTTCAGTACTCTTATTTCTTAGCAGGTGTATGGCTGACTTGTTGATGAAATATAATAAGTGTCGGTATCTGAATCCATGTAGACTTTAACGCTTTTTTTTTCAGGTTAATATGTGGCAGTAATAAAATTTAATGTTTCTAGTACATAAGTAACGTCACCCTACATTGTTCTAATGGACTAGCAGGCATGGCATATATGGCAGACTTACTGATAGAATGTAATAACTGTGAAAAAAAAAAAGGAATCCATGTACTAGATTTAAAACAATGCTGTGAATATGTGACAGTAGTAAGTGTTTTCAGTACACAAACAGCCAGTCTTCAGCACTCTCATGCAGTGTTCCCAGAATCACTCTATGGTCCCTTTTGCCAATACTCGTTGGTTAACATATCCAGACTTGAACATTTTCCTTTCTGAATAAGTGATAGTAATTAATCTTTCCAGTGCATAAGTAGCTACAATCTTCGTTTCTCTCCTGAAATTCTCCCGGGAACACTCAGTGATCTCTGTTGTTGTAGCGCCAAGAATGTAAATGAATAATCAGTGAAGATTTTCCCCAAAACTGATCCCGGTCTTAAGTTTCTGTTGATAGATAATACTACTACTATTAGCTTCCAATAGAACCCCCTCCCACTGCCTCTCCACCACCACCATTACCTCCACCATCGTCACTGCTTCCACCTCCATCACCATCTTCACTTCCTGCCTCACCATCACCACCCCATCACCACCACCACCACCAGCACTGCCTCCATCACCGGCACGGCGCCACATAGGAGGCTGGTGATGTATGGGGTCGCTGTATGGTGGAATATTCAAGCGGTTCGATCAATAGATGCTCAGGATGATAGATGAGGAAAACAACGCCAACATAACACATCTCGACCAGGAAACATCCGTACTGAAGCACATCACAATACGGATAAAGAGAAAGAGAAAAACATAGCCATATATATATATATATATATATATATATATATATATATATATATATATATATATATATATATATATATATATATATATATATATATATATATATATATATATATATATATATATATATATATATATATATATATATATATATATGTGTGTGTGTGTGTGTGTGTGTGTGTGTGTGTGTGTGTGTGTGTGTGTTTATATAATCGCTACTTATGATGGTGCTTATGATAGTGAGGATACTTTTTTTTGTAAGTGTGAGTTCTCTTTTTTTTTTTAGATTAATGTATTGGATCTCTTCACGTTTTGTTCCCGGCTTCAGAAATTTCCAGGCTTTAATCGACACACAGAGTTTTAGCATGAGATGAATTAATCTTTTCAAATTCGTGCTGAAAAAAAAACTTGCAATTAATATGACTTCAATTGTTTGGTTAATGATTGTTGTTTTGGCAAGTTTTAAAAGAATTTTGTAAATGAAGGGCATCTCATGAAGAGCCGCGGCGTCGCCCTTGAGCAGCGGGTCCAGCCAGAGTGTTGTGAGGTGTGTGTGTGTGGGAGGTGCAAGGCGGCCACGGAGGGAGGCTGGTAGAGGGAGAGTGAATAATACGGTGGTGAAAAAGCAGTCTCTGGTGTAAGAAACATAAGTATTGATATATTAAAGAAAAGTAAATGAATAAATAAAAAGAAGAAATATTGATGAACTTAGCACTTGAATTGATAGGAAAAATAAGATGGCTAGCAAAAAGAAAAAGAAATTGTGTGACTCCTTTATTAGTCAGATTATCAGTGCATGTTTCTGATATCTGGGTTGTGAGCCGAGCGTGCTGACCACTAGACTACACTATACGGTGCGAAAAATGATTCCTATCGAGGTCCCACCGAGATTCGAACTCGGATTGTTGGATTCAGAGTCCAAAGTGCTACCATTACACCATGGGACCGCTGGGAGAGAGAGAGAGAGAGAGAGAGAGAGAGAGAGAGAGAGAGAACCATCTGCCAACCTGCCCGTGACCTATCCATCATCCTGCTTACGTCATGGCACCATCACACAATAACCTGCAATAAAAAAAACACTACTAAGATATGTTTTGTGGTTTTCGTGGGTGTATTTCTTATTGGTGATGCGGAAAATTTGTTGAGGTATCATTACAATCACAAAAACAAGACACAATTGGCTTTGGACTTTCATGAAGATTATATTTTAGTTGATATGGAGATGATCTGCAAGATTCTCATAAGTGTTTTCCTTACTGATCATGCAGAAACCTTATTAAACGATCAATACGATCCCCGAGCAGCAATAACTTAAGCGTTTTCACCAATGCGTTGGGATATCCGGCAATTTACAACACTAAAAGCACAATACAAGATCTTTCACAAGCACCTACAGGGATTAGAAGACGGATTAAAAGAGCTTTCTAATGCCTGGCCTATGTAATATTAATGAAACAAAAGAAAATATCTCGGAATGATTTGTGATTAAGGGAAAACGTGGCTAATAACAGTCAAAGGGTTAGAAATAAGTTATAAGACAAGGAAAAAAGTTTAAGAAGAAAAAAATAGAAAGCTAAGACCTCTTTCTTCCAAATAAAAAGAAATATCTCAATGATTTAGGATTAAAGGAAGATGTGGTAAATAACAAAGGGTTAAAAAGCGGTTATTATGAAACGAAAACGTTTATAATAATGGGAAGAATAAGAAGCTAAGCTCTCCTCTTACAAAAGAAAATATCTCATGGTGGATTGTGACTAAGGGAAGGTATACCAAGTAGCAGTCAAAGGGTTGAAAAGAAGGTTATGAGACACGGAAACGAATAAGAAAAAGAAGAATAAGAAGCTAATCCCTCCTTCTTTTATCTCAGGAACACCCCCTTTCCCCCTCCCCCCGTCGCCTTACACTCACCTACATCACCCACACCGACGCTTCCTGTTCAGCTATAAATCCTCGTGGCCAGAAACGTTATGTAAACACCAAGAAGGGGGAAAAAAAATGTTGGAGGGATAGAGAGAAAAAAAGTTACGGATGAAAAAATGAAACTTTCCTGATTACTTCCCCTGAGCATTGGTGTGGGGAAAAAAAATAAGGTGAGGGAGTGTGTTAGGAAAAAAACAAAAAAACAAAAACAAAGGTGAGAGAGAAAGGTAAATGTATAGTTTATATGGTATTTTTTTTTCCCTCCCCTTCCAATTCCCATGTACTGGTTTTCAATGTCCGTCTGTCAGTCACTCTTCTTTGTGGAAGCGTTTAGGTCGAACGAGATTTTTAATGTGGTTTGATTGCTTTTTGTTTTTATAATATATGTATATGTAATTCTGTCTATTTGTCTGTCTACCTGTCTGTCTGTTTGTTTATCTGTCTGTCTGTTTGTCTTTGTATTTGTCTGTTTGTTTATTTATTTATTTATCTATCTATCTATCTATCTATCTATCTATTTATCTATCTATCTATCTATCTGTCTATATATCTATCTATCTATTCATCCATTAATTGATCTATCTATTTATGTGCATCTACCTATCTATCTACATTATCTATCTATCTATCTATCTATCTATCTATCTATCTATCTATCTATTCATCCATCTATCGATCTATCTATTTATTTACGCGTATCTACCTATCTATCTATATCTATCTATCTGTCCATATATCTACACCTATGTAATCTATTTCTCTGTACTTTCGCGAGTGTGGTGGATAGGTTGAAAAATAATTAGATTTTCACAACTCGAATCTGATAAAACGACGCAATTTATCCCCCTCCCGTCCCCCTCCGCCCCTCACACGCGCACTAAGTGAATCATGGCCGGCCGTGCTTGTAGATTTTTGCCGCAAACTTTCCCTCCATATATATTATTTACTGTGTTAGAGAAGCGGACCTTGTTGCAATAATAACCCTCCTCTCATATTTCCACATGATTTCAACTACAGTGTTCTTTTCGTACTATATTTAATTTACATGGTGGTAAACGCGCATACTTTCCTTATGAACCACCGCGGCAGGGATGATATTAAGGCTCTGTATTTTGTGTATATTTTAATTTCTTTTGGAATAAATATACACAAACATACCTCGGTTGGGGTGCGTTTCCTGCTGTGGATATTAAGGATAAGGAGCTGAAGAAGACAAGGGAAAGGGATGAAACTGAAAAAAACACAGGGAGGGAAATGATAGAGCTGGGGAAGATAGAGAAATGAATAAAGTAAAGGGTGGGGATGGTGAAGCTGCGAAATGTAGGGAAAGTGATGATGGGGATAAAGAAGATAGGAGAAAGGGAGGGTCGAGGTGAGGAAGATAGGGAAAAAATGGTGGAGACTGGGAAGATAGGGAAGAATGGATGGGGATCGGAAACGAGAGAAGGGGATAGTAGAGGTGAGGAAAATAGGGAAAGAGATGGATGTGGATTGAAAAGATAAGATAAAGGAATATTAGAGGTGAGGAACATAGGAAAAAAAAAAAAGGTGGTTGGATATAAAAACAGGATAAAACATGGCGATGATAACTGAGAAGGATAGGAAAATTCATTGAACTAGGAAAGAGAGTCAGAGAGTGTGTAAAACTAAAATACAGAGAGAAAAATCAATGGAACGTTATAAGAGACATTGCAAATTAAACGAGAAACAGATGATGAAATGAGGAACAAAGATAAAGAAGAAAAGGAATGCATAAAAGAACAAGATTAAGAATAGCAACTGGACGAAAAATAAAAAAAAAGTAGAAAACACTTATTGATGGGAGAGAAATCAGAGGAGAAGGAGAGTGGAAGGCGTGGGGGGAGTGGACATGTAGACAATAGGAAAAAAGGAATGGAGTGAGAAGTGGACTGAAATGGACTGGTAGACTTGAGGGAGTGAGAGAAAGAGAGTAGTAGTTGAAGAGGGCGGAAGTGGAGTGAAGGATTGTGGAACTGGGAGAGTTGAGGGAGAGGGAGAGAGTAGTAGTTGGAGAGGGAGAAATGGAGTGGGGGGTGTTGTGGGACTGGGAGAGTTGAGGGAGTGAAAGTATGAGAATAGTATGGGAGAGGGGAAGAGGAGAGTTGCAGTAAGAGTGTTGAGACAAAGTACAAATAGAAGGAATATTTATGAGAGTAATTTACAGTGATTTGACGTGGATGTATGAGAGAGAGAGAGAGAGAGAGAGAGAGAGAGAGAGAGAGAGAGAGAGAGAGAGAGAGAGAGAGAGAGAGAGAGAGAGAGAGAGAGAGAGAGAGAGAGAGAGAGAGAGAGAGAGAGAGAGAGAGAGTTTAAAAGAAAGACCATGAGCAAAACTGTAATGGATTAGAATGTCTGTGTAGAATGAGCTCATTTACAGGGTGATGGTCCATTTTGTCTCCATTGGTGTGCCCCGTCTTTCTCTATCTATCTATTCGTCTCTCTCTCTCTCTCTCTCTCTCTCTCTCTCTCTCTCTCTCTCTCTCTCTCTCTCTCTCTCTCTCTCTCTCTCTCTCTCTCTCTCTCTCTCTCTCTCTCTCTCTCTCTCTCTCTCTCTCTCTCTGCATTGATTTGAAGTATTGTTTTATTTCTGTATTAAATTTATTTCAAAGCAGATATCTTGCTCTGTATCGTGTAATATTTATATCTCTATTGTTTATATTGTTTGCAGCATTGTTTTTTCTTTTATTTACTTAGTTATTGCATGCAGACAATCCTTCTATGTATTTCGTTCATGTATTCTAGTTTCTCCTCAGATTATCATCTTCATTACATCCCTCTCCTCGACTTTCTTTTCATCTCTATATATTTTTGGTTTCTCCGTCTCTCCTTCCCCCAACACTACCTTCCTTGCCCTCCTCTTTCCCTCCCTCATTACCTCCCTCCATCCTTTCCCCTCCTTTTCCCGGGATAGCCTCGCCCCCACTCGGAATGAAGCTGTCACGTTCTGTTGACTTGATGGTTAGGCAACGCTAAGGGGAAGGAGAGGAGTGCGAGGGAGAGGGGAGGAGGGAAAAGTTTTGGAATGGAAGGAAGGGAGAAGTAGAATGAGGGAGGGAGAGGGCGGAGGGGAGGAGAAAGAGAGGGAGAGAAGGGAGGGAGAGGAAGGCTGAGCGGGAAAGTTTAGGTTGCAGAAGATTTTGAGTAAACAAGTTTTATTGGAACAGTATTGGTGTGGCCGAGTTTAGTGTGTGTGTGTGTGTGTGTGTGTGTGTGTGTGTGTGTGTGTGTGTGTGTGTGTGTGTGTGTGTGTGTGTGTGTGTGTGTGTGTGTGTGTGTGCTTGCAGGTTTTTGTCGTATTTTTGTGTAGTTTTGTTGTGTGTTTAACGAATTTAAATACTTTGTTTCTAGATGTTGTAATTCAGATGCCAGCGTTCTGGATGTAGTATTTTTAAATGTGAAAATAGTAAACGCATGCGACACACACACACACACACACACACACACACACACACACACACACACACACACACACACACACACACACACACACACACACACACACACACACACACACACACACACACACACACACACACACACACACACACACACACACACACACACACACACGAGAGAGAGAGAGAGAGAGAGAGAGAGAGAGAGAGAGAGAGAGAGAGAGAGAGAGAGAGAGAGAGAGAGAGAGAGAGAGAGAGAGAGAGAGAGAGAGAGAGAGAGAGAGATAATGTGTTTGTGTGTGTGTGTGTTTGTGTGTGTGTGTGTGTGTGTGTGTGTGTGTGTGTGTGTGTGTGTGTGTGTGTGTGTGTGTGTGTGTGTGTGTGTGTGTGTGTGTGTGTTCTGATCCTCATTTTTGTATATCATCACTATACTTTAGTCTCCATCATACAAAATGGAGTGGTTGGTTTGGACGGCGACCACAAATATACTTAGGGCGGACTGGAGGGAGGGAGA
>NC_087160.1:19676931-19684431 GCF_035594125.1 Scylla paramamosain
GTGGTTAGGACAGGCGAGGAACAAAAGCACTATGTAAGCGAGGGAACGAAAAAGAAAACGAAAACAATGAGGGAACATTGCACTTCTTAGAGTAGCGTTTTAATATGGTAATGGAGAATTAGAGCAAGTCACGACTGAGCAATGGGCGGCACGCACGTAGAGCAACATCAGGAAGCATTGCAAGGAGGAAGAGCGTTGCGGGATTAACTCAACATTATATCACCAGTTGTTGAACTCAAGGGCGAGACTACTTACTAAAAAAGACCTTGCTGGAGAAAAAAAGAATGAATGAAAAGAATATATATATATATATATATATATATATATATATATATATATATATATATATATATATATATATATATATATATATATATATATATATATATATATATATATATATATATATATATATATATATATATATATATATATATATATATATATATAATTAGTTCAGAATATGAACGTGATATAGATTTCAAATAATTACCAGAAAACTGTCAGTGAATAAGGGTGATTCACTGAGTGAATGTGTGAGTCTCACTGACTGACTGACTCACTCACTCACTGCCCAGCAACAGTCGGCCGATGCCTGACTCACAAATAATTATGGTTCGTGTATTAGCAAGAAATTAAAATCCTCTCCCTCCTAAAAAATAATAAAAAAAAAGGGAAAAATACGGTGTACCTAATTAAGTTTCCAATCAACGAATGCACCTGCAGCCTCAACAGGTGTGCGGCGCCGCCCACCCGCCGCTTTCCCCCACCCACTCCGGCACAGCACCCCCCGCCCCCTTGTCACCCTCGCCCCTCTCTTATGCACCTCTCTCACTGCCGCCACCCGCTTCATAAAACCTGTGCCCACCACCCCCATCCTCCTCTCCTGCTGTGCCCCCTGAGTACCACCACCCCCGACTGCCGACCCTCCACTGTCCCTTGCTCCCTGCCACCCACTGCAGGTCACCATCACAAGCCCACGAATGTGATTACAGTTACTGCGATCGATTGCTAAATATTACGTCAACCTGAGAGAGAGAGAGAGAGAGAGAGAGAGAGAGAGAGAGAGAGAGAGAGAGAGAGAGAGAGAGAGAGAGAGAGAGAGAGAGAGAGAGATACTGGGAGATAGACAAAGAGAGAAGACTGATATATTTTCATTGAACAGCTTAACTTCGTCGTATATTATTGAGCTCGAATGATTCCTTGGTGTTAATTCCTTCACGTTGCCAGCATGCATGAGTGGATGAGGCAATTTAATCAACACAAGAAAAGTTGCTTCTATAGAATACAAAATACGAGTACAGCAAGGTGAAAACTCATATTTTGTTGCAATATGTCCGCTGCCGAATAATTTTCTAATTACATAGATTAAAAAAATACCCCAATACTCGTGTACGTGTGAGGAAAAAATGGTTAAAAGTAATTTATTTGTGGAAGGAAACCAACACCAACACGCCCCTGCAGGAGCTGCCGCCCACTGCTGATTGTGCGAAGGCTGGTGAGGGAGTGATGGTGATGATAGTAGTAGTAGTAGTAGTAGTAGTAGTAGTAGTAGTAGTAGTAGTAGTAGTAGTAGTAGTAATAATAATAATAATAATAATAATAATAACAATAATAATAATAATAATAATAATAATAATAATAATAATATGTATTGTTATTATATTATTATTATTATTATTATTAGAGAGAGAGAGAGAGAGAGAGAGAGAGAGAGAGAGAGAGAGAGAGAGAGAGAGAGAGAGAGAGAGAGAGAGAGAGAGAGAGAGAGAGAGAGAGAGAGAGGAAGAAATACTGAAGTCACATGGTATATTAACCCTGGTGGATAATATTTTCAAGCAGTGCTACCTCAACGAGATGCACGTGAGCCATTCAGTCACTAATTGTATGGGACGTGCTTGGTATATTAAAAAAAAAAAAAAGGAAAAACGAGCATAATCTAGGCTTCATAGCACCAAATTATTCAGCACGTTGATAATCCATTCATTCGTGTGCCCATCTGCCGTTCAATGATTACTTTTTGCCGGTGTAGTGCTGCAGACGCTCATCCTGTCGCGTAATCAAGTCACAAACTCCTGCGGGAACTGGCTGACTTGTGAAGCTGTAAACATACGTATTAACGGCTCCGAACTACTCTGATTCTGTTTGGGCGATTTTTTGAACGCATGAAGGAGGCCGATGGAGGATGGAAAATAGGTGAGGAAGAAGAAGAAGAAGAAGAAGAAGAAGAAGAAGAAGAAGAAGAAGAAGAAGAAGAAGAAGAAGAAGTAGTGCAAGAAGTTCTACTATGTTATTAGTCGTAAAAGTTTAGAAAATAAATAACTAAGTAAGGAAAAAAGATTATTAAAAGGAAGACTAGTTTAGTTCTAAAGGTTTGTCCCAACATTCCTCTCTTCACACGATTCAAGTCATAGGAAAGGAGAAAACAGAAGGAGAGAGAGAGAGAGAGAGAGAGAGAGAGAGAGAGAGAGAGAGAGAGAGAGAGAGAGAGAGAGAGAGAGAGAGAGAGAGAGAGAGAGAGAGAGAGAGAGAGAGAGAGAGAGAGAGAGAGAGAGAGAGAGAGAGAGAGAGAGAGAGAGAGAGAGAGAGAGAGAGAGAGAGAGAGAGAGTACTGGTTAACTCTTGCGATGCTGAGATGGGTGGAATGGGGTTAAGACAATGGGGTCAATCCAAATCAAACCACAACACCACACTACACCACCACACCACAGCACACCACACCATCACACCACACAAAACTCCACCATCCCCACACTACACCACACACTCCACATTTTACTACCACACATCTTTATAGATCCAAGCTCCCTTCCTGGCGGCTGTGTGTCCCTTACCCATCCGTGAGCCTTTCCTCTCCCTCAATGGGGCCCTAATTCGCCTTACCTGGACGAGGGCGCCTTTGTTCAGGGAGGGCGGAAAGGAAGAATCTGAGGGAGGGGGGAATTATGCGATGAGGATGGTTACTCTCCCTCTCTCTCCCTCTCTCGTTAGCTAGGCATTGTTGTCCTCGCTCTTCCCCTCTCCCGCCCGCCACTTTATTTTCCTATATATCTACCCGTTTGTCTACCTGCGCCTCTGCTTGTTGACCGGTTTCCCTGCTGGTCGTGTTTTGTGTTTATTTCAGTGGTGTAGTTCAGTTCAGTTTATTGTTTTCTGTTCTTCGTTTCTTCGGTGTCTACGTTGCTGCATGCATTGTCTGTCTTTTCATCTGTCTGTTCGTTACTGTGTCTGTCTCTGCCTGTGTCTGTCTTAGTGATTTTTTTTCTCTGGCTGTCTGTTAATTTCTCTCTCTGTATACGCACATACACACACACACAGATTTTTGGTGTCCAGTCTGCCACTATTTGCTATACGTAATACAGTTTACAGGTACTTCATCTCCTCTTCCATCACATCCTTTCCACTTTCTGTAGCTTTCTCGCTTTAACCCGTTACGTCTCTCTCTCTCTCTCTCTCTCTCTCTCTCTCTCTCTCTCTCTCTCTCTCTCTCTCTCTCTCTCTCTCTCTCTCTCTCTCTCTCTCTCTCTCTCTCTCTCTCTCTCCGGGATCATACATAATCACACCTGGCCAAGAAATGAAGCACTCGCCCACCAAACAATTAGCGGAGGCGTGTCAGAGGTGAGTGTGCCGCCAATGAGTTCACGAGTTTGATATTCTGCAGCTGGTCTTCGTAACTTGGACGCAAGGATGGTAGGTAGTAACTCTGCCGCCCGCCACGTGAGGGCACCACCGCCTTCATTGGTCATTCAACAGAGGCAGAACAACTATTAGCTTCCTCGTTAACTGTTGTAGCGGCCGAGAAACTACATAATTGGGTAATTACTGACATCTAATTGCTATTCGGACGTCATCTGCGAGTCCTCTCCTCTCTCTCCTCTTCCCTCGCCTCCCTTCACCTCTTCCTTCTCATCTTCTTCCCCCTCTTTTTCCTCTTTCTCCTCATTCTTGTATCGACTTTCCTCTCTCTTCTCCATATTCCTTCCCAGAGAGCGGTGAAGAGGAAGATATTGAAGAGAAAGGAGGAGGAGGAGGAGGAGGAGGAGGAGGAGGAGGAGGAGGAGGAGGAGGAGGAGGAGGTGGTGGTGGTGGTGGTGGTGGTGGTGGTGGTGGTGGTGTGGTTGTTGTTACGGTGGTGGTGGATGCTGGTAGTGTATGAAATTAAGAAAGGAGGAGGAGGAGGAGGAAGAGGAGGTGGAGGCAGCGTGGCGGTCATTAACTCTTGGGTCAGGTCATGCACATAAAAAATTTAAGCTCTTTCTCTCTCTCTCTCTCTCTCTCTCTCTGTTTAAATGCACACTGTAACTTTTATTTCCTTGTGCTTCAATACTTTTATCTAGATGTTTAAAAAGATGCCTTACTTTTCGTTTAAGATTATTATATTCTTACTGATATATTTGATATTATAAATTTTGCAGGTAATATTTGTCTTGTTCATCGTTAGTCTTCTTAAATCTTATTTTTGAATCTGGTTTCCATATTCCTTTGGCTTCTCTTTCGTGCATTTATGGTGAAGTGTATGTATTATCTGTCTGTCTGTCTGTCTGTACTCGCATTTATATTTTCTTTGTTATTTTTTTTATGCGTGTGTATAAGAGAGAGAGAGAGAGAGAGAGAGAGAGAGAGAGAGAGAGAGAGAGAGAGAGAGAGAGAGAGAGAGAGAGAGAGAGAGAGAGAGAGAGAGAGAGAGAGAGAGAGAGAGAGAGAGAGAGAGAGAGAGAGAGAGAGAGAATTTTTGCCTTTCTTCGAATCTTCTGTCTGTCGGTCACCTTTGCCGTCATCTCTCCGTTTGTTTGTCTCTCTGCCAGTCTGTATATGTATGGATGCATGCTTGTATGTATGTATGTATATATGTATGTATGTATGTATGTATATAAGAATGTATGACTGGCTGGCCGGCTGGATGGATGGCTGAATGTCTCTCTCTCTCTCTCTCTCTCTCTCTCTCTCTCTCTCTCTCTCTCTCTCTCTCTCTCTCTCTCTCTCTCTCTCTCTCTCTCTCTCTCTCTCTCTCTCTCTCTCTCTCTCCCCTCAGTACTCTACAGCTGGGTACATAAAAACCGCATCTCGCTTAATTGTTAGTCTCCGAGAAATTGTTATAATTTGAGAGAATTTTGGCAGCAAAGTCTCCAGGCCTCTTGAAGCGTTTTTTTTTTTTTATCTCCCACTGTTTCTCCTATTCTCCTTCCGCTCTTCTCGCTCTCATCCTCCTTTCCCTCCTCTCTCCTCCCTTTCTTATTCCTCTTATTCCCCTCTTCTCTCTTTCTTTCTTCCTCATTCTCCTTCCCCTGTTCTTTCTCTCATTCTGCATTGTCTCTGTAAGTGAATGGACTGAATAGACAACTAGCTGATAAATAACGTGGGTGGGAACTGTCGATGTTACGGAACGCGAAGGAAATTCAAAAGAAAACGGACAAAAGAAAACGGAACACGCTACAAGAATGCGTTAGTCGAGGCGCTGGAAAGGTGTCAACCCGCGGAGAGAAGAGAACCAGCCAATCCGCATTCAGTGTTAGATGTCCCCGTCCGTTCGTTTTCTTATTCGTAAGGCTTGTCCCGTTTTCTCTCAGGGGTTGGCTGGAATGACGTTGGAAGCTTGCGTTCGTATGTGTGTGTGTGTGTGTGTGTGTGTGTGTGTGTGTGTGTGTGTGTGATGGGGAGAGGAGAAGATCGGGGAGGATAAAAGAGGACCGAGGTTCGACGTGGTGCCTTTTAATGAGACCTGGGGCGAGTAGGAGATGAGACCCGGGACTGGCGTGCTGGGGAAGGAAGGGGCGAGGGGGCGAGGAGAGGGAGGGAGTGTCGTGCTCAGAATCTGCCGTCAAAGGTGCGAGTTCTTTGGTTCCCGAGTCCTAGATCCCTCCTCTTCCCTCACCCTGTCAGGTCACGCCCTTTGATCTGTGTGTGTGTGTGTGTGTGTGTGTGTGTGTGTGTGTGTGTGTGTGTGTGTGTGTGTGTGTGTGTGTGTGTGTGTGTGTGTGTGTGTGTGTGTGTGTGTGGATAGATGTGGTGTGTAAGTAGATAGATAGATGCAGTCTGGTGGTTAGCTATCTAGATTTACATACATATGCATCAAGGCCGCTGACACGCCGTCTTTAGTTCACCTCTGGCATGATTCGTGGATGCATTTCAACCGCGCGAGTCATTATTGGCTGTCTGTCACCGCGCCTGCCTGACTCTAGAGGCTCTGTCATGGGTGAGACGTGTCACTCATTATTTGTGTAGTCCTCAGTGCATTGATGAGGTGCAAAAGTGATAGCTTGAAATAGAAATGATAATGTTTAGTGATTTAGACTCGGAATGATATAGAAGAATGATGGCTGAAAATAAAAAAAGATAATGTTCTGTTGTTTACGCTTAGAATGACATAAAAGAGATAGTGTTTAAGAGCTATGGTTTAGTTTTATTAATATAATAGAATGTATGATATATGTGCGTGTGTGTTTGTGTGTGTGTGTGTGTGTGTGTGTGTGTGTGTGTGTGTGTGTCTAGGTAGGAAGGTAGTAAGTACTTATGTCCTTAACGATAGAGAGAGAAAAGGGTAATTGATAGAAATGAGCCTCGGAAAACAACCTGTTTAGCTCATCCCAAGCCATTCACTTCTAATTCACTTCCATATCTTCATTAACTTTCCCTTCTCTGCCCATTTCCTTCCTTCCCTCATCCTTGCCCAACAAACTAACCTTCTCCCCTTTCTCTTTCCTTCCTTCTCCCTCCCCTCACTCTCCCTCTTCCTTTTCACCTTACTCTTTCCTTTCCCCTTCCTTTTCCCTCACCTTATTCTATCCCTTCCCTTCATTTTCCCTTACCTCACTCTTCCCCTTCCCCGTTCCCTTTATTCTTATCCACTTTTCACTATCCCCTTCCCTTCATTTCCTTTCACTTCACCCTTCCTCTTTCCTCTCCCTTCCTTCTCCCCTCACTTCACTCTACTGTTACCCCTTTTCCTTCCTCTTCACCTTACTCTTCCCTTCCTCTTCCTATCACTCTTACCTCTACCCGAAGCAACTTTTCCTCAGCACTCGCCTCAACAACACTACTGCTAAACATTTCCTCCGCTTAGAGAGAGAGAGAGGAAAAAAAAAATACAAATGAAAGTAGTTAAGGAGGAAAAAGAAACATGATGACGGTTTCCAAAGTTTCCTGCCAAAATATTTCACGTTGTAGGTCATACCGATTAACTTTAATTAGAGTTGGGGGATGGTTAAAAAAAAAAAAAGAAGAGGAAGAGGAGGAGGAGGAGAAGGAGGAGGAGCAGGAGGAGCTGGTTCGCTAAATGGTACTGTGGCGGCCTCGCAGTTTGTGTGTTGTTAGTGCCGAGCGAGGCGGGAAGACGAGGCGGGTTGAATGTGCCTTTAATGAGGACTTAATCTTACGTGTTGCTCTGTGTTGTGTGGAATAGCTGCCTCTTTTATGTGTGTGTGTGTGTCCGCATGTGTGTCCGTGTATGTGTGTGTTTTTTGTTTATTTTAGTTCAGTGTAAATGTTTCGCGTAAATCTGTA
>NC_087160.1:19689431-19699431 GCF_035594125.1 Scylla paramamosain
GGAAAAAAAAAAGGAAGAAAATGAAAGAAAACGGAGTGTGAGGAATGTTTTCGATGGCATACTGTCCTTAGGCATGATAGCGACAGGCTCGGGGGAGACGAGGAGGAGGAGGAGGAGGAGGAGGAGGAGGAGGAGGAGGAGGAGGAGGAGGAGGAGGAAGAGTGGAGAGGGTGAATACTGGATCTCTCTTTCTCTTTTTCTCCCTCTCTCCGGTAAGGTCGAGAAACCTGCTGTAATGCAAGGGAATATAATACGTGGCTGCTGAAGGAGGGTACCTATGTTGGTTCTGAGGGAAGGGAGGAGGAAGGGAGAAGGAGCAGCTCTTGGCGGTGATGCTGTCGTGGCCCCTATCACTTGCCAGCCCGGAGGAAAAGTTTGACGGCTTCTAGAGGTCACAGGGAGGCGGGGAGGGAAGATACGAGGGAGGGAGGAATGTATGAGGGAGAGAGAGAGAGAGAGAGAAGAAGGGTTAGGTTAGAGAGGAGAGAGAGCCAGGTATAGATGAAAGAATTGGAATAAGAAAGGAACTTAAGGAGTAAGCGAGAGTAAGAGAGAAGAATGAAGAGAAAAAGTGAATGTCTTTTTTTTCGAGAGAAGAAGGGTTAGGTTAGAGAAGAAAGAGAGAGCCAGGTATAGAAGAAAGAATAGGAATAAGAAAGGAACTTAAGGAGTAAAGAGGAGTAAAAAGAAAAATGAAGAAAAAAGTTAATATTTTGATAAAGGAAGATAGAGAGAGTTAAACATTTCACTTTCCTAGGAAGAATAGATAAAAAAAAGGTGAAGAGGAAAAGACAATAAAAGAAATTAAGCAAAATAGAAAACTTTGTTGAGTAAAGAAAAATGAAGACGAATAAGACGGAGAAGGGAAAGGAGCGATGAAGGGAGGAAGGGCGGGCGAGGGAGATGGAGAGGAGTAAGGAAAAGTAGATGGAATTTATGAAAGAAGAAAAAGTAATAAAAACATGATTAGTGACATAATGAGAAAAGAACAGGAAGTAGAGGGTGAGAAGAGTAAATAATTAATGACTCTCTCTCTCTCTCTCTCTCTCTCTCTCTCTCTCTCTCTCTCTCTCTCTCTCTCTCTCTCTCTCTCTCTCTCTCTCTCTCTCTCTTTCAACTCCCGATTCTTCGAAAACAACAGACGTAGTAATGTAAATGAAGTTCTTGATTAGACAGTAAAAATAAAAAAGGAAAGAAAACGAGAGGAGAAAAAAAAAAAAAAAAAATCGCGCTTCGCCCTAAAAGGAGTCAAGCAGCGAAGAGGAAAGTTTATCGGAAGAAAAGGAGAGTTGGTTGAGTCAATATTTGCCCCTTGGCGCCACTGACACACACACACACACACACACACACACACACACACACACACACACACACGGTTGACAGTTTGTGTGTTCGTATGTTAGGTTCTGAGGTCAGGTTCCTATCTTATGTTATGTTACGTTATGTTAGGGTAGGTAGGGTTAGTTTAGGTTAAGTTCTTGTGTTATCGTTATTAATTTACGTATTTTTTTTCCTTATAATTTGTTATTTTTTTGTTTATTTTTTTTGTTATTTATGTCATTTCTCGTTATGTTTATATTTTTATGTTATTTTGTTATGCCTAATCTTTCATCATTATCTTCGTTATCACATTTTCTCCCCCTCCTCCTCCTCCTCCTCCTCCTTCTTCATCTGTTCTTCGTGTCAAGTTAGTCAATCAGTATTAATTATGTGGTGCTACTGTCAAATCACCCTTCTCTTATGTGTTCACTTCCTGCTAAGTCACATGTTCCTGAAATGTCTGGGTAGTCATTTTGCTGTCACCGGGACCGCCACGTGTAGACCTGATGGCTTCCTGCAACTTTCCTTATGTTTTTATGTTCTTTTGTCAGGTGATGTAGTGATTAAATGTTAACCTGTTCTAGTGTGGTGCTGGCTGTGCTTAATAGTGTTTTAACTTTGCCTTGTGTTGAGCTTGTCCTACTGAATTTCTATGCTAAGTTGTTGTTCTGAGCGCCACACTAAACTGTCATGCTTAAATTATCATACTGAACTGTTATACTGATCCTGTCATTCTGCCACACTGAGCTTCATACTAATCCTGTCATGCTGATCTTGTTATACCAGATAAAAATAAAGATAATAACCATAACACACACACCTCAAACACAACACAACAGAACACAACCTTCCTTTCATACTGATTTAGGCGACCTGTAACACCCACCCACCCACCCACCCACCCACACACACACACACACACACACACACACACACACACGATCAAAACCTCACCGTAAATATTTGCGACAAGAGCGGAACACGACGAGGCGAGAGGGAACAGAGGAACAAGTAACTCAGGCACGCTCCGTTCTCGCTCTTTTGAGAACCACCAGATAAACAGACGGTGGGGAGGAGAGAGGGAGTGAGGGAGAGGTGAGGGAGTAGCGATAAGAAGGAGGAGGAGGAGAAGGAGGAGAACGATTTACATGTTCTTAGTGTGAGGGAAGTGAGGCAGGGAGAGGGAGGATAAGGGAGAGGGAGGAAAGAGAGGGAGGAATGGGAGGGAACGCACTGATTTGGATACGTCATAAAACACTGGTCCGCCGAGCACCTGATTGTGGTCAGTCGGATTTATGGTGACAGTCTTATCGAGAGAGAGAGAGAGAGAGAGAGAGAGAGAGAGAGAGAGAGAGAGAGAGAGAGAGAGAGAGAGAGAGAGAGAGAGAGAGAGAGAGAGAGAGATGGGGGTGATGAGGGCGAGGGAGGATGTAGGTGGGGATTGTATGGAAATGATTCTTAGAAATACGTTGATGTTGTTGTTGTTGTTGTTGTTGTTGTTGTTGTTGGTGGTGGTGGTGGTGGTGGTGATGGTGGTGGTGGTTGTGGTGGTGGTGGTGGTGGTGATGGTGGTGGTGATATTATTATTATTATTATTTTTATTATTATTATTATTATTATTATTATTATTATTATTATTATTATTATTATTATTATTATTATTAGTTGTAGTAGTAGTAGTAGTAGTAGGAGTGCCATCATCATTATATTTGCCCTTACTATTGTTACTTATTACTAATATGAAAACATTACCGTCAATCTCACATAATTTCCCCTTTTGTTTTCAGAGATCATTCAAGACACAGACAGGCAGACACTATACGCAACACTGCCTGACCTGTGGGACTACAACATATACAGTAAGTGTTGTTCACTGTACTGTTTCTAAGGCTCCTGTTACTCCCTCCTTCCCTTTGTCACTGCCGCGTGTAGGCCTGATGGCTTCTTGCAACTTTCCTTTTTTTATGTTATGTTCTTACTCCACTACATAAACAACACAATACTATACGAAAAAGCATTTGTATCCTTCTCCAGCAGACATATCTAGACATTCATTACATCTTTATTCTCTTTACTGCATTTAGTTTTGTCTTAATAGTGTAGACAGTACAGATATGCAGCCGTGGTTATGATTACAATAGCTTAGTAAGGATTTAAAGGCCTGTTGCAGTTAAAACAAAAATAACGTGATTTCTGTATTGATCTGATAAATATTAGTTGTATGAAATGTGACATTATACTGAGGAAAATCTTAAGAGTACAAGTGTGATTATGACATAAAAGAACCAAGTGAAGATTTATGTTGCGGTTTGAAAATTCACTTCTATTCACTTGTACTGTTAGCATTGTTATTGTTCTGGCTTGATAAATACTCGTAAGAAATTTAGACACACAATAAAGACTGATTCACTGATATAAGAGCGCCAACAGTAAGGTTATACGGTGAATGACAATAAGCAGGGATGTGACGGAAGGGAGTAAGGGGAGGTGAAGGGGTCTGGTGGCTGCAGGAAGGACAGAAGACGCTAGGTGCTAACGGAAGGGAGGTAGCAGGAGCAGGTAAGGTAGGGATTAGTAATATACAGCTTGATGAAGTTAATGAGAGAGAGAGAGAGAGAGAGAGAGAGAGAGAGAGAGAGAGAGAGAGAGAGAGAGAGAGAGAGAGAGAGAGAGAGAGAGAGAGAGAGAGAGAGAGAGAGAGAGAGAGAGAGAGAGCTGCATTGCAAAAAATCGACAAGGAGAGTTTAAATTAGGAAAAAAAAAAAAAAAACAGGAGTAAAAAAATCAAGAGACGAAGAGTAAATCCGATCAGTGAAGTGATAAGAAATAAAAGAAGATGGAGAGGAAGAGATGAGATAAAAAGAAATATTAAATAAAAACCAAGCGCAAATATCTCCGTCCGTGGAATACAAAAAAGAACAAACAGACAAAGAAAGCCAAAGAAAAATAAATAAATTCTAGTCTTTAATCCTTTGTCGTAAGAAGCTTCTTCAAGACTTCCCTTCCCTTCCCTTCCCTTCCCTTCCCTTCCCTTCCCTTCCCTTCCCTTCCCGTCCCATCCCTTCCCTTCCCTTCCCTTCTCTTCCCTTCCCTCCCTTCCCTTTACCTTTCTTTCCTTTTTTTCCCTTTCCTCCTCTTCCCTACCCTTCCTTGTCCTTTCCTTTCCTTCCTTCCCTTCTCTTCCCTTCCCTTCCTTATCTTTTCCTTCCCTCCCCTTCCCTTCCCTTCTCCTTTTTTTCCCTTCCTTTTCCTTTCCTTCCTTTCCCTTCTCTTTCCTTCCCTTCCCTTCCAAACCCTTAATTTTCCTTCCTTTCCTTTCTCTTCCCTTCCAAACTCTTCCCTTCCTTTCACTTCCAAATCCTTTCCTTCCCTTCTACACTCTTCCCTTCCCTTCCCTTCCCTTCCCTTTCCTTTCCTTTCCTTTCCCTCCATTCCCTTCTCTTCCTTTCTTTTTCCCTTTCCTTTAAAACCCTTCCATTCATTCCCTTCTAAATACTTCCATCCCCTTCTCTCTCTTCTCTACTCCTTCCCTTCCCTTCCCTTCCCTTCCCTTTCCTTCCCTTTCCTTCCCTTCTCTTCTCTTCTCTTCCCTTCCCTTCCTTTCCCATCCAAACTAACAACATATGGGTCCCCACAAGTCCTCCTCGTCCTCCTCCTCCTTCCTTCGTCAACCCTCTTGCCTCACCGTAAAAACAGGGCGAGCGAGGAGTGTTAGATCCCTTTAAATGGGTTCCTGGCAAGCTTAGACAAAAGAGCATCGGCCGACAGGATTATGTGTCAGGGTTTGCATACTGATAGTGTCATCACCCCCGTGGCGGAGGGTGTTGGCGCGAGGTGATATATGAGAGAGAGAGAGAGAGAGAGAGAGAGAGAGAGAGAGAGAGAGAGAGAGAGAGAGAGAGTGAGAGAGAGTGAGAGAGGAGTATGATAAATGAGGAAAAGAGAAAGGAAGAGGAAAAAAGAAAGGTAATGCCGAGATGGACGTGATAAAAGAGGAGTGAGGGAAGACGAGGCGACGTGTGTGTGTGTGTGTGTGTGTGTGTGTGTGTGTGTGTGTGTGTGTGTGTGTGTGTGTGTGTGTGTGTGTGTGTGTGTGTGTGTGTGTGTTGCTAGGAGGCGAAGGGAGGGAAGAAAAAAGGAAAAGGAGGAAATGGGAGAATAAGATGAAAGAAAATGAATAAAAATATGATAATAAAAACGAAGATTCGAGAAAAGAAAGAAAATGGTAGATAAAGATAATAAGAATAAGAATAAATTATTCAGGTAATACATCAGAAAAACAACAACAATTAAAGCTTCATCAACAACCACAACAAATAATCCACAGAAATAAAGGAAACAAAACAAATGAAACAACAAACAAAAGAACCAAATAAGAAATCAATCAACAAAGGCGAAGAAGCAACACAATAAAATAGAAAAAAAGAAGAAGAACAGAAAGAGAAGAGGGAGAAGAAGAGGCAACAAGGGAGTACCAAGAGGGCAAGAAGTTAGTCCTGACCTTCCTCTCCCTCTCCCTCTCCCTCTCCCTCTCCCTCTCTCTCTCTCTCTCTCTCTCTCTCTCTCTCTCTCTCTCTCTCTCTCTCTCTCTCTCTCTCTCTCTCTCTCTCTCTCTCTCTCTCTCTCTCTCTCTCTCTCTCTCTCTCTCTCTCTCTCTCTCTCTCTCTCTCTCTTCCCCGTACATAGGCCAGCTGTGAATCCGTAACAGAGCCTCTTTATGGGAGTGTGGCTCGTGCGTTATTCTCTTCTTTTTCATTTGTCCTCCTTTGCTTTTCCTTTTACTACTCCTAACCTCGTATTTCTCCTCGGCCATCCCCTTCGCCTCCTCCTACCCTTACTCCTCCTCCTCCTCCTTCTCCTCCTCCTCCTCCTCCTCCTCCTCCTCCTCCTCCTCCTCCTCCTCCTCCTCCTCCTCCTACGCCTCTCCCTTGCTCAAGAAACATTATAGGTCATTAAGGCCACTTGGTCACACATGGCGGGACCTCGAAAAAAGGCTGTTTAATGACCTTTGTATTTTTTCCCCCGCGGTAAGGCTGGCAGCTGGGCAAAGGCGCCTTGATAACTTGTGGGCTGAGGGAAAAGAGGGGAACAGGCTGACGGACTGGCTTTGAAGAAGTGGTAGAAGGGGGAGGAAAGATGGAGGAGGAAGAGGAGTATGAGGAGAAGGAAGAGAAGAGAAAGAGCTAGTTGGTATTTTTAAAAAGGTTATTATTTGTAAACAAGCAAGTACTGAGTAAGACATGGACACAGAGAGAGAGGGAGAGGGAAGGGGGAACTCTCACAAACAGACCAAACCAAGCAGGTCGACGGAGGCATAACATAAGAGGCAATAATTTAACCCTTTCTGACAATGGGACTGAACAGATTAAACGATGCTTTTTTCTCGCTCTCTTCTCCCTCTCAAGCTTTTTTTGTGATATTATTTCTGCTCCAGCGGCCACGACGACCTCCAGATGCTAAACAGGCGTGAAAGTTAGAGAGAGAGAGAGAGAGAGAGAGAGAGAGAGAGAGAGAGAGAGAGAGAGAGAGAGAGAGAGAGAGAGAGAGAGAGAGAGAGAGAGAGAGAGTTTGTTTCTATCTAGTATTTCTCGTCTAGATTTCGTATTGTATTCTTCCTGTTTTATCTCCGCCACCTCCTCCATCCATTCTTCATTCCCAGTTACTGTATCCACCAGTAACATCCACGCTTATATCTTGTATTACTCGTTTAAACTTTGTACTTAATCCTTCCTATTTTATTATCTCTACCTCCTTCATTCCCTCTCTTCAGTTGCGCAGTGTGAGGACTCTTACTAAAGCCACCAGGACTGCCTATAGTTACGCCCCTTCTGTTGTTTTTGGTTTCTTTTTTCTCCCTCTCTCTATAGTAACGCTCCGGTTCACTCGTCACTCGTAGACTCACGCCAGACTGACATTTCGCTGCGTGATGTATGTATAGTTTTAATCTACTATGGACAGGAGAGAATGGTGCTGTAGGTGTGGGCTTGGTGGTTATGGTGGTGGTGGTAGTAGTAGTAGTAGTAGTAGTAGTAGTAGTAGTAGTAGTAGTAGTAGTAGTAGTAGCAGTAACAGTAGTAGTAGTAGTAGTGGTAGTAGTTGTTGTTGTTGTTGTTGTTGTTGTTGTTGTTGTAATAGCTATTCTCATTTGATGTGTTCTTGAGTAATTAATCCGCTTTTATCAGTGTATTTGTCTGCATCTGTTCATTACTCGCTTTTACTTTCTCTCTCTCTCTCTCTCTCTCTCTCTCTCTCTCTCTCTCTCTCTCTCTCTCTCTCTCTCTCTCTCTCTCTCTCTCTCTCTCTCTCTCTCTCTCTCTCTCTCTCTCTCTCTCTCTCTCTCTCTCTCTCTCATTCTCATTCTCCCTCCCTCCTTCCCTCACTCCCTTCCTCCATCCCCCACTCCCTTCATCCCCCACTCTCCCTTTCCCTCTCTCTCCCAGCATACACCTGTGGCCTCACCCTCCCTTCCCTCTCCCTGGCTCCCTCAGAACACACTCCATCACTGGGAGTCGCCGCTCGCCATGGGATGTGGACTGATTACTCAATATAATTTTTGTTCCGCCCTCTTGCCTCCGTCGGCTGCCTCAGCATTCCACCTCTGCCTGCGCTGTGGTTGGTGGTGGTGGTGGTGGTGGTGGTGGTGTGTGTATTGGGGTTTTTGTTATAGTGGTTGTGAGTTGAGTGTGTGAGCGTGGTAGGTAGATAGTAGTAGTAGTAGTAGTAGTAGTAGTAGTAGTAGTAGTGGTAGTAGTAGTAGTAGTAGTAGTAGTAGTAGTAGTAGTGGTAGAGGTAGTAGTAGTATAGTAGAAGTAGTAGTAGTGGTGATGGCGGTGGTGGTGTTACCGCAAAACAAACACCTATGTGAAAAACCTTTAAATAGTTGTACTTAAATGATAATGGTGATAATAATGTGGTGATAATGATAATGATAATGATGACTACTATGATAAATTAACAGGAACATTGATCGTATTGTATCACTTTTTTTAATGGCGGTCGTGGCTGGCGGTGGTGGCAATGATAACAGTAGCGATGATGGCAGTGGAAGTGGTGTTGATAGCGACAGTGACAGTGGCGGTGATAGTGGTGGTAGTGGTGGCGGTGGTGATTGTACAGGAGAAAGCAAAGCATAATATCCATACGAAAAAAATACTTATTAAGAAGATTTAAGCGATTTCACCTTTTGCTTCATTATCCTGGAAAGATGAGGAGGAGGAGGAGGAGGAGGAGGAGGAGGAGGAGGAGGAGGAGGAGGAGGAGGAGGAGGAGGAGGAGGAGGAGGATTATATTGAAGGAGGAGGACGAGGAGAAACAGTAGGAGGAGGAGGAGGAGGAGGAGGAGGAGGAGGAGGAAGACTCACAAACAAGAATGAGAGGGATTAGAGGGAGGAAGAACAAGAAGATGAGACGAGAGAAGGAAGGGAAGGAGAGAACCAGCATAATAGTACTTATCCTCCCCTTCCTTTTTTATTCCGTTCTTTATTTTACTGCCTTTTGCTTTCCTCCATCTTCTCTCCTCCTCCTCCTCCTCAATTGTTCTTCCTTATCTCTCTCTCTCTCTCTCTCTCTCTCTCTCTCTCTCTCTCTCTCTCTCTCTCTCTCTCTCTCTCTCTCTCTCTCTCTCTCTCTCTCTCTCTCTCATCCGTGCGTTCCTCCATTGGTTTCTGCTTCTCTTGCATTCATTACCCTTTGCTTCTCTCTCTTCTCTCTTACACTTTCTCTTCTTCATCTCTTCTTCCCTTCTTCTTCCTTCCCAATTATAAGATACTTCTTCCTTCACTAATGTCATTGAACTCAGTAATCTCTGTTTTGCCTCTGGTCACATCCTTCCTCCTCCTCCTCCTCCTCCTCCTCCTCCTCCTCCTCCTCCTCCTCCTCCTCCTCCTCCTCCTCCTCCTCCTCCTCTTCTTTGTCGTCGTCGTTGTCGTCCTCTTACTCTTCCTCCACGTCCTTCTCCTGGTCCTTCTTGTCTACCTCGTCTCTCTCTCTCTCTTTGTCTCTCTCTCTCTCTCTCTCTCTCTCTCTCTCTCTCTCTCTCTCTCTCTCTCTCTCTCTCTCTCTCTCTCTCTCTCTCTCTCTCTCTCTCTCTCTCTCTCTCTCTCTCTCTCTCTCTCTCTCTCTCTCTCTCTCTCTTGCACTGAGAGGCAATACAAAGAAGGGAGAAAACAAGGGCGGGAGTTACACGAAGGGAGAAAACAAGAGAGGTTTACAAAGGGAGAGAGACGGAGGCAGAGACAGAGAGACAGAGAGAGGACAAGGAAGGGAGATGATATGTGAGGAAGACAGGAGAGAAGACAGCAAGAGTAAGAGGTTCAAGGGAGTATATAATAAAGAGAGGGAAAGGACGAGGAAGGAAAGAGAGAGGGATGGAAAAGAAGGAGGACAAGGAAGGAAGGAGAGAGAGGGAGGGACGAGAAGGGAAAAAACAAGGAAGCAAAGAGAGAGGAAGAGAGAGGACAAGAAGGGAGAAAAGAAAGGAAGGAGAAGGAAGGAAAATAATGGAGAAAAGAAAGGAATGAGAGGGAGGAGAAGAATGGAGACAAGAAGGTAGGAGAGAGAGAGAGAGAGAGAGAGAGAGAGAGAGAGAGAGAGGGTTAGGGAGGAAGGTAAAAGGAGTAAGACAAAGAAAGAAAGAGACGAGGAAGAGAAGAAAATAGGGAAGGACAAGGAGGAGGGACAA
>NC_087160.1:19701931-19711931 GCF_035594125.1 Scylla paramamosain
AATACAAGATTTAGACCGGCATAATAGAACGCCGCAAACACACACACACACACACACACACACACACACACACACACACACACACACACACACACACACACACACACACACACACACACACACACACACACACACACACACACACACACACACACACACACACACACACACACACACACACACACACACACACACACACACACACACACATCCTGCCAGCGTCACCAATCAAGGGGAAACTAGAAGCGTCACAGGGATATCCGCCTATTAGGAAACAAATAGGAAAACAAGAGAGTGACAGATATTTTTGAGCCAATTACACCTATTACAAGACACTAACTAGGGAAACGCTGAGTGTCATGTGTCCTTCGCTCCATTACGCCCATCACACAGAAAACGAGGGCCGGGTGTGAGTGGCGAGTGTGTGGCAGGCATGTAACATCCTTGCTAACCAACCTTCTGTGGTGGTGGTGGTGATGGTGGTGGTGGTGGTGGTGGTGGTGGTTGTGGTGATGGTGATGGCAGGACTGACTTTGCTATCCAGTTCTCCTGAAATGTGTCTCAAACAACCATCCAAGGGCCAATAGGTCTGCTGCTGTTCTCTTAGTAGTGATGGTGATGGTGACTGTGATGGTTAGGACACAGTCTGCTCTCTTTGCTCTTCACTCTCGCCACTCCTCTAAATGATAACACGAATAGCCTTTTAAGGGCCAATAGATCTGATGCTGTTTGTTCTTTCCTTGTTACGATGCCATGTGGGTCCTGGTTATGACTCCTGGTCTCTGGTGACTGCTGAGGGGGCTCCATGTATGTATGTATGTATGTATGTATGTATGTATGTATGTTTTTGTGATTACTATGATATACGTAATGGGTTGAATGGATTCACTGTCACCATGTAGGGATTCCTTTTGGTCTGTGGTAGCCTTGTGGTGGTGTGTGGCGGTCTGTGGTGACCTTGCTGTGATATGTGGAGGTGTGTGGTGGCCCTTTGGTGGTGTATGGTGTTCCTGTGGTGGTGTGTGGTGTGTGGATGTGTGTAGCCTGGCTTATGGAGTCCTTGTGGTGGTGTGTGGTGTCCCTGCTGTGGTGTGTGTTGTTCCTGTGGTGGTGTGTGGATGTGTGTAGCCTGACTTATGGAGTCCTTGTGGTGGTGTGTTGTTTCCCTGCTGTGGTGTGTGGTGTTCCTGTGGTGGTGTGTGGTGGCCCTTTGGTGGTGCACCTCTGGCGGGCTTCATAACACTCCGGGACACAAAACGAAGGCTTGTAATTGCTCGCTCGCTCTCTGCAAAATTCCAGTTCGACTCCTGACCCAGTTTTTGCCCAGTGAAGGAAGGATGCTCGTGCCTGCGTCCCGCCCCTCCCGCCCCTCCTTTCCCTCCATCTCTCTCACCTTCCCTTCCTCCCACCTCACCTCTCCCCACCCCGCCCTCCCCACCCCGAGATCAAGCAGGTCACTTCCATTCCTCCTGTTCCTATTCTTCCTTCCTCCGTGTCATTCTTCCCTATCTTCATCCGTCTCCTTCTCCTCTTCCCTCCAGCACCCGATCTCTCGCTCATCTCCGCTTCCAGATAAGGAGATTTAAGCGCCAGCCAGTATTGAGTATGAATCGGAATTGCTGCTGATTCTTACCCTGCTTGAAAGGAATTAGATCCGGTTGGAAAGGATTCTTATTGATGCTTTGATCTTCGTCGCTGCTTTTACGCCTTGCATTGAACTTCTCCCGTTTTCTTTATTTATTCTCCGTGTCTCCGTGTCACTATTTGCGTCGAGAAAGGATTTTTTTATGGCTCTTATTATTTGTGGGCGGTAAATATGTAGTAGTGTGGGCGGCATATCCTCTTGGGAGGCTCAGAAATATACTTTTATGAATATACTCTTGGGAAACTCAAATATACTTGGATTCTTTTTTTTTTATTGGGCTGGATATTCTGGGAAAGCCGGACACGTCACACTCATCCGAGCACCAAATCGTGAAAGGCGAGCGAAATCTTCTGTACTGGTCTACCCACCCTCCCTCTTTCTTTCTCTCTCTCCTTCATTCGTTCCATTCTCCCGTCCTCTCGTCTCCCCAGCTCCAAGTTCCCAGTCTCTCCTCCTCCCTGCCGCTTCAGTGTACTAGTCTCTCCTGGCAGTGCGAGGAATCATCCCCTATAAGAAAATCATATAAAAATGTCTAGCCAATACTTTTAATATCGCTTTTCCTCCACCAGTAAAAGATAAGTTGTCGCGGCGCTGAGCTTCCAGGAGCCGCGATAAGCCTGCTGTCTCTTGTGTCCCCATGCCTGTCTCTCTCTCTCTCTCTCTCTCTCTCTCTCTCTCTCTCTCTCTCTCTCTCTCTCTCTCTCTCTCTCTCTCTCACTCTCTCTCTCTGCGTCCGTGTCTCTTACTCTATGATCCTCTGTTTCCGCTGATTCTGCTTCATTGATTGCTCTCTCTCTCTCTCTCTCTCTCTCTCTCTCTCTCTCTCTCTCTCTCTCTCTCTCTCTCTCTCTCTCTCTCTCTCTCTCTCTCTCTCTCTCTCTCTCTCTCTCTGCGTGTGTATTTTCTTTGTCTCCCTCTCTCATTCTGTATAGTGGACTCTGCCTGTCTGTCTGTCTCTCTGTCATTTTATTTTGTTTGCCTGTGTCACCCTGTGTGTGTGTGTGTGTGTGTGTGTGTGTGTGTGTGTGTGTGTGTGTGTGTGTGTGTGTGTGTGTGTGTGTGTGTGTGTGTGTGTGTGTGTGTGTGTGTTACCCTCCCTTCCTTCTCCCCTACCTCCTTCCTTCCCTATTCCCCTCCACCCTTCCTTACCTTCTCCACTACCTTTCTCCCTCCTTCCGTTCCTTCCATCTTCCTTCCTTCTCTATGACCTCTTTCCCTGTCTCTCTCCCTCCCTCCCTCCCTCCCTCCCTCCCTCCCTCGCTCCCTACCATGCTGGAGGATCGCCAGGCACCACCGCGACGAAGCGATTACCTCAGGCCGCGCCACAAGGCCAATTGACCAGAGAAAAGTGTATTTATTAAATGAGCAAAGGTGGGGATAAAATCAGAAAGCCAGAAAATTGATTGTCAAGGAAGAATGTCGTGACAGATTCAGGGGCTGGGTCAGTTACCGGTGGCTTTCGTCTCTCTCTCTCTCTCTCTCTCTCTCTCTCTCTCTCTCTCTCTCTCTCTCTCTCTCTCTCTCTCTCTCTCTCTCTGGTGATACAGTTGTTTCTTTCATATGTAAGTGGTAATTCTGGTTGTCTAGAGAGAGAGAGAGAGAGAGAGAGAGAGAGAGAGAGAGAGAGAGAGAGAGAGAGAGAGAGAGAGAGAGAGAGAGAGAGAGAGAGAGAGAGGACGGAACAGGATGTTGAGGAGGACGAGGAGGAGGAGGAGGAGGAGGAGGAGGAGGAGGAGGAGGAGGAGGGGAAGGAGAAGAAGAGAATGAGAAACAATGAAGAGGGATTGTTGATAAAATTCACTCACCTGGCGATGATGCAAATCAGTTGGAAAATATCACCACACACACACACACACACACACACACACACACACACACACACACACACACACACACACACACACACACACACACACACACACACACACACACACACACACACACACACACACACACACACACACGTGACAATAGGGAGTGATTTATGACCTGAAGCACACGTCTAAAGAAAGAGTGCTCGCAGTGAAATGCCTGAACAAAAATATCATCTATGGGGAGAGAAGCTTCCAATTACACGAATGAGTGGAGGTTTTCATGATATCACTGGGAATAATATGGCTTCTGAATATTAAAAAAAAATGTTAATAGGAAATCGTGCTGTGAGTGATGAAACATGAGGGAGATGTGTAAGAGAGAGAGAGAATACTGTAGTCACTCGTGTTGTTAGAAGGAAAAGAGCAGATTTAATCATGATGTTTAAAGGAGTAAGAGGGATTGAGACAAGTGGACGCAGAGAGACTGCTTGTGGAAGGCTCTGATAGTGCAAGGGAACGCGGTGGCAGGTTTACAAAGAGTCGGTGCTTGAATAATGTAAAACGAATAATGTAAAACTAATTAATTTTCCTCTCCTGCTCGTACCGGGAAGTGTGTCTGTGTGTGTGTGTGTGTGTGTGTGTGTGTGTGTGTGTGTGTGTGTGTGGAGAAGTAAGAGCCAAGAACAAGTATGGGGTGTTTTAAAACTGAATGAAGGAATAGTAAATCTGAATGCATGACAACACACAAGGTTACCAGGAATAATTGAATAAATAAACTCTCTCTCTCTCTCTCTCTCTCTCTCTCTCTCTCTCTCTCTCTCTCTCTCTCTCTCTCTCTCTCTCTCTCTCTCTCTCTCTCTCTCTCTCTCTCTCTCACACACACACACACACACACACACACACACACACACACACACACACACACACACACACACACACACACACACACACACACACACACACACACACACACACACACACACACACACACACACCACCACCACCACCACCACCACCACCACCACCACCACCACCACCACCACCACCACCACCACCGCGGCTCAAGGAATTTCATAACACAAATTCTAGACGGATCAGAAGAGAAGCAGCCAACCTTTTCTTTTGAGGAGGCAAAGAAGAAAGGCGGAGGGAGTAAGGAAGAGGAAGCAAGAGAGAGAGAGAGAGAGAGAGAGAGAGAGAGAGAGAGAGAGAGAGAGAGAGAGAGAGAGAGAGAGAGAGAGAGAGAGAGAGAGAGAGAGAGAGAGAGAGAGAGAGAGAGAGAGAGAGATTAATAAAGCCAGGAAACAACACTTACCCGGAAAACAAATAAGAATAAACCAGGAAACAATAGGAAATTCGAGAAGGAAAACTGAGAAACGAAAGAAGAAACGGCAAGAGGACCAAGCAGAGAAGCAACGGAGAGGGAGAAGGAGGGAGTGAGAGGGAGAGAAAACAATAAACAAGGAATGGAACACCCGAAGAAAGACAATAAGTAGGCGTTTGAAGTGTTGAGGAGAATTCAACTCTCTCTCTCTCCTTTTCCGTCTCCCCATCTGTACCTCTGTTTGCCTGTCTGTCTGTCTGTCTGTCTGTCTGTCTTTCTCCTTCCTTCTCAGCAGAGTTGTCAATCCTCTCCTCAGAACATCGAGTCGGATTCCCTCATTGTTCACACTCGTAATCGTGTCTCGTGCCGCCAGAGTGAAGTCGGATACGCCGTGGAAAGTATGGCGGATCGGAAACCTTTTATAGTGAGGGTTGTAATCTTCCCTTTCTCAGTTCCGGCATTGAAAGGTTTAGCGGTGATGCCTTTATTTTCCTCCTTGTTTTTTTCCTATCTCCTTTTTCGTCTCTTTTTTTTTTTGTCTTCGTCTCTCCGTCTGTCTGCCTGTCTCTCTCCGTCCTGTATTCTGTTTTGTTGGTCCTTAATATTTTTTCTTTTTGGGGGGTGTTTCTCGAAGGCGCCGCGGCTTATCTGGTATCGAGGGATGGTGTGAGATGGTGCTGAGGAACGTAAAGAATGATAAAGGAAGACCAGACAGCAGCATTCCTCTTCTTTGGCTACACGAGGCGGCCAGGGATAACTTGTGCTGTTTTATTTAAATTGTGTAAAGTTTAGGATCAGTTTATCAGTTTTAAGTAAAGGATGTTAAAGATGTTTTGTTGGAGAGTGATGGTGTGTATGTGTGTGTGTGTGTGTGTGTGTGTGTGTGTGTGTGTGTGTGTGTGTGTGTGTGTGTGTGTGTGTGTGTGTGTGTGTAGGATGGGTGGGAGGGTATTAGTAGTAGTAGTAGTAGTAGTAGTAGTAATAGTAGTAGTAGTAGTGGTAGCAGCATCACCACCGCTAGTAGTAACACTGATAATGGTGGTAATGAGTAGTAGTAGTAGTAGTAGTAGTAGTAGTAGTGGTAGCAGCATCACCACCGCTAGTAGTAACACTGATAATGGTGGTAATGAGTAGTAGTAGTAGTAGTAGTAGTAGTAGTAGTAGTAGTAGTAGTAGTAGAAGTAGTAGTAGTGGTAGTAGTAGTAGTAGTAGTAGTGGTAGTAGTAGTGGGAGCAGCGTCACCACCGCTAGTAACACTAATGACAGTGGTCGTGAGCAGCATTGCCATTTAATCTAAAAAAGTGAATCAAAGGCTTGTTTCATCAATATTTTCTATGGTATGCTGGACTCCTTTTTAAAGTTTATGTATTTATTATTTTGTCGCATTACCAATAACAGTTATTCATTTATTTCTATATTAACTCATTTGTACGTGTAGGCGTGTGTGCGTGCGTGCGTGCGTGCGTGCGTGCGTGTGTGTGTGTGCGTGCCGTATGGAGGAAGTGAATGTGCGTGAGTATGTGTAGAAAATCTGAAATATTCGACTTATTTCACCATCCGGGAAAAAAAAATAAAGAAAGAATCGTGCACGCGTGGCTGGCGGTGTGGCGGCGGTGTGGTGTATGGTGGTGTGGTCAGCCATCCATGTATGAGCAACCATCCATCCATCCATCCATCCATCCATCATTCATCTGCGGTCCGTGACGTCACATCCATCGTTGCCAACAGGTGCGCAGGCAACCCTTTGTTTCGCCTCACCTCGTTACCTGATTTTGCTGTCCGCTATTAAGTACAGATGAAAGCGGCGGCGGTCTGTCCCTCCCTAATTAGTACTCGTTAACGGGGGATTTTGCTTCGCCCCCCCATAAAGGATTATTCTTAATTATCCCTATTAACATACAGGCGCGCAGGTGTGGTGAAGAGAGAAGAGAAGCCCGACTTTTCCGCACATGTTGCTTGTAATAAAGATGCCTGACTATGCCGTGTGTAAATGATGAGTTTTCAGTGACACGAAGGAAAATATTATTAGGAAGCCTTTAACTACCTTGCAACATTCTCCCAAACACATTCTAGTTTAGTTAAGTTCTAGTTTAATATCAGGAGTAGTTATCCCCCATCCATAAACCACAACTGCAGAGGTTTATGATGGTAAGAAGCTCCGTCTGCTGGTAAATCTTGGCTGTGAATGCAGCATACTGGTACAGGACGCCCATCTGCCTCGCCTCGCCCGCCGCGCTCCACCGCCCCTCGCGTCTCCTGGTCTCTGCCTCGGCCGTTCCAACTTTGACCTGCTGAAAAATGACACGAGGCAAGTGGAGCCAAGCCATAACTCAGCGGTATCCCCCGTGACTGCCCCGCTCTGACGCACCGCAGGCTGAGTAACGTAACGAATATCACGCGATCATTGGCTGGATATAGACAGTAGCATGTGATTAGCGACCATTTTAAGCAATCAGCAGGTGGCTAACGCGCACTCTGGCCGCGTGTGCGTCACTCTGTCACGCTATCCTCTGCTAAATTATCACTCTGCAATATTCATGGATTTTGACGAACTGCAGTAAAAATTGAGTTTGGTGCATCCATCACGACGCAGATTTGAATAGAGTGAGTGTTGAAATATTCAGCACCGCCCTCCCCTACCTTCACCCCTTCGCCCTGACCTCCTACCGTCACATCCCCCACCTGCCCCATCCCCCGCCACACTGCACCCCTCTCCATCTCCATCTCCATCCCTCTCCCTCTCCTATACTTCCCTCACCTCCTCTTCACTCTCCCTCTCGCCCCATGTACTCTCCTATCCCTTCCCTTTGGTCTCCTCCTTCTGCTAACTTTTCCTTCCTCACCAGTACACGAAAGCACTACATTAAATATTACTCAACGGCAAATCAACGCGGAGAAGTGACAATTGCACGCGAGTTTGACATTCCCTCACGCTATTAATTAGTGAGAAAATGTGCCCCCCAAAAAGAGAGAGAAACCTGATTTAAAGAGCACGGCATTAATCAAAATCACACAAAATTGAAAGAGGGAGGAAAAAAAGATGACTAGGAGATGGCTTACAAAAGGTAGTATGTACATTCACTTTCTTCTCACTTGTGTATAAACTGAAGCTTAGCACTGTGATAAAAGGAAATAAATATACGAAGAAATTGGGAAATGAAAGACCTCATCAACGAAAAAGGAGGAGGAGGAGGAGGAAGGGATGCTCTTCTCTCCCCTCCACTTCCACCACCACCACCACCACAACCTTTCCAGCCACAAAAGCACAAAGCCGATGCCACTCCGCGTCCCTCATTCCCACAACCCATAAAAGTCTGGGTCTAATTTGGAGACTGTTGTGACGTCCAAACATGGTAGGATTTTGTGGGTAATGAGAGTGAACTGCTCCTTTTCTCTCTCTCTCTCTCTCTCTCTCTCTCTCTCTCTCTCTCTCTCTCTCTCTCTCTCTCTCTCTCTCTCTCTCTCTCTCTCTCTCTCTCTCTCTCTCTCTCTCTCTCTCTCTCTCTCTCTCTCTCTCTCTCTCTCTCTCGTTGAAAGTATTAAGAGTGGGAAAGGATTGTTAAGTAGGGAAGCAGTTGATGGGATGAGTTAGGTTAGCAGTTAGGTACGAAATGATTTTTTTATTCTGTTTCTCGCTTTTATTTCGTGACGCTGTGCTCCGTGTGTTTAATTGATTTGCTCTTTTTATTATGTCCTGTGTTCTCAGTTGAATTATTTCTTTGGCTTGACGTGAAAGTTTAGGTGGGATTTATCGTATTGCGCAGAGAGAGAGAGAGAGAGAGAGAGAGAGAGAGAGAGAGAGAGAGAGAGAGAGAGAGAGAGAGAGAGAGAGAGAGAGAGAGAGAGAGAGAGAGAGAATTAATGAAAAAAAAAAATGGAACAAAAAATCTAAGGATGTAACTATGTACTTTACCTTCAAACTTTACTTGCTAATTACATGTTGCTTCTAGACACCTATAACAGTGAATAGTTTGTGTGTGTGATGTGTTGTCTTGTGTTGTTTTGAGTTGTGTTGTGATGTTTTGTATTGTGTTGTGTTGTGTTGTTGTGTTGTGTTGTGTTGTGTTGTGTTGTTGTGTTGTGTTGTGTGTGATGTGTTGTGTGATGTGTTGTGTGACATGCAGAGGCTGGCGGCAGGATAACACGCTGGCTGGCTGGCTGCTGGCTGGCTCGGGCCGGTGGTTATGCCTAATTTAAGAAAGAATTCGCTAGGTACTGACTAATGAACACGCTTGTCTTCTCTCTTTTGTAGATTATCTAACTCCTGTGCTAATTTTTAAAATTTTTCTCAGTTAGTTTCTGTTCGTAAAAGCTTCCCGTATTTCATGGCGTTTTTTTACCGTTATTCTACTGCAAATCACTTTTGTTTGTGTATTGTGTGTTTTTTTTTTTTTTGAGGGAAACGAACTTATACTACCATTTTTTCTTTATTGGTTTTATTTCCTATACGTCTGTTTGTCTACCACTCGCTCCGGCCCTCTCCCTCCTTCCCTGTCCTTCTCAATCACCTGACAAATCTGGCCAATCATGTGTCAGTATCAGCGAAGGAAGGGCGATGCTTGTGGAGCAAAGCAATGCGGGTGGCAGGTAGCGGTGCTGGTGGTGGTAGGGATGCCCTTGTGGTTGTCTGTGGTAGTGTGGTGGTGTCATGTACGTGTGCTCGTGCCTTTAGATAACGTGGTGTCGCTGGAGTGTGGCTGTGGTTGCTTATGTTAGTGTGGTTGTGTGGTGGTGTCAGGTACGTAAGCTGGTGTCTTTAAGTCAGGTTGGGTTGGTGGACAGCTGGTGTGTGTTTTGGCAGGGGTGGGGGGTGAGTGGTAGGCAGTGGAAGGGATGGACGCTGCATGTACATCTGTGGCTCAGGGAAGAACTAGCTTGTGTGAGTCAGTGTTCAGGAGCCCTCTCTCTCTCTGTCTCCTGATGATTCTGTTGCTTCTAATGTGTTTGCTTGTGCTGTTGTTGTTCATGCTGCTGCTACTACTACTACTACTACTACTACTACTACTACTACTACTACTACTACTACTACTACTACTACTACTACTACTACTACTACTACTACTACTACTACTACTACTACTATTACTACTACTACTACCACTACGTAGGATGATAATTAATGGTTGTATGATGAAGTAAATAATTGAAATAGCACTCAAGTATATTAAGGAACAGGATATAATAAGTAGGATAAATAAACAACACTAGTGACTACTA
>NC_087160.1:19716931-19719431 GCF_035594125.1 Scylla paramamosain
ACAGTCGTGATATTTTTTCCTCTTTTTTTCGTCGGGGGTAGTGGGGGAAGAGGAGGGGTATGTGGTGGGGGTACTCTAGCCGCCCGCCTACTCCATTCCATTCCATTCCTCCACTATAATGTTTCTCCTCCTCCTCCTCCTCAGTATCCACCAACTCGACCTCATTTTCGTTATCGTCTTCCTCTCCCTCCTCCTGTTCTTCTTGTTATACCTCCTGTTCTTCCTGCTGTTCTTCATCCTGTTCTTCCTCCTTTTCCACCTTATCACCGTCACTGTTCATTTATTTTCTCCTCCTCCTCCTCCTCCTCCTCCTCCTCCTCCTCCTCCTCCTCCTATTACTTCCAAACTTCTCAATATGTATTTGTTGAGTAGCACAGTGTTCGGTCCTCGCTCGCCCAGTGGACTGTCGGGGAACAGAAGCAACACAAAATACTAATGCACATTGGTGGTATTGAAAACATTACTGCCTGAGAACACAAAACTAAAGAAAGTAAAGAGATGTAACTTATGCATTGCTGTTGATTAATAGTGAGCTACGTAATGGTAATTAAAATGATGATGATGATGATAATAATAATGAAGATGGTAACAATAATAATAGTAGTAGTAGTAGTAGTAGTAGTAGTAGTAGTAGGAATAGTAATGATACTACTACTACTACTACTACTACTACTACTACTACTACTACTACTACTACTACTAACAATAATTAATTTTTAATTACTCAGAAGTGGTAATTCATCGTAAAGAGAGAGAGAGAGAGAGAGAGAGAGAGAGAGAGAGAGAGAGAGAGAGAGAGAGAGAGAGAGAGAGAGGAGAGGGGAGGGGAGGAATTCTGTTTGGAATAATAGGAAAAATATGCCCCTTCTGGAGTCTAATCATGGTGATGGATGAGGAGATGAGGTAATGCCAAGAGTTCCCGCAAAGTGAAAATCTTTTCTCTCCAACATAATCACGCGGAGACCAAATCTGAGTTAATTCGTGTGTGTGTATGTGTGTGTGTGTGTGTGTGTGTGTGTGTGTGTGTGTGTGTGTGTGTGTGTGTGTGTGTGTGTGTGTGTGTGTGTGTGTGTGTGTTTGAAATGACTTAATTTGATTGCATCTCCTCTTTTCATTATTCTTGTACAATATTCGTCGATTAGCTTTACATTTGTTCATATTATTTAAGATTTTGTAATTGTATTCTCTCTCTCTCTCTCTCTCTCTCTCTCTCTCTCTCTCTCTCTCTCTCTCTCTCTCTCTCTCTCTCTCTCTCTCTCTCTCTCTCTCTCTCTCTCTCTCTCTCTCTCGCTCTCGCTGTCTCATTCTTCCTATACTCAATCTTTTATGAACAGATTCGCGTATGTAAATTTTGTTTTGTTACCGAGATTTTCGCTCCACGCACAAACGACCGCGACCTGATGTTTTTATATTCCCCACAACTGTATCAGCTTAAAATCCAGCCAGTGTTTACCTTTTAGCTCACCCATCTTGTCCCTAAAACCTATCATCTCTCCACTTCCCTCTACTTTTCTTCAGAGCAACATTCTCCTTTCTCCTCTCCCTTCCCTACATCCCTCACTCCCTCCTCTCTCCGTCCTCTCTCTCTCTCTCTCTCTCTCTCTCTCTCTCTCTCTCTCTCTCTCTCTCTCTCTCTCTCTCTCTCTCTCTCTCTCTCTCTCTCTCTCTCTCTCTCTCTCTCTCTCTCTCTCTCTCTCTCTCTCTCTCTCTCTCTCTCTCTCCCCTTCTATACTCACTCCCTCCCCTCCAGTACCGGCCAATAAACTATGTAAAATTCTCGTCAAAACTTTGAGAACAAGAGGATATTTTGGCCTCGTCTTTGATGTCAATATTAAATCCAACGTGGGTGTCTTTGAGGGCAGCACTCTGGTTCCCCCGCGCCATTATCTGTGCATCGGCCAGAGGGGGCGCTCGTCTTCTTCCTCCTCCTCCTCCTCGTCCTCGTCCCCTTCTTCTTCTTCATCATCCTCCTATTCTTCTTCTTCTTCTTCTTCTTCTTCTTCTTCTTCTTCTTCTTTTTCTTCTTTTTCTTCTTCTTCTTCTTCTTCTTCTTCTTCTTCTTCTTCTTCTTCTTCTTCTTCTTCTTCTTCTTCTTCTTCTTCTTCTTCTTCTTCTTCTTCTTCTTCTTCTTCTTCTTCTCCTCCTCCTCCTATATTCTCCGTGTCTCCATCTTTTCGTCCCTCCCTCCGTCTAGCCTTCCATTTCCGCCCCTCGCTCATCCACCTCTTCTCTCTTTGTCACTTTTTCTCGCTCATCCTTTTCCTTTGCCTTCCTTAGTTTGTTTGTCCCCCTCGTGAATCTCTCTCTCTCTCTCTCTCTCTCTCTCTCTCTCTCTCTCTCTCTCTCTCTCTCTCTCTCTCTCTCTCTCTCTCTCTCTCTCTCTCTCTCTATCTATCTATCTATCTATCTATCTATCTATCTATCTCTATCTCTCACTGCATGATATTGCTTTCCTCTTCCTATCTACTTTTCTTAATTTTCTACTTTGCTTCTCGTTCTG
>NC_087160.1:19731931-19749431 GCF_035594125.1 Scylla paramamosain
AATCTTATCGGAGTATGAATGTGTGTGTGTGTGTGTGTGTGTGTGTGTGTGTGTGTGTGGGTGGGTGGGTGGGTGGGTGGGTGAGGGAAGGCTTGTCATATGTTAAGGCTGTCCAAGTTATTAAAGGTGTAAATCCAATGTTGAGTTATGGGATTTTCTTTTTTTTTTTTGTCATGATATTTGTTAATCAAAAGTAAAGATTTAGAGACAGGTAATTATTATTGTTATCTCTCTCTCACACCTTACTTCTCCAGTATTTCTTTTAATGTTTGTGTTATGGTATTTCTTGATTTCATTGTGGTATGATTTTAATTTTGTTTCCCTTTTTTTATGTTTTCTAATCGTTTCTTTCTACTGTAATCTCTCTCTCTCTCTCTCTCTCTCTCTCTCTCTCTCTCTCTCTCTCTCTCTCTCTCTCTCTCTCTCTCTCTCTCTCTCTCTCTCTCTCTCTCTCTCTCTCTCTCTCTCTCTCTCTCTCTCTCTCTCTCTCTCTCTCTCTCTCTCTCTCTCTCTCTCTCTTTTGAGTTTGTTGCTTCTCTCTCTCGCAGGTCGCCACGTTCTCCTGCACACAGCAAACGGAGGCAGCGTCATTATTTGGAATTCCGTGTATTTTTTCTGGACCCTAAAGCCATAGAATCTTGAAATGATTCCTTATCTTCTCTACTACCAGGCTAATAAGACAGGTGAGTGTTTGTGTCATCTTTGCTGTCGTTAGCTTCATTGTTGCTCCTCCTCCTCCTTCTCCTACTCCTACTCCTCTTCTTTATTTCAGGTGTTGCAAAGCGTTCTTGAAGGTTGAAGGCTGAAGAGTTTATTCTGAAACACTTCTGCTCTCCACCCTCACTGCTTTTAAACGACTTTTTTTTTGAAGTTGCACGGCTTTTTAAGGATGTTTTTACGGTTCTAATGACAGATGAACAAAATTTCTACACAATTAGCATGGGATACACTCTTGAGAACCCGGCTGATCGTCTATGTGGCCTTTGAAAATAACCGTGGTGAGGGAGCAAAGCGTTTAAGAACACGAGTTTAAGAACCGTCCATCCAAGATACAAGGCACGCCACAATGCTCACAGTCCCAGCAGGTTCCTTCATTCAGATTAATCAAACGCACCAACTCTTCGCCCCGCCACCAGTGAGTGCCTTCCGTCTCCTCCTCGCCCAATAAGGACACGACTTGGGGTGCCCAAATTTGTGGTCCTTTTCTCAAAGTTTGCGACCCTCATCCAGTCAGTGGCGGGCCTTTCTGTGTTTACTAATTTATTCCTTCCGGTGAAATTATCCCACCAGCTGCGACGCTCTCTCTCTCTCTCTCTCTCTCTCTCTCTCTCTCTCTCTCTCTCTCTCTCTCTCTCTCTCTCTCTCTCTCTCTCTCTCTCTCTCTCTCTCTCTCTCTCTCTCTCTCTCTCTCTCTCTCTCTCTCTCTCTCTCTCTCTCTCTCTCTCCCCCTCTCCTTTCTCTCCAGGGGCGCTCCTCCCTCAGTGGAATTAACCTTTCAACATTACCGCCGCTGTAAAAGACTGAGACGGAAGTTGGTGGGCAGGAAAAAAATAATAATAAAAAGGAAAATAGGGGAAGTTGAGAGGTTGGTTGGATTAAGGAAGGGAAAGAAGAGGGATAGGAGCATAAGAGCAGAGGGTGAAGGAGGAAGAGGAGGACGGGGTGAGGCATAAGAGGGAAGAGGCTATCAATCACAGGAGCGGCACACAGGCCCAACGTGGAAAGGCAGCACGAGTATCAATAACAAACAGTGTTGGCGAACAAAATTGAAGAATCGAGGGAAATAATAATCTTACCGCCTCTAGAGTTACAAGGGTAGGGTAAGGCGTCTTCACTCTCTCCTGCCTCTGAGTCTATGAGATCGTCCCTTCCACAACTAAGTAAGACATTGTGTAAGATATCATAAGTTGTGGAGTACCGCAAGGTGAGGCTTTTGAGCGTTTTGAGTGTGTTTTTCGATGGTATTTTTTTTTGACGCGGGTTACTCTTTTTTTAGTGTGTTTATAAGAGTTAACTGTATTATCGTGGTGTTTTTACGTGTGTTTGGGTGTTGTTTTGGTGTTTTGTAACGTGTTTACTTAATTTTTAAGTGTTTTCTTGTGTTTGTGTTTTTCTTGTGTGTCTTTTGTATTTTCTAGTGTGTTATGATAGTTATCTGAATTTTTTGGTGTGTGTGTGTGTGTGTGTGTGTGTGTGTGTGTGTGTGTGTGTGTGTGTGTGTGTGTGTGTGTGTGTGTGTGTGTGTGTGTGTGTGTGTGTGTGTGTGTGTGTGTGTGTGTTTCTTTGATTGTTTGACTGTGTTTTTGAGTAGTTTCTAGTGTGTTTATGACAGTTAACAGGATTTTTTATATTTTTCTATGTATTTGGGTGTTTTTTTTTTTTCAGTTACAATGTTTGGATAAGGCGTCCTGAAATCATCCTGTCTCAGAGTGTAAGAGATCGCTCCCTCCAAACTAAAGAATATATTAACTAAAATCTTGATTTTTTTTATACTTGAGATGGTATGGATTTTTTTTTCTTCTTTTGTGTTCGGATATATATATATATATATATATATATATATATATATATATATATATATATATATATATATATATATATATATATATATATATATATATATATATATATATATATATATATATATATATATATATATATATATATATATATATATATATATATATATATATATATATATATATATATATATATATATATATATATATATATATATATATATATATATATATATATATATATATATATATATATATATATATATATATATATATATATATATATATATATATATATATATATATATATATATATATATATATATATATATATATATATATATATATATATATATATATATATATATATATATATATATATATATATATATATATATATATATATATATATATATATATATATATATATATATATATATATATATATATATATATATATATATATATATATATATATATATATATATATATATATATATATATATATATATATATATATATATATATATATATATATATATATATATATATATATATATATATATATATATATATATATATATATATATATATATATATATATATATATATATATTATATATATATATATTTCTTTTTTTTTCATGCTTATAATTTTTCTACATGTGCTGAATAAAATTTGTTTGAAGGGACTCTGACCTTGCTCCACTCCATCCGGTAGAGCCCCCTTCGATGTTCCAGTTCCATAGTCTTGGAATGCATTCAGTACTTTCTTCTTTTGGTTTTGTCGTGGTTGTGATGTCCGTGATCAGTACCAATAATCATGACACTATTTCAGCATTTCCTTGTAGTAGTGCTCATGTTACATTGCGTTCCTTGGGTGTGGTAGTAATGGTGTTGTCATGATTGAGTTTAACATTCCGGTCTTATTTGGCGATGATTGCAGTAGTAAAGGTGAGGATAGTTGTGGTGATAATTTGACTGCTGTGGTGATGGTGTTGTGGTCTTTTATTATGACTATAAGTTTAATATTCCAGTGTTCTGTGGTGGTGATTGCAGTGGTAGTGGTGTGGACTATCGTGGTGGTGAAGTGATGTTGTTGTTAATAAGTAGAGCAGAGCTCATCTACCATAACACGAACAGAACAGTTTTATAGGGAACTTTTTTAAATCTCACGTGTAGACTTGTGGTGAGTATTAGTGATAATGGTGATTATGGTGATGCACTGGTGAGGCCTACAGTAGTGTACGGTTGTGGCGTTCACTTCTGCACTAACCTGGCTTCCTCTTTGTTTTCTTTTCGATTAAGGTAAACAAGATAGTTTCCTCTTTTCCCTACAGAGGAGCAATTTGGAGATTAATAAATGTTTTCGATCTTCAGTCTTTTGTACTGAATTTTGTTCTGGCTTCATTTTCCATTTTTTTTTTTCAAGGAAGCTGCGATGTTAGGGCTTCCTCTTCCTTGATATTCGGTTCTGGTAGATAGATGTATTCTCTCGTTCGTGTGTGTGTGTGTGTGTGTGTGTGTGTGTGTGTGTGTGTGTGTGTGTGTGTGTGTGTGTGTGTGTGTGTGAAGGCCGGAAGTAATATTAAAGTTATACTTGGCACTGGTCAGACCTCATCTAGACTACGCTGTGCAGTTCTGGTCCCCACATTACAGGAAAGATATAGGTCTATTAGAATTAGTACAGAGGAGAATGACTAAAAGGATACAGGGGATGAGGAGTATTCCTTACGAGGCGAGATTGAAGTTGTTAAATTTACATTCTTTAGAAAGACGTAGGTTAAAAGGGGACCTGATAGAAGTCTTTAAGTGGTATAAGGGTTATAACAAGGGGGATGTAGGCAAAATTCTTAGGATCAGCAACCAGGATAGAACAAGAAATAACGGGTTCAAGCTTGAAAAATTTAGGTTTAGGAAGGAGATAGGAAAAAATTGGTTCTCAAATAGAGTGGTAGATGAGTGGAACGGACTCAGTAATCATGTTGTTAGTGCTAGGACACTAGAGAGCTTTAAGAGAAGATTAGACAGGTTTATGGATAGGGATAATAGATGGAAATAGGCAGGTATATTTCATACAGTGACTGCCACGTGTAAACCTGGTCGCTTCTTGCAGCTTCCCTTATTTCTTATGTTCTTATGTTCTTATGTGTGTGCATGTGTGTGTGTGTGTGTGTGTGTGTGTGTGTGTGTGTGTGTGTGTGTGTGTGTGTGTGTGTGTGTGTGTGTGTGTGTGTGTGTGTGTGTGTGTGTGTGTGTGTGTGTTTTAGTGTATACAAGTTCGTGCGTACATGCGTGTACACTTCACTAATTCCTTTTTCATAAATCAAGAGAGAATTACGCAACACATCTAATCCTGAACCTCCCCAAACACACAATATCTTTCCTCCTCTCCCCTTGTTCCCCATTCCCCCCATCTCCCCATCTTCTCATAACGCCCTCTTTCCTTTCCCAACCTCCTCGTACACCCCATCCTCTCCACATCCTCTTTTTTCCTTCCCCAACCTCGCAGACTCCACCCTCTCCCCATCTTCTCATTGCACCGTCTTTCCTTCCCCAGCCTTCTGTTAGACTCCTCCTCCTCGCACTAGTTCGAGGAGCGGCAAGGGGCGGGTGATAACTGTGGGGGAAGGGGCTAAGGGGCGCTTAAGACTGGGAGGTGCTGTGGTGGGCCAAGATTTAGCGAGGCGTTATTAGACACAGCTGAGCCGCGGCTGTTTTATTAAAGGTTTCTCAGACGAACGCCAACCTTAGCGGAACCTGCTCGATATTAAGCCGAGTTTGCTAAGTTCTTGGCAAGTTATGCATCGCTATGTTGTTGTTGTATGTATGTATATGTGTGTGTGTGTGTGTGTGTGTGTGTGTGTGTGTGTGTGTGTGGTGGGGGGAAAGAGGGAGGTTTGTACGTGTGTGTGTGTGTGTGTGTGTGTGTGTGTGTGTGTGTGTGTGTGTGTGTGTGTCTGTATGTGTGTGTGTGTGTGTGTGTGTGTGTGTGTGTGTGTGTGTGTGTGTGTGTGTGTGTGTGTGATGTTGAAGTGCCTGCATATGCATGTATGTGTATGTATATATGTATGTGTGTGTTCGTATGTGAATATACAGATTTATGCGAAAGTAACTCAAATTATATGTTTTAGGAAATTATGACTTAGGAAATAAAGAGATAAATGATGAAACTTACATTTGTTTTTTCATATGTATTTTGCCATTATGTGCTATTTTATTTTATCTCTTGCTCTTCCTCCATTCTTTACTTATTTCAATAGTTTTTCTTTCATGTCATCATAAATATAACCCTTCTTCTTCTTCTTCTTCTTCTTCTTCTTCTTCTTCTTCTTCTTCTTCTTCTTCTTCTTCTTCTTCTTCTTCTTCTTCTTCGTCGTCGTCGTCCCTGTTCTCCTTCTCTCCTCCCTCACCTTCCCTCGCATCAGTCTCTCTTCCCTGCATTAATCCCTCCTCCTCCATCACCTCCCTCATCATCTCCCGTCCAATAACACGTGCTGAAGGAGAAATTGGAGGTATGTTGGGTCATCTCCTTTCTCTCACCTCGCCTCCTCCTCCTCCTCCTCCTCCTCCTCCTCCTCCTCCTCCTCCTCCTCCTCCTCCTCCTCCTCCTCCTCCTCCTCCTCCTCCTCCTCCTTCTCCTCCAAAGTAACAAGTAGAGTAACGTCTGTGTCACAATGGCAGGAACTGCAGTGTGACCTCAATAAACTAACAAGCTGGGCAGAAAAATGACAGATGAGATTCAACATAGAAAAGTGTAAAATTCTACATATCGGAAGCAACAATGTTCAGGCGAGATATATAATGAATAACATGCCACTGTCAAGCACAAATAAAGGAAAAGACCTTGGTGTCGTTGTGTCAAACGACCTAAAGCCGAGTCAACACTGCACAGAAACAGTAAAGACGGCAAATAAATTAGTAGGGTTTATTGGAAGAACCTTTGAATTTAAATAAAAAAAGGTTATACTTGCCTTATATAACTCACTGGTGCGCCCTCATCTAGAATACTGTGTACAGTTCTGGTCACCATATTACAAAAAAAGACATTGAAAAACTAGAATAGATACAGCGCAGAGTCACAAAGATGATTCCAAGATTGCGCAATAAGCCGTATGAGGAACGACTGGAAGAACTAAACCTATTTAGTTTAACAAAGCGCAGGATAAGAGGAGACCTAATTGAAGTATTCAAAATTTTCAAAGGATATAGTAACATTGATGCACATAAATATTTTACCATTGGTCATTCTAACCTAGCAAGAAATAATGGATTCAAGATTATACCCAAGCGTTTTAAATCCCTCGAAGCCAAACATTTTTTCTTTAATCGTATAGTAAATATATGGAATAAACTTCCTGCAGAAATTGTGAACAGCAATACTATTGAACCATTCAAAAATAAAATAGACAAATATTTAAAAGCAAATCCCCAACAAGCTCTCTTCTTGTCCGAATAATTACTAAATTCACTAATAAACTCTTATTTTACAGACACCCGTTTTATTATAAATTGTATTAACTTTCAGATAGGCGTATAGAGTTCACCGGAGGGTGAATAGTTGAACTTCCTTTCATCCTTTCCTATGAAAATTCCATGTCAGTTTTTCCATACTGCATGGTACTTTTCCCAACTACTTCCATGCCAGCGCAAGCTGGAGGGAGTGGTGGGTGGGGAGGAGCCTTCTGCTATGCTGCCCTGTCTCTCTTCCCTGTAGCTAATTAGAAGTAGTTACTAAACAGCCTTGCAAGGACCAAAAGGTCTGTTGCTGTTTGGCTTTCCTTTGTATTCCTTTGTATTCCTTTGTATTCCTCCTCCTTATATCATCTCCATTCTCTGCTCATCTTTTAGCCCCTTTTATATATATATATATATATATATATATATATATATATATATATATATATATATATATATATATATATATATATATATATATATATATATATATATATATACACACATATCTCGTCTGCCTCTCACCTCCTCCTCCTCCTCCTCCTCCTCCTCCTCCTCCTCCTCCTCTTTCCCTCTCCTCCTTTCCATATCCGTGCTTGTCTTCTTTTTCCTCCCTCCTTCTCTCCTTTCCTTCCCTCCCTCATGTCTGTGTGTCGGCGTCATTCTTCATAAAGGAAACTGAAAATGTGGTAAAGAAAGAAAAAATGTAAGCAGAGAGAGAGAGAGAGAGAGAGAGAGAGAGAGAGAGGAGAGAGAGAGAGAGAGAGAGAGAGAGAGAGAGAGAGAGAGAGAGACTTAAAGCATGAACGGAAGGGAGGGAGGAGAAAGGAAAGGAAAGGAAAGGAGAGGAAAGGAGAGACAGAGGGATGAGGAAAGGGAGAGGGAGGCTTAAGGGGGAGGTGAGGGCTTGGGGTGGCTTGCATATGATATTGATTGGTGTATTTTTTATTGTTATTATTGTTATTATTATTATTATTATTATTATTATTATTATTATTATTATTATTATTATTATTATTATCATTATTATTATTATTATTATTATTGTTATTATTATTATTATTATTATTATTATTATTATTATTATTATTATTATTATTATTATTATTATTATTATTGTTATGCTCATTATTCTTGTTATATTAATCACTATTATCAGGAGTGTCATTGTCAACATTAACATCATCATCATCATCGCCATCATTTCTGGTCATCACGTATATTCATTACAATCATCACCACCTTATTCCATCATCATCATCATCATCATCATCATCATCATCATCATCATCATCATCATCATCATCATCATCATCACGCTATTCCATCATCACCACCACCACCACCACCACCACCACCACCACCACCAATACCAGCCACTGATCATTAGCACTTAGGCCACTGAAAAATATATCCACATGCATTTTTCACGTAATATTACAGCTGTCTTTTTCGCATCCATTTCCCTCCATTCAACATTCATTGCTCCATTTGGAAACATTAAGCCCTTTCTTTTCCCCCTGCAGCCCCCACCCCAAGCCCTCACCTCCCCCTTAAGCCTCCCTCTCCCTTTCCTCATCCCTCTGTCTCTCCTTTCCTCTTCTTTCCTTTCCTTTCCTTTCTCCTCCCTCCCTTCCGTTCCTTTATTCGCAGCGCATTCTCTTCTCCTGTGTCGTGTTGCGTTCCTCTGCTCTCTTCCTGTTACTCAAGATGCCTTTTGCTCTGTTTTTCTCTTAGACTATTTCTTTGTCTATCTCTTTCTCTTTTTGTCTCCGTCTCTCTGTTAGTCTGTCTCTCTTTAGTAAAACATACTCATTCAAGTTAAAACATACCAAAAAGTATCAGCAAAAAAAATATTGCAAGGTGACCTAACCTAACCTGAACTAAACTAAAGTAAACTGGTACAGTAGCAGCATTTCTATCCAGCAGTTTGAGACACATATTGTATAAAAAAAAAAAAAAAAAAAAAAAAAAAAAAAAAAAAAAAAAAAATATATATATATATATATATATATATATATATATATATATATATATATATATATATATATATATATATATATATATATATATATATATATATGATGAGGGGTATCAGATATAGGCCTACCACTGTCATAGGGGTAGAGATCTGAAGCAATACTGTTCAATTTAACTCCATCTCAGTTAACCTCAACCGCACCTCTACAGCCCATATTCACTCTAGTCTACACTTCTTCCAACTTCCTTAAGTTGTTTTCATTGGTTAGTTTAGGTCAAATTAATTAAATTATGTAAAGTTATGTTGGTTGAAAAATATAAATTCCTAGAACATTAAAAGAACTTTTAACTAAATTCAGAACCTCAATATATATATATATATATATATATATATATATATATATATATATATATATATATATATATATATATATATATATATATATATATATATATATATATATATATATAAAGAAAAAAAAAATATCCAAAAGACAGGTTTGAAAGTCTTACAAATATTATATATATATATATATATATATATATATATATATATATATATATAATATATATATATATATATATATATATATATATATATATATATATATATATATATATATATATATATATTTCACTACCTACTGTTCGACTCTTGACCAGCAGGGGCACAGGAAACGCAGGTAACAGTGCAGGTGTTTATTCACAGAAGGTGTGAACAGAAGGCTGGAGGTAGGTGATCTCCCGGCGCCAGGCCGCGCACTTCAACTTAACACTTATGACTGAAGCCTAGCTCGTTCACTCATACACGTATTCATGCCTCACACAAGTCTCGCTCATTCACTCGTTCACACAACTAGCTAACAACCACACACCTCCCCCGAGACATAAGGAAGATTCCTTATCTTTGTTATGGCTACCGTAACACATGAAACAAAGTTACAATGATTGAAGTACAGAAAACACGGTACATATACACAAAACAAACACAGCGTACAATGAACACGTACGACTAATCGTAGGTGCTACGGTGCCACCGCACCTGCAGTCGTCTCGGCTCCCTACGCTGTCGGCTGCTTCGACGCTCTGGTTGCTCTCGGCCACGGTGTACCCCGTTACCCTGATGCTCCGGGCTGCCGGGATGGTGGTGTTCCTCGTGACCCTGATGCTGAAGCGCTGCACCGCCATGAGCGGTGTGCTGCTCGACAGGAAGGGGAGCAAGAGGTCTGTGTGGGCGTAGGTGTCTTCTATTACGCCACATCACGCGACCGCTGCCCATCTTGATGAGGTAGTCTCTCCTTCGCCCAACAGCCACGATGACACCCAGGCGATCCCAGAGGCCTGTCGTGTGATCTTGAACGTCGACGTGGCCACCGAGGTGCAGGAGAGGAAGAGTACGGGCGGACGCGTCGTGGCGAAGTTTCGCTTTCTTCCTCAGTCGCTCTGCCTTGGCGTCGCACTCATCAGCAGCGCGCTGCCACTGCTGAGCGTATGAGCGATGATGAGCCGGGACACAGGACCTCATAGGATGACCGAAGAGGACTTGTGCTGGTGATCGCCCTTCCGCCCTCGGAGTGTTGCGCAGTTCCAGCAACCCGCGAGCGAACGCATCCTCGTCCAGGTGTCCCTGCTGTGTGGTCGTGAGGATCAGCTTCTTCACGGACTTGACCGCTGCCTCGGCGTGACCATTGGAGCGTGGATAATGAGGTGAAGATACACGATGCTCCACCCCCCATCGAGCCAGGAAGCGCCGTACCGATGAAGAAGTGAACTGCGGTCCACCGTCAGTCCTCAGGAGAACAGGCACGCCCGTGTCGGCGAACACACCCCGAAGGACACGAACGAGCTGATCAGCCGATGCTGGACGTGAGCATGCAGACACGTGAGGCCACCCAGACAAGCGATCTACATACACGAGGTATGTACGGCCTGCTGCGTGGAAGTAGTCTGCAGAAACTGACTCAAACACCCTGCTGGGTGTGTCCGTGTCCTGCCAGAGAGGTTCGTTGGCTTGGCTTGGTAGGAGTGGACGGCATAGTGAGCATCCAGAAACGACGTTCTCAACGTCTCTGTCCATACCAGGCCAGTACACCGTTTGTCGGGCCCGTCGCTTGGTGCGCTCCATCCCCTGATGACTGTCATGGAGTCGCTCTAGTGTTTCTCGGCGGAGGCTGTGAGGAATAAGAAGCCTCGGCCCGTAAACCACCAGGTCGTCGTCTACGGCCAGCAGACTGCGCACCGGCCAGTACGTACGCAAGCGGTGATCGAGGTCGTGGCAATGATCAGGGAAGCCCTCGATGATGACGTTCTTGAGCAAGCAGTACTCCCCGTCTCTTGCTGCTGCGGCACGTACCATTTCCACAGTCTGATCCTGGAGTGGTGCTAAGCGGACGCCGTCCTCATTGGTGGCAGATAACGCTGAGATGACCGCTGAGTGGAGAGGGTCGAGGTCACCAGAAGTAGCAGCATCCTCTTCCTCCACTGGGTCCTGTACTGGAGCACGTGAGAGGGCGTCGGGCACACAGTGTGTCGATCCCTTTTGCCAGCTTGCTGTGAAAGAATACTGAGCAAGCTTCTCCCTCATGCGCTGCAGCCGCAGGTTCTCTATTTCTCCCAACAACTTGCTATTGAGGAGAGGTATCAGCGGGCGGTGGTCGAGCACTAGATCGAAGTGAGGGAGTCCTTTCAGGTAGGTGCCACATTTCCTGACTGCCCAGACGATTGCAGCCATTTCCAACTCTATTACTGCATAGCGGCTCTCTGTGTCTGTAACAAATCTTGACCCGCATTGCACCATCTTCCACTGGTCACTGTGCTTCTGCAGGAGAACGAATCCAAATCCGTGCATCCTTGAGGCGTCAGTCTGTAGCATCGTTGGTAATGATGGGTCGAAGTATGCCAAGACAGGTGGGCTGACGAGACACTGTTTCACCTTCTCAAACGCCTCTTCATGGTTAGGAGACCAGCACCAACTGTTCTTCGGGCGTAAGAGATCTCTGAGGGGTTGTGCAGCTGCAGCCACAGCAGGAGAAAAGCTTCCAAGCTGGTTTGTAAGACCCATGAATGATCGTAAGTCGGTGATGTGCTGTGGTCGTGGGAAGTCAGAGATTGCCTTAACTTTCTTTGAGTCTGTCGTGTAGCCTTGTCCAGAAACAGAGTAACCACAGTAATCTACCACTCTTTCCGCGAATGTAAACTTCTGTGGGTTGAGAGTGATGCCGTGCTGGTCACACCGCCGCACAATCTGAATGACATGGGCTAAGTGCGCACTGTAGGTGGAGTCATAGGCCAGGATGTCGTCCACGATCTTGATGGTGTTAGGTATGTCGCCGAGAGCTTGGTCTCCTCGACGGTTATACTCGTCTCCAGACGAGACGAGACCCATAACCGCTCGCCGAAACTTGTACCGACCCCAAGGTGTTATGAAGCAGGTTAAATCCTGGTCTTCTTCTCTAATGGGGACTTGAAAATACCCCATCTTGGCATCAAGAGTGGTGAACCAAACTGCTCCGGTCCCGATCGAGGCGATGGCGTCATGAGGTGAGCGCACTGGATACACGGGCCTCTTCACGTAACGGTTGAGTCGTGTCAGGTCAACACACAGCCTTACACCAGATGTCTTTTTTGGGACAGGCACGATGGGGTGGCACCATGCCGTAGGGTAGTCCACACTCTCGATGATTCCCTTGTTAAGCAGCTCTTCCAACTGGCTCTTAATTTCTTCACGCCAATTGTAAGGGATTGTACGAGATGCTGTTACGGCGAAGGGTCGAGCGTCGTCTGTCAACTCGATGGCCATGGATCCACCAGCCATTGCACGTAAACCTTCCTTTGCTTCGAAGACGCTGGGAAAGGCCTTGATCACAGCAGCAGCGTGCCCCGCACGCTGCTGTGGCGTTGGGTCGTAGGAATGAGGCCAGCTGATCACTTCTGTGGGCGTAGATAGAGGTGGCTGCGAGGCGGTCGGGTACTTGATGGAGCTGTTGCCGGTGTGCTGTTCTTCCCTGCGTAGCGGTCGGATTTGAGCCGGAAAATCTTCGGGGAGGATTCCGAGAGCGATGGAATCGTACCAGCTAAGCAGCGCCCCCTTCACCTCCTTCACCACGCTCACAACAGTCTCAGCTTCCCTGTCGCCCAGTTGCAAGTGCGACGAGAAAGTTCCTACACAGGTGAGGGGGTGATTACCGGCAGCATAAAGTCCATCACCATCAGCGGGCGCCAAGCTGGAGGGCGGGATTCCAAGGAGTGTTGCCGTGTCGAGGCCAATAACGGTCGTTTCGGCCCCAGAGTCAGGAGTCCACGTAATCTTGTCTCTTCCAGCGGGATGTGTGGCGGTAATGAGCACCTGGGGCGCAGGTCGTGCCGTCACCGTCTTTGTGTATACGCCTGATAAGAGCTGGTATACACTGGCACTGGCTCCCCGCCTCGGGCCTGCACCGCGATGAGGAGAGACAGTTGAGGAACTCCTCGAAGCTCCTCGTCGTTTCCTCACTGTCTGCTGACATACACTCGCAAAATGCCCTCTTTTCCCGCAGTTACGACACACTTTATCTATTGCCTGGCATCCCCTTTTGTCACTACGACAATCTTTGCCACAACGATAACAGCCCGTGGGGCTTGAGCCCCCGAAACTGCCCTTCCTGTAGTTCGAGACAGCGTTCACACCATGGCTCGAAGAGTGAGAGCCGCCCCTTAGTACTGCACTACACTGGTTAGCGCTCTCTGATGCTCTGCAAATATCTATGGCGTTTTCAAGGGTGAGTTTCTTGTTTTCCAGCATGCGTTTCAGAGCCACTTCGTCTCGTGTCCCAACGACAATTCTGTCACGCAGCTGATGGTTTATGCACTGGTCGCAAAAGTCACAGAAATTGGCGATTTCCTTTACAGCACATAAAAAGTCGTCAAAACCTTCTTGCGTTTCTTGCACGCGGGAGTAGAAGTCTCTTCTATCCATGATGATGTTGCGCTGGCTTCGCAGGTACTCACACATTGCATCGAGGATGGTTCTTAACTCCGCGTCTCTCGGTAAGCTTATCCCGTAGCGAAGTGTACGGGTCCACTCGTCGTCTAGGACAGCAGCGAGTGCCGCCCTCTGCTCAGCCAGGGAGAGACAGTCTATCCTGGCGAGGGTTACGTATCCTTCAAACTTATGGCGCCACGTGTCGAACTCACGTAAAGATGCTGACGCCGTTAAGTGAGGAATGATGGTGGCGGACGTCGGGAACCTCGCGCCCTGGGTAGACGTGCTGCGGGCTGTGGTTTCGCCCTCATTGCTCGCCGTGGTGCGACTGGGAGCTTGTGTCCCCACTCTCTCCAGCAGCTGGGTTAAACGCTCCTCGCGAGCCTGACTCTGCTCCGACTGTCGCGCTAGCAGAGCCTGACTCTGCTCCGACTGTCGCGCTAGCAGGGCAGCCAGCGCCTCCAACTGCTTCTCCATTCTGCGCCGTACCCACTGCAGCCTTGTCCTGATCCTACTCACTGCGCCATGTTCGACTCTTGACCAGCAGGGGCACAGGAAACGCAGGTAACAGTGCAGGTGTTTATTCACAGAAGGTGTGAACAGAAGGCTGGAGGTAGGTGATCTCCCGGCGCCAGGCCGCGCACTTCAACTTAACACTTATGACTGAAGCCTAGCTCGTTCACTCATACACGTATTCATGCCTCACACAAGTCTCGCTCATTCACTCGTTCACACAACTAGCTAACAACCACACACCTACCACAAAGTTACACCACAGGCAAAGAAAAGAAGGGGGCAAAATTAACTTAATTCCATTCACATTTTCATGTATTATATTTTATTTAGGAAAAACAATGTCACTTACCAGTTTTTAAGATTCTCCCATATCTTCCGCAATTGTTGAGGAGTTCTTTTGTGACCGGTCAGATCACAAAACTTGCTGGCAATCTCCTGCCAAGCCTGTGCCTTCTTGTTGCTTGCATAGAATTTCGTACTTTTATCGTTCAGGACCTCTATATGGTCCTTAACGAACTCCAGCAGTACCTCTTTATCCAAAATGGATACAGAAGAGGCACGAGAAGTCGCGGTAGGGTTGATACAGGAAGCCATGATGATAACAGCTGATGTAAACAAACTTGGATTTCCCGCGCGTTTTCAGTGGCTGATGTGTCAAGTCGAGCGGGGATAGAAAATGTTAGCGCTGGCGACCACTCACGTTCGCCAACCCTGGCGATCGACAACCTTGGCGAACATTGTGTTTTTAAAGTAAGGACTTCCTCACTCACGTGGTCGCCTGGCGCAGCTTCTCCAGGCGATCGCCAGGCCTGGCGAAGGTTTTTAAAAGTATAGTCTGTCGGTATCTCTGTCTGTCTGTTGGTTTCTCTGTCTGTCTGTTGGTTTCTCTCTCTCTCTCTCTCTCTCTCTCTCTCTCTCTCTCTGTCTCTCTCTCTCTCTCTCTCTCTCTCTCTCTCTCTCTCTCTTTGATATACATATTCATTAACATTCTGTGCAACTTAAAGGTGAATATTGCACTGAAGCAAAGAAAATAATAATAATAATAATAATAATAATAATAATAATAATAATAAAAACAACAACAACAATAACAACAACAACAACAACAACAACAACAACAACAACAAGAATAACAATAATAATAAACATATTCATACTTTTAACAACGTGACGAGGTTTTAATTACGAAATTCTCAAGGAAAATATTATAAGCCTTTTTTTTTTTTTTCTTTTTATAGTATAACTCGCACTAATTACTTCCTATAAATCTGTGAGTGGCGTCCATCACAAGTTACGCCAATATGTATGATAATTTTCCAGTCAGTAGGGGAGGGACGGGAATGGGTCGCCGCAAGAGGGCAGGGCGGGGCGGGGAGGGGCAGGGAGAGAGTGGGACGGGAGGTGAGGGAATGGGAAAGGACGGGAGGGGCAGGGGCGAGTAGGGACGAGTAGGGACAGGAGGGTAAGGGGAGAGAAGTGGTTGTAGTGATGAAATATATCTATGTACGATTATTAGATCTATTTTTTGGCGCTACATTTTACACTGCGTAGGAGAATTTAGTGTGAAACCTTGCTTGAGAGAGAGAGAGAGAGAGAGAGAGAGAGAGAGAGAGAGAGAGAGAGAGAGAGAGAGAGAGAGAGAGAGAGAGAGAGAGAGAGAGAGAGAGAGAGAGAGAGAGAGAGAGAGAGAGAGAGAGAGAGAGAGAGAGAGAGAGAGAGAGAGAGAGAGAGAGAGCCACTCAATTTCTTTTTAGATACCTTATCCTCTTTTCTTCACCCATTCCCTTCTCCCATAACCCTTTAGCCCTTCCCATAAAAAACACACAAAGGGAGAGAAAGAAAAGGAAGAAGAGGAGAGAGGACTGATAAAAGATAAAACAACACCACTCCTTTCTCTCCCCTCTCCCTTGGTCTCCCCTCTTCCTCTCTCCTCCCTCTCTCCCCTGCTGAGCCTCATTCCCTCCCCGTCCTTCTCCTCCTCCTAAGTTGGGCAAGACTAGGGCTAAGTTTGGCCATCCAGACACTCCCAAGTTGGTATATTGCGGACGAGTCAACACAGGGCCGTCTTGGTCTATGAATGTTTGGCTTGTTGTACTAGGAGTAGTTATTCTGTAGTTGTAAGAGGTGGTGTGAGGTTGTTATTGGTGGTGGTGGTGGTGGTGGTGGTGTTATTAGTGGTAGTGGTGTTGGTGGTGTTGGTGTTGGTGGTGTTGGTGTTGGTGGTGTTTTCTGTCTTGATTAAGTGCTGTCTTTATGGTTGTTGTTGTTGTTGTTGTTGTTGTTGTTGTTGTTGTTGTTGTTGTTGTTGTTGTTGTTGTTGTTGTTGTTGTTGTTGTTATTGTTGTTGTTGTTGTTGTTGTTGTTGTTGTTGTTAGTGTCATTTGTCACGGACCTTTATATATGTGATTACCATTTTTAAATACTTCAAACTAGATTAGGTCACGTCACGTCACGTCACACCATGTTAGGTAGTCATCTTTAAATCTCATCTTACTTCTTTGTCTTATATTTTGCTCAACTTTATTTTTTTTTACATCGTCTCTCTCTCTCTCTCTCTCTCTCTCTCTCTCTCTCTCTCTCTCTCTCTCTCTCTCTCTCTCTCTCTCTCTCTCTCTCTCTCTCTCTCTCTCTCTCTCTCTCTCTCATTTGTACCATGTTTCTCGCCCTATGCCATATTTTGAAGGTGTCTGTCTTCATTCATTGAGGGGAAATATTCATACCTTTTCTGAGATGTGCTTCTTATCCATTCTGCACCCCATGACCTGTTTTTTTCTATTTTTATCATTGTTATTTATGCAGTAACACCAGTACTGCTACCATTGACATTCGCGTTAGTTTGTTTTTGTTGATGTTGTTGGCCTGGGGAGGTTAAGTGCACGTGTATAATATGTAATAATGATCAGATATATGATGGTAAAAATTATTGATGATGATGATGACGATAATTATCATAATCTATTTTGAAATGTCGGTTTGGCATAGAGAAAGACATTATTAATATTTTTTTTACATCTTCCTGTTCTTAATGACTTCTCTTTAGCTATCCCCAGTTTCTCTCTCTCTCTCT
>NC_087160.1:19764431-19789431 GCF_035594125.1 Scylla paramamosain
GTGAGCGGCTCAGCACTCAATTATTAATGAGCTCAGGTGTGACGCCTCTTAGCTCACCTGAGGGAGTGGGTGGGGTGGAGAGGGGTGTGGGATTTTGAGGCAACAAGTCTTTGAGGGATTAGTCTTACTGCGGGGGAGGGAGAGAGAGAAAGGGAGAGGGAGAGTGGGAGAGAGAGTATCTGTAGCGTGGGTATGTCTGATATAAGCTGCTTCGCCTTGTCCTGTTTGTCTTATCCTAACAAAGCATAAGACTGTTTCCATCCCTGCTATTATTCTTAAATTCCTCCTAACTCCTGTATTATCATATGCCTTTTTTTTTTTTTTCCTGTACCCTCTCTTTCTTCTGGGAGGTGAAAGGGTCTCATTTATATCTTCCTTAGGCTGTCATAATGGTCATATTTCAGCAGTCTTCCGTGTTCTGTGGGGTCATATTGTGTTGTTCTTCTTATAACTTGTCTTCTCTGTAATTTCTCAACCTTCTCTTCGCTGTGACTCATCTTATGCCATTCATCTTTTACTTAGTCTTCTCTCTAACTTCTGTCTTTCTTCTAATTTTCACGTGCCCATTTTTTTTTTTACCTAAGTTCTTCATGTGTTCTGTGTTCTGTGACTTATCTTGTGTCATTCCTTTCATATTCTGTCTTCTCTCTAACCTTTTAATCCTCTTCTTTAATATCACGTTTGTCAGTCCACGTCTTACTAGCACCTTACAAACAGCGCCTCTCATCCCTTCACTCCTTCCTCCTCCATCCCTTCACTCCTTCCCCTCTCATCCCGGCACTCCCAGCATAAAAGGCACCAACATGATAGGAAGTTTATCCCATCAATCCAGCTCAGCCTCAGGGAACCCCACGAGCTCACAGGCTTTCATCTTAACCCTAACTAAGACGGTACCTTTAGAAAGTACGAGTGACGAAACACCCGCCTCTTTGCCGCCGAGCTGGGGCAGACCAGATTTTGGGATGCTTCAGTGAGTGCAGCCGATGAGTGATTAAGTGCGTTTCCAGGAGTGTTGCTGAAGGAATGGTTGCGTACAGGAAACTGGAAGGGATTTGGTGGATTAGGAGGAAACTCGAGTATTTTGTGAAGTAGAAGGAGGAACTGGAGTAATATTAGGGAGCTTCAAGGAGGGAGGTGGAATGATTTAAGCGAAGTGGGAGGAAAGAACTCCCACTGGATGAAGTGAATTCGGTGAATTTTTGGAAACTGGAAGGAAGGAGCTGTCGTAAATTTATGAACGGGAATGAAGAAAATGGAATGTATCAAACCGAAAGTCATCCAGTACATCCAGTAAGGACAAACAAATGAAGGATATAAATGCAAATAACCAAAAAAATAAATAAATAAAATAAATAGATAAATAGATAATGAATAATATAATAAATCAGATAAAAAAGTGAAAAAAATAGCCGGAACAAACTGGAAAAAAAATAAATAACGGCAAAGAAACAACAGACAAAATAACCTAAATGACGAAAGAAAAACCAAGACTATTCCATAAAAAAAAAAAAAATAGAAAGAAAAATGAACACTCAATGGACAATAGATAGATGCATGAGAGTGGAAAAGAAAAAAATCATCGGTAGACTCAACTTTATTCCCTCTCTCTTTCTCTCTCTCCACCATTAATACGACCACTTACCGGACCGTAGGACTCTCTGGGGTGTATCCTAAGGGGCGTCGTCATCCCTCAAGGTGAGCTGGGGCGCCGCGACTGTGATTCCGGAAACTTGCAGATCCCTTGGGGCGGGGAGTGGCGGGAGGGAATGTGACTAGGCGAAGGTAGAGGAGAGCTGGACGAGGGGTGTCTTCAGAAGTGTGACGGAGCTGAGTGAGTGATTGGTTTGTGAGCAGGTGAGGAGGGGCATGGTCCGGATGAGTGTGTGTGGGGAGAAAGGTTTGTTCTGGGAAGGTAAGCAGGGAAGGAAGAACTGGTCCGGAAGAGTGTGTGGAGAAAGAAGATTCGGTCTGGAAGTGTCTGAAGAAAAAGGTTTGGTCTGGGAGAGGGTATGGGAACAAGAACTGATTTGGAGAAGTGTTTAGGGAGTAAGGGCTGGTCTGGAAGAATGTGTAGGGAAACGAAAGCTGCTCCTACCTATTTCTACCTACCTGTGCTTACAAGGACTTCAACAGTAAGGTGAGTTAGAAAGACCTCCCTTTCATTGGCCGCTTCTGTGTGATTAGTAACTAACCTCTGACGTCACCAGCTTGCTCAGTCAAGAATCACAGCCAGATTTTCTTAGCCAAGACGCCCTTGTTAGTGAACGCATGTAGTAAAAATACACAAACATGAAAAAAAGAAAAAATAAAGAAGTAGAACACGGAAAAAGAAAAGAAAAAAAAACATATAGAATTGTGTACTGAAAGAAACAACAAAAGGAAGCCACGATCTCGAGGGAAAACAAACAATAAACCAATCAAGGTGAAAACAACCCCGTGCACACCTTTCCCCTCACCTTGCGCCGCCACCACCACCACCCCTACCACTACTACTCCCACTCCTCTGCTGGCCGGGTGACGGATGGTGACAGGCGAGGGGAGGGGAGGGAGGGGTGGCTGACGGATGTGGTGGCAGGGGAGGCGGGGAGAGTCACTTGTCACTCCGTAAACTCGAGAATGATGTCCAGAGCGCGAGGAAGACGCGGCGAAGGTCGGGTCGTGATTTTTATGGAGTATTTCTTTATTATTGTGTGCGGAGCGTGTGTGGCCGCCCCTTAGGTCCCTGCGCTGAGTGTTTTGTGAGTGGAGGGCTTGTCTTGTGTAATGCTTTTCGTTAATATATAACTTGAGGATGTGTTTAAGTTTAATTAGTGTTGGTTTACAATTAATGTGTAGTATTATGCTTCGTTCGTTTCATTATTAAGTAAAGGAGTCTATTTTTTATTACTATCTGGATGTGAAGACAAGACAAACTTAAATATAAATATAATAAGTAAAACAGCTCACCATGTACCACGCTCAAGAGGAAACAAGCGGTGGTTGAGGACGCTGCAGGAGGGCGCCGGGGAGAAGTGTTCCCTAGTGGGCCTTCAGCAGCCGACAGAGTCCCTCCCTGGAGGGTGTCTGGAGCCGCCCCACTCGCCACGCTGACGGAGGGATTTTCCTCAACAAATATCACAGATTTAATCTTTGAGCGCCGCGGTCTGACTCGCTATCTTGTGGTGGGTGGCGTTCCCATCGCTCCGCTAAACATTTGTGTTCTATCACTCAAAGGAAATGACATTAAACCAAAGAAGACAATTGTAAAAGAAAACGAAGTAAAGATAAGTTGAAGACATATATGCTGCAGTTAACAAGCGAAGTGACATGGAAAGGACACGTCATGCGTTGAGCAAATGATTGATTGGCAATTAAATCAACGGAACAGCAACGTAGGAATGATAACAGAAAGCATGGCGGACAGAGAATTAGATGGAGACGTGAGATAAGATATTTTGCTGGGATGACGTGGGGTAGACGGGCAGCCGGCAGATGAAAGAAGATTAGAGGAATTTTTTTTATCCTAAAATAATATCATAACTGCTGTTGGTGAGAATGGTAGAAGAAAAAAGAAGAAGAAGAAGAAGAAGAAGAAGAAGAAGAAGAAGAAGAAGAAGAACAAGAGGAAGAAGAAGAAAGACAAACCACTGCTTATTACTTAGAAAACAAGTGACACACAGACAGATAACTAGTAACTGCATGACTCGTGACAGGTTTGGAAACACACCTGAAGCCAAGTAGAGAGAGAGAGAGAGAGAGAGAGAGAGAGAGAGAGAGAGAGAGAGAGAGAGAGAGAGAGAGAGAGAGAGAGAGAGAGAGAGAGAGAGAGAGAGAGAGATGATGCTAGAGCACGTATTTCACCCTACACTACCCAGGAGTAAAGGCAGTGATGACATGCCTGGAGCCTCGTAAGTCTTGGAGAGCAAGGAAATCGTCAGCGTTAAGCCTACAGTTCCGCTAAATGATATCACTGTAGAAGCATCCCTAGCTTAGACAGAGGATAGGCTTTCCATACACTACATTACACAAGCTACAGTGGAGCCTCCCCGCCAGCACCTTTCCTTTCATCTAGTTCATATTCCCCGTCTTTTTTTCTATTCTATCTTTTGCCTCATTTTTTTCGTTCTATTCTTTGTATTCTTGTGCTGTTATTTTGTGGGGGGAATGTCTTCCCTTTCACCCCTTCTCTTTTATAGTGACGTGATGTAAAAATCCTTGCTCTCCCCTTGCAGCCTCTCTCTCTCTCTCTCTCTCTCTCTCTCTCTCTCTCTCTCTCTCTCTCTCTCTCTCTCTCTCTCTCTCTCTATCTCTCTCTCTCTGCCGCTCCCTGACAGCCATAACCGCCCGCGCGTCACACGGCAAAAGGCATCAGACCAGTGGAATTATATCAGCGCATCGATAACTCACACAACACTCGAAATGGACTATATTTAACGCTAACTGCCAAGCCGACGCAATCCAATTATATCGGGAATTAAGCCGAATTATCCTTATTTGCATACCACGAGAAAATAATTGCCCGGTATTGAGCACAACTGTCGGTTCAGACGCCAAATTCAGAGCATTAGTGGTTCATAGGCGATAATTAGCCGACACGTTTTAGCAGGCGTCCTAAATATCTTGGGACGGGCGGACGGCGGGCGGCGAGGAGGCTTGGAGGTGGTGGTGGTGGTGGTGGTGGTGGTGGTTCGGCTCCTGGATAAGACGAGATGGGCTGCAAGACTCAGGAATGGAATACTTGCTGTGTTGTTGTGGTGCTTTGTAACTTTGTTGGTGGTGGTGGTGGTTCGGCTCCTGGATAAGACGAGATGGGCTGCAAGACTCAGGAATGGAATACTTGCTGTGTTGTTGTGGTGCTTTGTAACTTTCATTCCACCTCACCCTTTTCTATACGACACCTCCACTCCGCGCCCTCCACGCCTTTGCCTCTCCCTCCTCTTCTTCCTCCTCCCTGTCGCGTGTCCGTCCCCATCCCTATCCACCTCCACCTCCTCCTCCTGCTGTGCTGCCTCTCTCTCCCCCGCTAGTGTCCCTCTCTTTTATTGTCATGTGTGGCGTGTATGGCAGTTTTACGTGGCGGAGGGGCTCGATCGCGGGTCCTCCTAGTGCTCATACCCGTGGCTTTGGGGGTTTTATAATACAACGTCAGGTTCGTTATGTTCCTCTTACGCCTCATACCCAACCTCGCCTCCCTCATGCCTCCCCTTCCCTACGCCACCTCTCCAGCCAGCCCGCCTCTCCCTGTCTGTCCCCTTCGCGTCTGCTCCTGTTCCAGTTTCATGTTCTCATTTGTACCTCATTTTTGCTGATCTTTCCTACCACTTGCACCTCGTTTTCTTGTCTCTTTCGTTCCGTCTCTGTCTGTCTGTCCCTGTGTCTCTTTGCCAGTCTCTTTTGCTCTCTGTCTCTCTCTCTCTCTCTCTCTCTCTCTCTCTCTCTCTCTCTCTCTCTCTCTCTCTCTCTCTCTCTCTCTCTCTCTCTCTCTCTCTCTCTCTCTTACTCTAACAATATGATTTAAAAGAATAACTTGCATGTAAAAAAACAAAAAAAAGAAAGAGGGAAAAGAAGAAGAGGTGCTGGTCTGAGGAATAAACATTTTAGAATATTAAGAAAGGTCTGAGTCACGCTTCCTTACCCTCAATCATCTCACGGCCTCATTCTAGTGTTTCCATGACTCACCCTCTCTCTCTCTCTCTCTCTCTCTCTCTCTCTCTCTCTCTCTCTCTCTCTCTCTCTCTCTCTCTCTCTCTCTCTCTCTCTCTCTCTCTCTCTCTCACTCTCTCAACTTACCAACCATCCCTCGTTCAAACTTCATCACTTGCGTTCACTTTCACGTCTGGCAAACGTTTCCATCTCCATCCTTGTTTTTCCCTCCTCATCATCCTTCCTCCTCTCCCGCCCACGTTTCCTCCCTGTTTCCTTTCCTTTTACCTTTCCCTCTGTCTCTCATCATTTCTCCATCCCTCCATCACTCTTCGTCCGCGCCTCAAGGTGTCCCAGGCCACGACAAGAATCATCTGAATGGTGTTTATCCTCATTCTTCTCTTGTCAACACCTCCAGGAAATGGCTGAGGAGGAAAGGAGGGATGGAAAGAGAGAAGCAGAGGGGCATGAATGGAAGGAATGAAGGAAGGAGTTGTGGGAGGAAGGTTTGTAGGAGAATGGATGAGGAGAGTTAGTGAGGGAGGAAACAGAAATTATAAAAAAAAAGAAGGAAAAAGATGAGGTAAGGAAAGGAGAGGAAAAGGGATACAATTGATAAGTTTGGAAAGAGAGAGAGAGAGAGAGAGAGAGAGAGAGAGAGAGAGAGAGAGAGAGAGAGAGAGAGAGAGAGAGAGAGAGAGAGAGAGAGAGAGAGAGAGAGAGAGGAAAAATCATGAAAAGAATAAGTGAAAGGGCGAATGCAGGAACACAGATAAGCACTGAAAAGAGGTGAACAAAGCACTAAGAAGGATAAGCAAAGGAAGGATCAGAAAGACACGAAGAGCTGAACTAATGAGTGTAAAAAAAAAAAAAAAATAGACCAAACATCAGAAACGTAAAAAAAGAAAACGAAAAAAAGAAAAGAAACATGAGACTGCAATAGAATGAAGGTAAAAAAAAGTATAAACTGAAAGAGAAAAAAAATGAAATAGAAAAATCCAATGAAAAGGATTAGAATTTAAAAGGAAGAACAGGAAGACGAAAAAAAAGAAATTAGGAAGGAAAGGAAAAGAAAAAAATACTGCAATAGAATAAAGTAAGAAAGCATAAATGAGAAAGGAAAAACGGAGGTAAATTAGAAAAAAACACAATGGAAAGGAACATGATTTCAGAAAAAGGAATAAGAAGAGAAAAAAAAAATAAAAAAAAATTAGGAAGGAAGGAGAGAGGGAACGAGAAGGAGGAGGTAGTGAAGAAGAGGAGGAGGATGAGGAGGTGATGAAAGAAGAGGAGGAGGAGGTTTAAAAAGAGGAGGAGGAAAAGGAAGATGAAGATGAGGAGGAGGAGATGAAGAACAGAAGAAGAGAAGGAGATAAAGAGAAGGTACTGAAGAAGAGGAGATGAAAAAGAAGGATGAAGATGAGAAGGTGATGGTGGAAAAGAGAAGGAAAAAGAAGATCAAGATGAAAAGATGGTGAAAAAATGAGAAAGAAAAGGAGGAAAGAAAGAGAAGGAGGCGGTGAAGAGGAGGAAGAGGAGACGGAGGAGGAGGAGGAGGAGGAGAGAAAGAGGAGCAACCAAAATTTGCATCCCCGGCCAGAGAACGTGTACTTTATGACTATTAATTTGGGCAAGACAATGGCAGCTCGTCAGGCGGGAGGATACCAACTTCTCCCAACCGCCCTGATGGCTCCCTTGTCTTCCCGTCCCCGCCACCACTACCACCACCACCACCACCATCACCACCATCACCACCGCCGCCCCCGCCGCCGCCGCCAAAACAATCACCAACTCGCCCACACAACAGAGTAATGATGATAAAGATGATGATGGTGATAGTGATGTTAAAATTGGTGATTGTAATGTTGGTGATGGAGGGTGTTAGAGTATTGTAGTGGTGGTGGTAATGGTGGTAGTAGTAGTAGTAGTAGTAGTAGTAGTAGTAGTAGTAGTAGTAGTAGTAGTAGGGGGAGGAGGAGAAGGAGTAGGGGAGGAGGAGGAGCAGGAGGAGGAAGAGGAGGAGGAGAAGTAATAGTAAAAAAGGCATTTCAGAGAGAGAGACTGAAGTGGGGGGATGCTAACATGAAAAATAAGAGTAGTGTAGGATTGCTGTGAATGAAAATGTTTGGGAACCTCTCTCTCTCTCTCTCTCTCTCTCTCTCTCTCTCTCTCTCTCTCTCTCTCTCTCTCTCTCTCTCTCTCTCTCTCTCTCTCTCTCTCTCTCTCTCTCTCTCTCTCTTTCCTTATCATGTTAATTGAAAGATAATTTTAGTTGACTAGTTGTTTTAATGACATTGGTGATGATGATGATGATGGTGATGATGATGTTGATGATGTTGATGATGTTGATGACGATTTATAGGAGAAACAGGAGGAGGAGGAGGAGAAGGAGGAGGAGGAGGAGGAGGAGGAGGAGGGAATAAATAAACACTATAATCTTGATTCAGAATTTTACACCTCATTATTTCCTTTCGATCGATAAATTGTTTCCTTCTGGTTTTTCTTATTCTCTTTCTCCTTCCCATTCTTCCTTCTCTCCCTATATGTCTCTTTCCCTCCGTTTTTCCCTCCCCCTTCCTTCCTTCCTTCCTTCCTTCCTTCCTTCCTTCCTTCCTTCCTCCCTCCCATCCATCCATCCATCCATACATACATACATACATACATACATACATACATACATACACACATACATAAATGACATCAGGCCATGCTGAGTTATAAATTAAATGACTGACGAAAAGTAAAGGACACAAGAGAATGTAAACAAACAAACAGACAGACAGACATATACAAAATAGAAAAAAAGAACCGGTGTTTGATTTACGTGAAGAAAAAATAAATAAATAAAATGGAGAACAAATATGAGTAGAAGAGATGAAGGACACACACAAAGAGAGAAAAAAAGAAACAAACAAAAAAAAAAACAAGGAAGGAAGGAAGAAAAGAAAGAGAAAACAAGGAAAGAAAAACAAAGAAAGAATGGAAGGAAATAACTACTCCCCCTTGCATACCTTTTTCTCCTATTCTTTCTTTCTCCCTCCTTTTCTCTCCTCTCCCCTGCCTCTGTCTGTGCCCTGCCTCTGCCTCCCTACCTCCCTCCATCGTCAAGAAAACAAGTGAGCATCGGGTGAAGTTCTTGAAGGGTTTTCTCTCCTCTTCCTCCCTCTTCTTCCCCCTTTTCTCTATTCCATTATTCCGTTCTCATCTTTCCACCCTATCGCCTTCCTCCCCTCTTATTTTCTTTCTCCTCCTCCTCCTCCTCCTTCCATCCTCCTTGTACCTCCTATTTTCTCCTTCTCTTTCAGTTAGTCTCGTCTTACAGACACACACACACACACACACACACACACACACACACACACACACACACACACACACACACACACACACACACACACACACACACACACACACACACACACACACACACACACACACACACACACACACACACACACACACACACACACACACACACACACACACACACACACACACACAACAAATACGAGACAGGATGGTAAATTGACTGGCTGATAGACAGAAAGACAGACAGACAGATCAATAGACAGGTACACACACACACACACACACACACACACACACACACACACACACACACACACACACACACACACACACACACACACACACACACACACACACACACACACACGTAAGACTTTCCTCCCGTTCCTCTTCTTTACTGCTTCTTAACCACCGTCTCCTCTCTTTCTTATACCTCCTCCTCCTCCAAGGCGAGACACAGAATGCTGTCTTATGAGTTACTGTCCTGTGTTTGTGTTTTCTGAGCATTTTCAGGGGTAACCCAACTATTCCTTATCCTCTCTTTACTCTCCCTCCCTGAATTTTCCTCCCTCTCTCTTTATTTCCTCCTCTTGTCTTCTGTATTTTTTCTTGTTCCTGTTTTTATGCGTTATTTTTATTCTTGTTGTATGTATTTTATCTTTGTTCCTTTTTTATTTTTCTATGTGATTTTTTTCCAGTTTTCTCCTGTGATTTTTTTCGTTCTGTTTCTTCAAGTCCCTCTCTGCTTTAGAACACACTCTCTCTCTCTCTCTCTCTCTCTCTCTCTCTCTCTCTCTCTCTCTCTCTCTCTCTCTCTCTCTCTCTCTCTCTCTCTCCCTGCCTTTTACCTAAATTTCAGGTCTGTATTAAGGCTTCCACCGGTCCCCACACGGCCATTTTTAAGTATCTGAGGACGGATTCAGGATCTCCGGAGAGAGAGACTAAGACGAAGGCTCACTTTCTTCCTCTCCTCTCACTTTCTTTTCTCGCCACCTCTCCCTGTCTGTCTGTCTGTCTGTCCGTTTGTATGTGTAGCCGTGTTTGTTTCTGTAATGCATTCCTACCTAGCTTCTTTTCATTATCTTTATTTTTTTTATAATGTAACTTTTTTTCATGTTAATATCCACAAATCTCTCCTTTTATTCATTTCTTCTACCTGTTTTTTTTTCACGCAATCTGTTCCTTTCTCTGTGTCCTAATCCATATCTCTTTTCTCTTTGTCGTTTTAATGCTCAGAATCCTACGATATTTTCTCTCAATTGCATCCAGCATCCTTTACCTCCTCATACTCCCAACAGCTCGAATCGTTAGCCTCTTTGTTCCTTCCCTTCATCTTGGTCCACATCTATCGCTTCCTTACCTTCTGATAGAATCCTACGCCCATTTGTCACTTCGTTCCTTCTATCTGCATCCGATACCCTTTTCCTCCTTATCTCCTAATCTTAGTCTATTGTCATTTCCTCCTTATCCGAATCAAATCCTACATTCCTTTGTTTTTGCTTTCCTTCTATTTGCATCATATATTCTTTTGGATCCTTATATTCCCAATCCTAACCCCTTTTTGTCCCTTCCCATCATTTTATTCTACACGCATCGCCTCCTTACCTTTGCGACAAAAGCACTATTTACCCTCAAACTTTCCTTGCCCTTTGCCTTCCGTCCCTTGCAGGTGACCCTAGCTACTCTCATTATTTTACGCCTCTCTCTTTCTGCCCTGCCCTGCTCTGTCCTGTCTGCTCTCCTCTCTGTCCCTAAGTCTCTGTTCTTCTTTCAACCCTCTGTCTCCCTGTCCTCGTGTCCTATGCCCACTTTCTTGCCCCATTGTGTCCTTTCACTGTACTTAAGTCTGTCTCTGTCCAGTTAATTCCTTGTCCTTGTTTTCTCTGTCCCCAACTCCCCCTGTCATCGTGTCCTCTGTCCCTTATCTTGCCCACTGTTTCCTTTCCCCTGTGCTTAAATCTCCCTGTCCTTGTGTGTCCTCTACTCCCCAGTGTCCCCGTGTCTTCTCCTGCCCCAAAACTGTCCCTATGTTTCTTTGCCTCCGTGTCCTTTCCCCCACGTCTTGTCTCCCTGCCTGCTTTTCTCCCTGTCCCCAAGTCTCTGACCTCTGCCTTTCTGTCCCCGCTTCCCCACTCCTGCCTCGCCTCCCTGTAATGACCCTGGTGGCGGTCCTGGAACTCGACCTTGTTACGAGCAATAAACTGAAGCCGAGTATTCACGGCTCGAACCTCTCCTTGTGTGATGACCCCACCTGGAGAGAGAGAGAGAGAGAGAGAGAGAGAGAGAGAGAGAGAGAGAGAGAGAGAGAGAGAGAGAGAGAGAGAGAGAGAGAGAGAGAGAGTTTATTTATGAGTATTGATGTTATAAATTAATGCACAGATACACATATTATTAGTTTAAGTGAATATATAGACAAAGAAAGAAAATACCTGGATATGTGCAGAGAACTCCTAATCTAACTATAGCTTAACCTATCTAATCTAATCTAACCTGATCTGATCTAACCTAACTTAATGTGACCTAATCTAACCTAACTTGATCTAACCTAACGTGACTGAACCTAACCTAATCATTATCCTTCTCACTAGCTTCACTAAAACATCTGTCACTTGGCACGAAGTTGCGAAGTTTGGCATTATCAGTGTGGGTGGGTGAATGAACTGGTGAGTGGGTGGATGGGTGCGTGTGTGTGTGTGTGTGTGTGTGTGTGTGTGTGTGTGTGTGTGTGTGTGTGTGTGTGTGTGTGTGTGTGTGTGAGTGAGTGGGGCTCTGGAAGGGTAGATGGGTAGATGTGGGGTGTGTGTGGGTGAGTGAGTGGGTAAATGAAAAGATTAATGTGTGTGTGTGTGTGTGTGTGTGTGTGTGTGTGTGTGTGTGTGTGTGTGTGTGTGTGTTATTGTTGTGAGGGATTAGTCTGCTGTCGCTTGTTACTGGGGGATTGTCACCGGCTTATCTCTACTTCCTTCGCCACCAAGATGCGTCGCTTTATCTCGTCAGGTGCGTCAAGAGAGCAGGTAATGGCGTGTTTGTTGCCCTCTAGCTGGAGAGAGAGAGAGAGAGAGAGAGAGAGAGAGAGAGAGAGAGAGAGAGAGAGAGAGAGAGAGAGAGAGAGAGAGAGAGAGAGAGAGAGAGAGAGAGAGAGAGAGAGAGAGAGAGAGAGAGAGAGAGAGAGAGAGAGAGAGAGAGAGAGAGAGAGAGAGAGAGAGAGAGAGAGAGAGAAAGTAATCAAGTCATGAAATAGGAATGTATTTTTGACTACATAGGAAAGGAATGTAGTACTGATGACATTGGCGGTGACTTTACTGGCAAAAAAAAGAAAAAGAAAAAGAAAAAAGAAAATACATTCATAGTAACTACACAGATGAACAAAACAACAATGACGAACGCAGAGAGAGAGAGAGAGAGAGAGAGAGAGAGAGAGAGAGAGAGAGAGAGAGAGAGAGAGAGAGAGAGAGAGAGAGAGAGAGAGAGAGAGAGAATGTCTATTTTTCCCTCCTCCCTCTCAGACTTTGGGACTTGAACGATTCTCTCTCTGAAGTTCACTTGTTCACTCGTTCTCTCTCTTTCTCTTGTTCTCAGGTGACACACACGGAGACGAGTGCCCTTGCTCCTCTCTTCCCTGACACTGTTATTGGCACTTCACCCGCGCCTGGCTTACCTGGCCGAGAGAACCCGTGGGGAGGGGGGGGAGTAGGAAGGAGGGTGGGGCCGAAAAGGTAAATGGGGATTGAATCTCAGGCAGTATTGGAGAGGTAAAGGGGATTAGATAACAGGCTCAGGATTCAGTGTCATGGATTTAATTTCGTGTCCTCTTTATATATATGTGTGTGTGTGTGTGTGTGTGTGTGTGTGTGTGTGTGTGTGTGTGTGTGTGTGTGTGTGTGTGTGTGTGTGTGTGTGTGTGTGTGTGTGTGTGTGTGTAATCAGTTATGCATTTACAAGAAGTGAAAAAGTAATTTGTAACCGCCATTTTACCCTCTCCTCCTCCTACTCCACCATCTCTCCCTCTCCGTCTCTCTCTCTCTCTCTCTCTCTCTCTCTCTCTCTCTCTCTCTCTCTCTCTCTCTCTCTCTCTCTCTCTCTCTCTCTCTCTCTCTCTCTCTCTCTCTCTCTCTCTCTCTCTCTCCCCAGCCGAACACGTTAAAATATTGCCTTGTTTTCTTCGCCTCGTTATTTTTGCCTTTATTGGGCTGTTATGACGGCGTGGCGGTGTCCATGCTACGCCGGGAATAAACCAGGCGGTGTCAAGTGAATGATGTAATCGTGACTGGTGTAAATATGTGAGTGGGTTTCGTATTAACTAGTGAGGAAGGGTGGAGGGAATGAATTGCCGGAAGGAGGTGGCTGTAGGGGAAGGTAGATATTTAATTAGATGTGAAAGATTGATTGGTGAGTTTACATAGTGTTTTTTCTTTCTCTCTCTTTTATGTGGTTTGTGATTTTTTATTTGTGACTTTTATGTAATGTGTGTTTTTATTAATTTATTCATTTATTTTTGTTCACTTATGTCAGGAAGTTATTTTTTAGGTATTATTATTTTATTTTTTTTAATGACAGAAAAGGGAAAGGTTGTACTCTCTCTCTCTCTCTCTCTCTCTCTCTCTCTCTCTCTCTCTCTCTCTCTCTCTCTCTCTCTCTCTCTCTCTCTCTCTCTCTCTCTCTCTCTCTCTCGAATCATATGTCCGTATCCTAATAGAGGAAATAATGATCGAATTCTACCTTCATAATTCCACTAAATCGGAAGACATAATTTGCACCACCCTCACTGTAACACTTGTAAGCTCGGTGCCGGATTGTCACTTGCAATTCGGCTTCTCCAACGTCTCCTCCTGCGCCTTCCTTAGTCACACCAGGTTTCAAGACACTTACCCTTAATTTTTTGACGACCGCTTTTGATTCTATTTGGGGACCGGCACCTTGGTGAGCCCTTTTTTTTTTTTCTTCTTATAATTCTGTTGTTCTTGGCTGGTGCCCCTCCTACCTAAAAAAAGATGACCATTCCTTCAGATTTTTCCAGTCCAAGTGATGCAAGCTTTTCGTTATTGATACCATATTGTGTGATTGCTGTAGATTTACTATAGGCATTGTATGTGAGGGTCGTGGGTTTTAGTATTCAAGTTCCAAGTATATGATTTGCTATACGGCAGAAAACAAAATAAGGTTTGGATCTCCCTGCCTGCTTCTGTATTCCCTCTTACCTTTGAGTTGAATTGTTTCAGAAGGAAGGTTTCAAAACACTTCTGAAACTTTGGATAATTCCTTTTTTTTTTTTTCTTACTGCACTGTATAGAGACTGGCAGGTACTACTTTAGCGTGAGGTCTACTGCCATATGTGGCCTACACAGGTGCAGCCTGATGTCTACCACGTGACCCGCGTCCCTCCAGGACCCTCCCCGTACCTGTCCATCAAACATGTGACCTGTCCACGTGACCTGCCCATATAAAAGGAAGCAAGTGGAGCTCCTAAATCAGATTCCTCCTCGGCCTAAAATGGTTAACATCGATTGAGAATACTTCGAAATGTTGCAGAAGGAGTTTTATAGAAGAGTCATTCTGACAGAAGAAGCATCACTCACCTTTTTAAGGGAGCACAATCTCTTGGATACAGTTCAAGAAGCAGATCCATGCCATAAATGTGGTTCTGTTATGCAGGAAAAAAGAAAACGTAACAGAGGAAGAGAATTCAAGCCTGTGTTACGTTGCCCTCGAAAGGGGTGTCAAACTACACGGTCTGTTCGTACAGGAAATGAATTTTTCCATTATACGGACATGAACAACAAATTGCACTGCAATTTGAGCCTGTGTGAAATATTAGAATTAATATTTCTCTTTGTATTAGATATACCAATGTCCACAGTAACGGCTCACAGGAAAATCTACCAGTACTGTATAACTGAATGGTTCAACATATGCCGAGAGGTGTGTACAGCCGTAATTTCTCATCAACGAAGAGGAAAGATGGTAGGAACAACAGATAACCCCTTCCAAATTGATGAGGCAAGATTTGCTGGTCGACGGAAGTACAACCGAGTAAGGATGCTGAATGGAGACAACTCTCCTCTCTCCGAGGACAGTGACGCAGAACATGAAAACAACAGAATTGAATTGGCGTAGAATTGATGGGCCTTGGGTTTTTGGTCTTAAACAAGGCTCAGACTGTCGGTACCTTTTGGGTGGAACGGCGTGACCGCAACACTCTAATCCCTATTATTGAAAGGGAGTGTGCATATGGTTCGGTGATTCATTCAGATGAGTGGCCTGCTTATAGCAACCTAAATGCCATGGGGTACCAGCATTTTACGGTGAACCACCAGCAACATTTTGTGAATCCAGTGACAGGAGCACACACACAGGTAATTGAGCGATCGTGGTTGGACGCTAAAACGGTGATTCTGAAGAGAATGCGAGGAGTTGGTCGTCAGCTCTTCCAGTCTCATCTAAATCATTTTTGCTGGAAGGTGATGAGAAAAAATTCCAATGATCTATTTATGTCATTCTTAGAAGATGTATGAAGTGTGTAGCGTTAGAATAAATGTATGGAAATATATGATAACATGTTTATTTGTACCTTCTTCCTTATCTATTTAAGTCATTCCTAGGATATGTACAAATTAAGTGTTTATCGCTAAAATAAATGTATGGAAATGTGTGATATCCATGAGGGAGGGATAATGCAGCAGTAGACCTCACACTATAGTGCTAACGGGAGGTAGATCTCACGCTATAGTGTGGTAGACCTCACGTTAAAGTAGCACCGACTGGCATCTCCAATAAGCCTTTTTTTTTTTTTTTCGTAATACTTTGTAGACCCAAGCCACTGTCCTTACACCAAGAAAAAGAGAAATAGCGTAGTGTCAGTCAAGTCAGATCAGTAACTAGATTAGAACCCATTACTCAGGTAGATCGTGCAGCTGTACTTCAAAAAGCCCTGCGAATGTGTCATTGTGATTATCATGTTTCAGGTGGCAGGTAGTGGGCGCAGCAATACCCGGGGGAGTGGAGAGCGTCAGGCGGTGCTGGCCGGCAGTAGGCAAGTAAGGGGAGTACGGATCTGTGCTAATGCCCACTTTGCATGTCACACCTGCACATTTTCTGCTCACCGGCTTAATTCTAGTAGCTTGTAATGGGTAAGGATGCACACACACACACAGACACACACACACACACACACACACACACACACACACACACACACACACACACACACACACACACACACACACACACACACACACACACACACACACACACACACACACTCAAATCCAAACAATGTGAAGAAGTTGTTGCCGTTGTTGTTGTTGTTGTTGTTGTTGTTGTTGTTGTTGTTGTTGTTGTTGTTGTTGTCGTTATTACTGTTTCTTGGTGCTGTTGTTGTTGGTGTGTGTGTGTGTGTGTGTGTGTGTGTGTGTGTGTGTGTGTGTGTGTGTGTGTGTGTACGTATCTCTCTGCGTCTGTGTGTACGTATATATGTCTACAATTGGCGGCAACCCTCAAGCCCGACAGGACCACCACCACCACCACCACCACCACCACCACCACCACCAATCCTCCCCAACAATAGCGTCGCGTGTGTATATTTTGAAGTCTCTCGGTGGTGGGTTAGCGTCGCCCCCAGTGAAATAAAAATAAAAGAAAGGCTGGGGTTCCCTACATACCGACAATAACCGCGCCTCTATCACCTATAATTGAGTTTTGTAGATGTGAGGGTGGGAAGAGCGGGGAGAGTTGGGAGAGGGAGTTTCTGCGTGGCTGTGGTGGCAGTGGTGGTGCTTGTTGTGAGGTTGTGATGGTGGTAGTGATAGTGGTGATGTTGGTGGTGACTTGGTATGGCGGTGAGGTGCTTAGGTGTTGTAATGTGAGGTGTGAGTGGGAATTACGTAGTTTAGGATTGTGCTGGTGGTGACAGTGATAGTGGTGATGGTAGTGAAGGTGGTGGTGACTTGTGATGAAGTTAGTGATTGTTATCGGGGGGGGGGGTATTAGTGATGATTAGATTGTTTGAGGGAGTTTGGGGAGTCTACTAGTGGTGATAGTGGTGATGGTGGTGGTGATGGTAGTGGTGACTTTCTGCGCTAATGAGGTGCTTGTGATGAGCTTGTTGGTGTTGCTATGTGGAGTGTTTGTGGGGATTGTATGGGGAGGTTAGGGGAAGGGGAGAAGGTAGTGGGAAGAGAGATGAAGGGAGGAGTGGAGAAATGTGCAAAAGAGTGGAAGGAAAAAAGTGTGAGATTGTTTTATTTTTTGTGAAGCACTTGACTGAGAGAGAGAGAGAGAGAGAGAGAGAGAGAGAGAGAGAGAGAGAGAGAGAGAGAGAGAGAGAGAGAGAGAGAGAGAGAGAGAGAGAGAGAGCAAACATGGCGGGCGGTTCTCCAGAGGGCCAACACTCCGGTATTCGCCCAAACATTTGTTCAACACTTGTCCCTGAACCGAATGTGGAGGAGCTGAGTTGAACCAATACATCCCCTTGCTAATCCCTGTTTTCCCTCCACCTCCCCTCCACCTTCCCTCCCTCACTCCCCTCTGTTCATTCCTACCACTTCCTGCCTCTCCCCTCCACTTCCCCCTCCTTTCCTCCTCCCCCATTCACTGCTCTTTTCCTCCGCCTGTTCATTCCTTTTTTATTCTTTTGCTTTTCTTTCATGTCCTTTTTTTATATATATATTTTGTCTTCTTCTTTCTCTTTTTCTCCTCATTTTCTTCCTCCTCTTCTAATCGTGTTTCCCTTCTGCATCGTCTTCTTCTTCCACTTCCCTCCTCCTCCTCCTCCTCTTCCTCATCCTCCCGGCCTTCCAGCAGTGGCCTCTGCAATACCAGTGTATTATAAAATATAACTTAGATAACATTTCAATATAGACTTGAAATTGGATATAGCTTATTTCAGTCTCTCTCTCTCTCTCTCTCTCTCTCTCTCTCTCTCTCTCTCTCTCTCTCTCTCTCTCTCTCTCTCTCTCTCTCTCTCTCTCTCTCTCTCTGTCTGTCTGCTCATCTCTTTTTTCCTATTTTCTTCACTGTTTTCCCTCCTTTCCTCTCACTTATCGTCTTCTCTCTCTCTCTCTCTCTCTCTCTCTCTCTCTCTCTCTCTCTCTCTCTCTCTCTCTCTCTCTCTCTCTCTCTCTCTCTCTCTCTCTCTCTCTCTCTCTCTCTCTCTCTCTCTCTCTCTCTCTCTCTCTCTCTCTCTCTCTCTCTCTCTCTCTCTCTCTCTCCCCATAATATGCCAGTGTGCTCTAAATGATAAAATGATTGAGCGAAAATTAGTTACCTGAAGAGGACGGGGGAGGAGGAGGAGGAGGAGGAGGAGGATGAGGAGGAGGAGGTAGAGAGGGAGGGAGGGAGGGAGGGAAGAAAGGGAAACAGGGAAAATTTTAAATGAATGAAGTGTTTCCATTGCCATCGCAACACAAATGTTCGTGTGTCGACAGGGAGAGAGAGAGAGAGAGAGAGAGAGAGAGAGAGAGAGAGAGAGAGAGAGAGAGAGAGAGAGAGAGAGAGAGAGAGAGAGAGAGAAAGAGTTTTGTGTATTTTCATGTAGCATACGAACAGAGAGAGAAATAGAAAGAAACATGCATGGTCGATATCTGTGTATCACTGAGTGTATCTGTATGTGTCCGTGTGTATGAGTGAATGTGTATTACTTAGAGGAGAGAGCCAGAACCGCTGAGTATCCGTCACGGTCACCACCAGGAGGAAGGACACCAACCCAACATGCCCCGTGGTGATGCTTCTGGAGACCGCGGTGATGGAGGTGGCATTAGGCGCGGGGAGTCTTGAAAGCATTGGCCTTTTGCTGCTGTTGTTCCCTTGTGTTGTTGCCGCCGTAAGCTGAAAGGAACGTGTGAATGACGCACTCTGAGTTAAGGTGAATAAGTGATAGGCCGGCGAGGGGTTACGAGGCTGTGGATGGTGGTAGATGGAGGCGCTCGCGCGCACACACACACACACACACACACACACACACACACACACATACATACAGAGAGAGAGAGAGAGAGAGAGAGAGAGAGAGAGAGAGAGAGAGAGAGAGAGAGAGAGAGAGAGAGAGAGAGAGAGAGAGAGAGAGAGAGAGAGAGAGAGAGAGAGAGAGAGAGAGAGAGAGAGAGAGAGATTCTGCTTCTGACTCTTTATTAATTGCAATAATGACATCTTTGGTATATGCATCAATTGGACAGAAAGGAAAAGTACCATAAAGTTAAAGAATTTACATTAAAAACCGCTGTGTAATGTAAAATAAGTAATGAAATAATATATGAGAGAGAGAGAGAGAGAGAGAGAGAGAGAGAGAGAGAGAGAGAGAGAGAGAGAGAGAGAGAGAGAGAGAGAGAGAGAGAGAGACAGAGAGAACAATGCCTTTCACCCTCCCCTCATATATATACACCTAACTTATTAATATATATGCCAGCCCACTCCGACACAAACATGACCTGCCATATGTCAATACACAAGGGCCTAAGGTGGCGTAATACATATATCACCATACAGATAACCGGTACTAATTATTATGCATGTTTGACGCTGGGGAGCACGGGACGCCCTCACAGCCGACAAAACGTGGTGAACTTACTAGTACATTATTGTGTTTATTCACTTATTTATGCTACCCTGTCAAGGAGGCTCCCAAAGGCAAGAATAAAGGGGAGGAAAAACACTTTACCTGCTGCTCCCTATAAGATTTGTGAGGTAAAATCGAAAAATTGGGTAGTTTATCTTCCTGGTTTCTTCTTCGCCCTTTAAGACATTGATATGGAACAATTAACGCCATCAGAAGCAACGCGTGAAATCTTTATAAGCATCTACATGAAAGAAGGGGAATAGAAAGAACAGATTTTGCAATTTCGACTCAGTTTGGAAATTGGAGTCTTCTACAAAACAAGTAAAGGTGTTTCATAGTAACTGGTGATTAAGGAACGATAAAGCAAATAGCGTTAAAAGGGTTAATTAATACATTCGATAAGGTGTTTTAGCTTATGGTTGTGAGGAGGCTTATGAACAAAGTGACAGAAGGCAGTATTAGAACTTCCTATTCTATATCTTGTACTGGTAATGAATTGAGTCAAGTTATTTGTGACACCTTTGATACTTGAGTTAGAGTAAGTGTTTGTTAGAATCTCAGTTTTTTTTGTTTTTTTTTAAGAGGGGAGTGAAGGGAGACAGTATTAGAATTTGCTATTGTGCATATTCTACTGGTAGTCAATTCAGTAATGTTATTTGTAATACATATGATACTTACTACATTTAGAATTACTATATGATAGTCAGCAGTCTATCTTCCTCAAGTGAAGCTGCTTCTCGTCTAGTTTATATGAGTCTCCAGGTATTATTAAAACTGTGATCGATTCATGTGCCTCAGAAAAGGGTGAGGAGATAAATGCAGTCCTTAGTTGTATTCTGTTTTTATCAGCTGCGATAGACAGACTGCTTCCTTGTGTGTGTGTGTGTGTGTGTGTGTGTGTGTGTGTGTGTGTGTGTGTGTGTGTGTGTGTGTCCTCTCCTCTGTATCTTCCTGGCTGGTTAACCATCTGCCCGTCCTCTACGTATTATGGAAGAACAAAGTGTAGGAACAAAAGTTACTACAAAAAAAAACTCAATAAAAAGCAGGCGGTAGAAAATATACGAAAAGGTTAAGGTCGATTCAGTCCATTCCGTTCCAGAGAGTGGCTTGAATATTTTCTGTATCTCTGAGAGGAATTCAAGTCGTAGGAAGGTTCTGTAAAAAGATAAATAAAGCGGAATGTTTAATAGTATTTTCAGTGAAGGACGGGAACTGAAAAGCTTGTGTTGATAATAATACGAGTTGGAGCGCTCATATTTCTTGGCGACAACTCTTAGGTTATGTGAATTTCTGGCAAGAAGGAAAGGTGAAGGTTGATACAAATAGAAAAAAAAAAGTCTTATATAACCTTCTATCCACCTGTTTGTGTCTGTCTGTCAGCCTTTCTTTTCTTCTTTTTCACCTGTCAATCAGATTCCTTTTTTCTTTTTGTGTAGTTCTCTCTCTCTCTCTCTCTCTCTCTCTCTCTCTCTCTCTCTCTCTCTCTCTCTCTCTCTCTCTCTCTCTCTCTCTCTCTCTCTCTCTCTCTCTTCCCTATTTGTTTATCTTTCCATATATCTCTACATCCACTAGTACTAAGTATTTGAACTTACAGTAATGATTAACCTCACCCATATTACTCTTTGTCTCTCCTCAGTCCAGAACCCTCAGAGTAAGGAAAGCATTGAACCATCCGACCAAACAGGCCAACAGGGGAAGGTGGGAAGTAAAGGGAAGGAATACTCGTGGCATGTTCTTCATTTTTATTTTGTAACATACATGATTTTACAGTATATACACGGCAAGGGAAGTAGAGAGGGGGCCCACCACGCACGCTGTAGTGGGTGTAAACTTGACGGTGGCTGTATTACGACGGCTGTAGAGAGAGAGAGAGAGAGAGAGAGAGAGAGAGAGAGAGAGAGAGAGAGAGAGAGAGAGAGAGAGAGAGAGAGAGAGAGAGAGAGAGAGAGAGAGAGAGAGCACCATCTGGGGTTCTGATAAATTCTTTTCTCGATTCCTTCCCCACTGAGTCCAAAAAAAGGAGAAAAAAATAAACTTTCACTGAACCTTTAATCTTTTTTCCCTCTCATTTTTCATCCAACAACAACATTTGACAGGGAAAAGAAGTAAATAAGTCGGGAGTGAGAGAGTGAGTGATTTCTCTTTTCCTCTTTTTTTTTTTTGGTTCTTGTCTTTCTTTTCCTTTTTTTTTTATTATTTCCTTTTAGCTCCCTCGTTCTAATCAGTGTTTGTAGTTGGCACGCAATTCGAGAAAATTACTAAAGCAACAACAGATCAACTTTCGCTATGCAGATGTTGATTAAGAAAAAGAATAATAACTCGCTGATCAGTACACGTCCACATGTACAGGAAAAAAAAATACACACACACACACACACACACACACACACACACACACACACACACACACACACACACACACACACACACACACACACACACACACACACACACACACACACACACACACGAAATATATACGTATATTTACACACAGACGCACACAAATACATAAAACGTCTGCATTTGTTTAGTCTATCTCGCTCTACGGTGTTGTGTGTTTGTATGTACAGGAGCAGCACCCACCTGTTAGTCAGTTACCTGCAGGTGAGAGAGAGAGAGAGAGAGAGAGAGAGAGAGAGAGAGAGAGAGAGAGAGAGAGAGAGAGAGAGAGAGAGAGAGAGAGAGAGAGAGAGAGAGAGAGAGAGAGAGAGAGAGAGAGAGAGAGAGAGAGAGAGAGAGAGAGAGAGGTGCATGTGTATTCTCTTGTGTACAAATTACAAAATGTTATTATGTACATCTTAAACCGACCACTGAGCGTTTATTTAGTACACCGGATAAATCGTATATCGTTAACACCCACAACACGACCCCTCGACCGCGGAACGGGTGAGAGCGAGGGGTTGAGAGAGCCTGAGTAGGACTGTCCTCCTTCTGCGCCCGGGCCTCCTCCGGGCGCCGCTAACTAAAGTGTAAGGACTGCCTAAGCCAAGGGACATAAGGGCCGGGGAAGGAAGGGAGGAAAGGTGGGAGGGAGGGAGGGATTAGGGGGGGTCAAAGGTTGTTATATATATATTTATATATATATCTGGAAGCCATTATTCAACGCCTTTAACGTTAAATCTGTATGTTAAGTAAGTTGTAGTAAGTCAGCAGCGGGAAGGGTGTGGGAATACTCGGCCGCAGCGAACCACACACAAAACATCACAGGGATACATAGGATTCAAATATGGCTGCAGTATGTAGTAGGTTCAGAATCTCTAAACACCGATAAATTCCTCTGAGTTTCAACATATATCAACAAGCCCCGAGACACCACCGCCGAGACGTGTATCTCCCTTTCTGGTTGGCTAAGCACCGACCACTGAGTTCATTTGTTTACACGTGGCGTCACATTCCCTCGCTCCATTGCGCTCTGATTGCCTGAGCCGCAGTCACTGATAAAGTATGTGCATGGGTGGCGCCCGGTGCTTCATTCTGTAGCCAGCGCGACGGTCTCCAGCAGGCGGCCAGGCGTCCCCCTTAGAAGCGGCGGGCCCACAGCAGGCACGCCGCCCCCGCCAAGCCGGCAAGAGGGTACAAATGCGATGCTCCGCGGGAACCTGAGGGAAGTGGACGTACCGTATTAATTTCGTGGCTCAACATCCTTGTGTCAAGATTTAGAATGGTGCAAAGTTATCACAAGGCTTTGAAGGACTGCACAAACCAAAGGCGGAGGAATATAATGCCTGGAAGTAATGAGATTAACAATTTTACTCCTCAATTCGTCCTTTGTAAACAATGAGCACTGCAAAAAAATTGACACAAGCACAGAAAAAAAAGAGAAAAAAAAAGGAGAATAATTTTACCTTTCCTAATACGATACAGATCTATAGACTCTGACGCTAAAATGTGTCTATGAAACTAGTTGATGACTAGGAAATCACGTTGCAGCGAAGGGTTAGACAAGAATCAGAGTATGTGAGGCGGAGTGCAGGTAAAGTGTGGGACTGACCTGAGCTGGGGCTGATGGCGGGAAGGTTGAGGCTCCGCTCCTGGTCTCTCAAGTCCAGCTCCTCGCCTTCTGCAAAGCGATGGGGCGGTGAAAGGCACAAAGCTATCGTGCTCCGCTAAAACGTCAGTGATTCTCCTCACCCCCTCAGCTTTACAGTTCTGATTTATTAGTTTGTTATTGTTATTATTATCACTATTATCATCATCATAATAGTTATTTAATGATACTTCTGTTGGAAAAATAATCACAACTCTTTATTATATTCATTGTTATCACCATAATGGTTATTTAGTGATACCTTTCGTGAAAATACTTAATAAAAATACTGTAATTAAACTAACTTAAGTGTTCATTAACTTAAGTGGTGAGGGGCCAGACCGGGCGGGGCGGGCCTCATGCAGACTAACTTAGGGTGACAAACAACTAACTGAGAGGGAGGTGTCAGGGGCGGGATGAGGAAGGGACACAAGACACGGGGGTGGAAAGGGCAGGGAAGGAGGGAGGGTGGGAGGGAGGAAGGGAGGGAGAGAGAGAGACAGGGACGAGGACACTGGTGAGAAGGGCAGGAAGGTACAGGAAGACGGACAATGGAGATGCATCCATCGTAGAAAAAAAAAAAAAGGGAAAATAAATAAAAAAAAATTGTAAAGCAAAAAAAAAAAAAAAAAAAAAAGAAAAATTTAAATAAAGTTATGTTGCTGTTAAGGAAAATAATAAAGCCACGTAAATAAAATAAAGCTAAATAATTTGGTACACATGAGTTCATTTGTGTCACGAAGATTTTATAAACAGTCAGAACTTTCGCCACAGTCACTCCTAAGTCACCCATTGCTGTAGCCATCTGCCAAATGCTAAGTGCCTTGCTCTTCACAATTCATAGTAGTTCAAAGTGCACCCTGCAGTACCTAACACCCATAGACACTACAAATACACGTAGACAACAGTAAAACACACACACACACACACACACACACACACACACACACACACACACACACACACACACACACACACACACACACACACACACACACACACACACACACACACACACACACACACACACACACACACACACACACACACCCTCCCTCTCCTCCACCCTCTGACTACTTCATGCCACGTATTAAAATTCTTCGCAATGATGTTTTCCATGCCCTCGCTGGCCCAAACCCTCGGAAGGCTTATGGACCTGATGGGGTCCCTCCTATTGTTCTCCGAAACTGTGCCTCCGTGCTTGCACCTGGCCTAGTCAAACTCTTTCAGCTCTGTCTGTCAACATCTACCTTTCCTTCTTGCTGGAAGTTTGCCTACATTCAACCTGTTCCTAAAAAGGGTGACCGCTCTAGTCCCTCAAACTACCGTCCTATTGCTTTAATTTCCTGCTTATCTAAAGTTTTTGAATCTATCCTCAACAGGAAGATTCTTAAACATCTATCACTTTACAACATTCTATCTGATCGCCAGTATGGGTTCCGTCAAGGCCGCTCTACTGGTGATCTTCTGGCTTTCCTTACTGAGTCTTG
>NC_087160.1:19794431-19796931 GCF_035594125.1 Scylla paramamosain
TGACTTTACTTAATTCTTCCGTCTTTAACTCCATTTCCGTTTTTTAATGTGTGTTCTACTTCTTATTTTATTTTACATCTCTACCACCTGTTTTCCTACTCAGTTTCTTGTATTTTTCATTCTCGCTTCATTTTGAGTCCTCTTAGTTTCTATTCTAGTCTTCCCTTACACTATTCCTTCTTCCATTTTCCCTTTTGCCACTTCTTTCTTTCTTTTTCTCTCTTCATGCAACCCTCTTCCACTTCTATCCCCTCTTTTTCTCATTGCATCTATTCCTTTCCTCTGTCTATCCTCTTAATTTCTACTCTTTTCTGTCTTCGTGCATTTCTCCCCTTACTTCATCTCCCTGTTTCCTCTTTGCATTTATCCGTTTCCTTCTTCTGTACTATTTTCTTTGATCTTTTTATCTTCCTTTATGCATCCTTCTCCCCACTCACTTCCCATCCTTTTTCACTGCAGCTCCTCTTTCTCTCTCTTTCAATCCTCCTAATTTTTATTTTTCTTCCTTTACTTATTCCTTCACCCTTTCTCACTGCATCTGTCCCATTCCGCCTTCTGTCGCCCTTCATTCCATTCCTATCCTTTTCCATTGCATCTATCCCTCCCTTCATCCTGCCCTCTTAATTCCCATCATTTTCCCTCCCCATACATCTCTTACATCGTTCGTCTCTGCTCTAGCATTGCTTTCATTCCTCTCCCAGTTCTCTCACGCGCTCCCTTACTTGAGTCGTATATCATGTTTCCATCTCCTCGAGTCCAGTAGTTGAGCGAGGTCGGGTGAGCCTCTGTGAAGCACTCCAGCACCACTGTCTTGCCTCTATTCGCCCCGATCAGCTGGTGAGGTATCCACAGCATGGGCGGAACTGTGGGGGTGAGGACATAGAGTGAATGAGTGATAGTGATATGTGGTTGTGCTTTTTGTGGGTTGTTGTTGGCGTTTGGCGCTGTTTGGGGAGGAAGCAATCGTGTTTGGTTTGTTGGTTTTTGCTGGGGTAGTTGGTTAGTCCCGCGCATGTTGTTGTGTTAAGGGAATCGAGACTTCAAAGGTGACGCACAGACACGCTGGCTAATGGTGAAATATTAAACAGGTCGGCCGACTCACTGATTTCAATGACTGCCTGAGCAATTAACAGACTTATTGACTGACTGAGTGATTGATTGACTAGCTGTTGGGTGGACTGGCTGAATGACTGACTGACTGATTAAGTGGCTGACTGACCTGCTGACTTGGTAACTTGCTGACTGCTCAAGTAACTGATTGACTGACAGCGGTTGAACTGGCCCGAATGAATGACTGACTGACCGATAGATCGATATACCAACTGACGGACACATACACACGCACACACACACACACACACTCTACCACCACCCACCAACAACAGCAACACTCACAGTCTACGCTGACGAGGATCCGCTTGCTGACGGTGGGCGGGTGTCCATTGGAGGCGATGCACAGGTAGGCGCCCATTGTCCATCCTGTTGACCTTACTGAGGCGCAGCACCTCCCCCTGGTACTCCAACACTGCAAAGAAAATGGGACGAGAGTTACTAAGGCTTTGCTCTCTCGCCACGACAATTTTCGAATGTCATACATGATTTGCCGGGTTTTCAAGAGCGTCTCTCCTGTTAATGATATTTAGATGGATAGGACGACAGGTATATCTCCAAGGTATTTTCATGCAAACTGCTCTTCTAATCTTGCTAACTGCATGCCTCCCTTCTTACCGCGGCCTATTCTGTCCACCTCCATAATGCAAGAGTTAACTAGTATTCTCAATCATTCATTCCTTTCTCTGGTAAATTCTGAAATTCCCTGTCTGCTTCTGTATTTCCAGCTTCCTATGACTTGAATTCCTTCAAAGGGAGGTTTCAAGACACTTATCCTTTAATTTTTTGACTACCGCTTTGGACCCTGTTCTGGGACCGGGCATCTCAGTGGGCCTTTTCATTGGATTTTTGTTACCCTTGGCCAGTTGTCCCTCTTACATAAAAAAAAAAAAGTGTTAAGGAGAGAGAGAGAGAGAGAGAGAGAGAGAGAGAGAGAGAGAGAGAGAGAGAGAGAGAGAGAGAGAGAGAGGAGAGAGAGAGAGAGAGAGAGAGAGAGAGAGAGAGAGAGGGACTTACTAAACTGCCACCAACCACTACCACCGCCACCACCCGCCATAAACAAGAACAACAACTACAATAACAACAAAAAACTTTCGAAATGGCGACGAAAGTACACTCACAAAAAGTCCATCTACTTTTATATATATATTATATATATATATATATATATATATATATATATATATATATATATATATATATATATATATATATATATATATATATTATATATATATATATATATATATATATATATATATATATATATAATATTTTTTTCTGTCGAAGGTTTCCAGTCAATATGGTGGACAAATCACACCGTTTGTCCGTCAGTATTTATTCTTGGCTTATCTCGCTTCCTCTCCTTCTCTCCGTCCACCAACATTAC
>NC_087160.1:19801931-19804431 GCF_035594125.1 Scylla paramamosain
TGTATTTTCCTCGTGTTAATTATGAGTATTCTACCAGGAAAGAAATATGTACAATCACCACTACCTCAGTTTATCAAATCCCATTCCACCTACTCCAAAAAATTACCATATTTATCTCATCCTCCACTCCATTTTCTATCCCAACATTGTACATAATCTGACCGCTTAACTACCACGCAAACCCACTGTCACCACCTCCCTTGAGCCACCCCATCACCCCCAACACACACACAAAAGACGAAACTTACACTACCTCATCCTCTTCATTCTGCACTTCCCTTGCTAGCTTTCATCACACCCCTCCCTCCACCGTGACTTCCCCACCACCTCCATAACCCCAAGTACTTCCACCCCTCCAGGTCCTCCATCACCACGCTTCCCGTAGACACCACACCCAGACTCTCCATCCACCAACCCCCCATCCACCCACCTCATCCACACCTTCACTCCCATTATTTCCTTCACCAGACTTGAGGTAAAAGGAAAAAAAGTGATACACGTTCTCGAGGCTTTGAATTTTTAGAGAGATACCTTGTCACCAACTGGAGGAACAAAAAAAAAACAAAAACAAAAAAACAAGACAAGAGAAGACATGTTAGGCAAATTCTATGTATCTACAGGTCTTTCCATCTATTTGTAATGCGTCAAAGGAGAATTTAATGCATCATATTAAGGAGGGAGATGTAAAATAAGTCCTTAGTAATACAGGAAGGGTTTAGAAGCAGCAGGGTTAGAATTCTGGCGAAGGAAGCTGTTTTACATCCCCTGAAGCGATATCTATAAAAAAATGAACGCAACCTAGGCACCCCTGCTCTCCCATTTTCCGTTTCCCGTTAAAGAAAATGGAGTGTTAGGGCGGAGAGGGGTTAGATTTTAGGGTAGACTTTTATATCTCCTTTTTTATTGTACCGCTATTCCACGCTATATTTTCCCGCCTTTTACCAGTAGTTTGGGTTATATTACATTGTTACCCGTCTGCCTCTGTATTAGTTGTGTTTGAATATTGGCGCGCGTGTGTGTGTGTGTTTGTGTGTGTGTGTGTGTATGTGTGTGTGTTGTTGTTGTTGTTTTGGTCTCGTGTGTGTGTGTGTGTGTGTGTGTGTGTGTGTGTGTGTGTGTCGAAAACCACTTAGTGTTTTTTTTTTTTTTTACGTTATCGCAAATTACTTGAGAATGACAACTCGGTATCATACAGTCATCAAGTCTTGCAGTCACTTCATACTTTGCATGTACGTTCATTCTGGGAAAGTGTGTAACTTGCATGACAAGTGTACAAGTTCCATGCCTGAAAAAAAATGTGGTATTAAAAAAAAAATGCTATTGTTTAAAACTTTATCGGGATCCCTATTTTTTGTGTTTTCTTTTACTCTACTTTTTGATGTTCATTTTGAGATTTTGGAATGACTTGGTTTTCCGTAGCGATTTTAGATGTTTGAGAGAACCGCTTTTTTTTTTTTTTTTTAGATAATTTATGCGTAGATCTGCATGAACCAGTTGTGAATATTGATAACTTATGCAGTCAATAATAGGACAGAGGCTCTTTTCTTTGAGTGCTTTGAAATTGGATGTAAATAATTACCTCTAATGAGTTATCAGATAAGATTACGAACCCGAGAACTCTGGTGATGTCTAATGAGCAGACGCAAACAAGTGTGACCTTCAGGAAAGACTTGCTGCTCACAAATATCCTCTCGTCACTGCGACTCAAGTCTTTTTATTCCTCCCAAGCGTTAAATACGAGGAACTTTAAGTTAATTTGCCATTTAGGTGAAAACTCCGTCATGTGCATTTTTCTCAGGGCGTTTCTTGCAGACTCAAGCTTTAAAAATCCCTATTGAGACAACGGTAAAAGTTTTCCCCTCAAAGTAAAGTGCATGAAAAAAAGTGAACGTGCATAATAGCACAAGTTCCTTCCAATCAGTGCTCCTTCCTTCCACCTCCAGTCCTCCTCCACAAGCCTCTTTCCTCTCACCTTGAGCCTCCACCTTCCCTGCGTCCCTCAGACTTCTCGAAGGCACGCGCGTCACCCGGGAAACACAACTGAATCTTAACTCAAAAACGCAATTGGCCGGCGCTGCTATAAATAGTGCTTCTTGTCGCGGCCTTTCAGCGGGCGTGGGGCGGCGGGGGACGAGGGCTGAGGCATAAATTCTCGCGTCGTGGAGGCCACCGCCGGCCACTCCCCCGAAGAACTAAAGCAATGCTCCATTAAGTAAAAGTTTCCATACAAAGAACGCCATGATGGAAGCAGGATATAACCCCCTCCCGGCCAGGCTACAATGGCCCCTCAAATCACTGGCAATAAAAGCTATAATGGCCTGCATGTCGAGTTGTGGACGCCGCCTCCGCCGCCGCCACCACGACCACCACCACCACTGCTGCTGCTGCTGCTGCTGCCAGACGCACGATCAATACCCTCCCCCCTTCTCTCCCTCCTTCCCTCCTTCACCCCCGCTAATGCTCTCTTAAATTTATTTGAAATTCGAGTGACTATTAGAAC
>NC_087160.1:19811931-19821931 GCF_035594125.1 Scylla paramamosain
CATAGTTACTGTTCTTGTTTTCTTCCTCCATTTTTTCCTCTCTCCTCGTCCTTTTTGCTTTTCACTTAGTTTGTTCTCCTCTTATCTTTTTCCTCTCATTTTCTTTGTTTCGAAGGTCTCAAATCACTATTGCATTTCTTACAGTTCCTCACTACACTTCCTCTTACCTTTTTTACTTCCTCCCTTGTCGACATACCCCGGTCTTCTAGTTTATTTACTCTCCTGTCCCTCCCTCTTACCTTTTCCTTCCTTTTTCTTAAATTTCCCATTACTTCCTGTTTCCTTCATTATCAAACCTTCCCCACATGCGTTACTACTTTCCTTCCTCCCTCCTTGCCTCCACCCTTGACCTTATCTATTTGCTTGTCTTCTTCCCTTTCTCTTATTTTTTTTTTTTTAATAATTTTTGTGCCGCACCTCTGCTACATTTAAGAGGCTCTAGTTGAAGTTACACGGGTTTTCGAGCCTGTTTTTACGGTTCCAGTGACATATTAACAAAATTTCTGCATTATGAATAAGGGAAGCACTCTTGAGAATCTGGCTAATCATCTCTGTGGCCTTTGCAAACAGTCGTGGCAAAAGAGGAGAGAGAGGAAAGCGTTTCAGAATACGAGCCTCTTCCTACATGCGTCAGTGCTTCCTCTTCCTTCTCTCCTTGACTTTATCTAGTCTCTTTTTTCTTTCCCTTTCTGTTCGTATTTCCCTCACTCCCTATCCAACTCATTACCAAATCTTCCTACATACTTCACTAATTTCCTACTTCCTTCCTTTTTCTCTTCCGCCTTGACCTTAACTCATTGCCAAATCTTCCTACACGCATCACTACTACATATCCCCTTTCCTTCTTCAATTCTCTCTTGACCTTACCTGTAGTGGACTTGTTGATGGCAATGTGCTGGCCGTCTTCCCTCTTCCAGGTGACGATCGGGCGCGGTGACCCCTTGGCGCGGCACCGAAGCTTGATGTCACTCCCCTCCTGCGCTATCACGTCATTGGAACTCTCGTTGTCCACTATGTCGGGGGGCACTGGCGGGGGCGAAAAGGGAGAGTCAGTATAAGAGAGTCACACGCCGCGAGGGTTTGGAGATAGTGAGGGAGAGGCGAGAGAACTAGAGGCGAGAGAACTAAAAGAGAAAATAGTGGCTAGGGGAGACAGAGCTGCTAGTGGTGGTGGTTGGGAGCTATATTGGTTGAGGTAGAGATACGGGGGTAGGAGCGAGACGGGGGTGGGGTAGGGGTGGGGTGTGATACAAAAAAAGGCGAGGAATGAAATGGTAGGGGGGTGGTCGGTAGGGGTTTGGGGGTGGTAGGACCATGAGGGTGTGATTATTAGATTACAAAATGAGGGAAATGAGGAGGCCTTGGAGGTGATGAAAGAAATGAGGGGGAAAAAAAAAGAAGAGCATTTTATTCACAAGTGGAAAAATCGCACGCAAAAATGCATGAAATATTTGCTCCATTACCACAGAGGAAAGAACAATTCCTCTCCCTTTTCCTTCCAGCGTTCCTCCCCTCCTTCTCCCTCCTCTCTCTCTCCTCTCCCTCCTAAAAGAAAAAAAAGGCGAAATGAAAATCTTCTCGGAAAGAAAGTTCTCATAATTAAGAGACATAAAAAGTCTGGGAGAGAGAGAGAGAGAGAGAGAGAGAGAGAGAGAGAGAGAGAGAGAGAGAGAGAGAGAGAGAGAGAGAGAGAGAGAGAGAGAGAGAGAGAGGAATATTCCAGGACTAAACAGAAACTAATTACGACCCTACTATTTGGAAACCTCTTACACCACCACCATCTACACGGAAAAATATTTATGAAGCAGCATTCATACCCGCCTCCCCCGTACTCTCTCTCTCTCTCTCTCTCTCCACTTACTACGCAGTACAGCTCTCATCCTAATACACAGTCCACGAATAATACCATAGACGAAATGAATCTTTCTCTTCCACTCATATCAGTCACTCACAGGTTATTCATCACCTCATCCTGACTCCAACCCTGTCAATATCAACACCACAAACAAATTTTTCCTTTAGTCACACCAAACTTATAAAAGTCAATTAGTACAACCGGATAACTTGACTAACCACCTATTCTCTCTCTCTCTCTCTCTCTCTCTCTCTCTCTCTCTCTCTCTCTCTCTCTCTCTCTCTCTCTCTCTCTCTCTCACAACTAGATGGCCAGACGCTCACTTAAGTCCACCTGAAGGTTAATTAAACTATTAATCCAAATCTTAAGTGCAGTTTTTGTCAATAACACGATAAACTAAATTTGAATTGACCTTTCGTACTCTTTCCTTAGTGAGAGAGAGAGAGAGAGAGAGAGAGAGAGAGAGAGAGAGAGAGAGAGAGAGAGAGAGAGAGAGAGAGAGAGAGAGAGAGAGAGAGAGAGAGAGAGAGAGAGAGAGAGAGAGTGTGTTGGCATTTTTTCTCCTTTTCTTTTCCTTTCCTGCCCTTAAAGTCTTCCATTCCTATGCCTAAACGAACCGTCCTTACTCTTACTGTTCTCACCACACCGCCAACTCAGACTCACCCTAAAATAAAAAAAAAAATAAATAAATAAATAAAATAATCCCCTAAAAAAAAAAAACTAGCCTTAAGAGAACACTCCTTTACTTTCTAGAAATCGCAGTAAATCATCTCAGTACACAAAAAAAAAGTATAGATCACTTCTCAAATTCACTCTCAAAAAAAAAAAAAATCAGTATAGTCCCCCAGCTCTCCCCCCCAAAAAAAATAAAGAAATAAAAAAGCGCACAAACTCCCCCTAAGAAGAAAAAAAAAAAAAAAAAAATACACGCCTCTTTAGCTTGTAGAAAACACACTGAATCACCCCAGTATACCCCCCTGCCCCCACCAAAAAAAAAAAAAAAACGGAAGCACCCTTTAACCTTCTAGAAAACAGTAAATAATCCCAATACAGCTTAAAAAAAATCATAAAAAACACCCTATTATTTCCCCCCCCCAAAAAAAAAAAATAAATAAAACACCCCACCCAAAAAAAAAAATAAATAAAACACCCCAAAACACCTCTATCCCCTCCCCCCAAAAAAAAAACACCCCCTTAAAAACATCCCAAAACACTCCATCAAAAAAAAAAAAAAAAAAAAGTCAAAGCAAAGAACACGTATGACCACACCACCAACTGGACTCACCAACCACTGTGAGGTAGCCCGCGATGGTCATGGCAGAGGCGGTGTTGATCTGGCACATGTACTTGCCCGTGTCTGTCTCCCTCACGTTTCTGATGTGGAGGAGCAGTTTTTGTCAATACCACGAGAAATAAAACTTTAAATTTATCTTTCATACTCTTTCTTTAGTGAGAGAAAAAAATTAGCTCGTATATATATATTTTTTTCTGTTTTTCCTTTCCTGAACTCTTATTCTTCCATTCCTATGTATTAACCAATATATCCTCACCTGATGTGGAGGTAGTAGGTGTTCTGGCGCTTGTCCCTGCTGACCGTGATGCGATCGTTGCGCGTGATCACGTGGTTGGACACCGTCAGGATGGCAGAGTTCTCGTAGTGAATCCACGCCACCTACAGGGAGTGACAGGAGAGAGAGAGAGAGTGAAAGGAGGGAAGGGTTTGTGAGTGCATGAGTGGATAGGGATTAAAAGGCGGTTTTTTTTTGTGAGGGTGGATGAGTTAATGAGTGGATAGGTGGATGAGTCGACAGGGAGTGAAAGGCTTTGTTTTTTCGTGATGGGTGGATGAGTGGATGAGTGAATAGGTGGATGAGTGGACGTGAAGTGAAAGGCTGTAGGGTTTTCTGTGATAGGTGGATGAATGGATGAGTGGACAGGAAATGAAATGGTTGCGGGTTTTTTTTTTATCGTGGGTGGATGAGCTGATGATTGAACAGACAGTAAGAAGGCTGTAGAGTTTTTATTATAGGTGGGTAAGTGGATTGAATCGACAGGGAGCGAAAGATTGTAGAGTTTTTTTTTTTTTTTTTATCAAGTGGATGAGTAAAGTAAGGAAAGAAATGGGAGAAAGAAAGGTGTAAATTGACAAGTTATGGATGAAGGGAGGAAAAATACAAAGGGAGGAATAAGTATGGGAAGGAATGAAAGGAGGAAAAGTACGCAAAAGAAAAGAAAAAATACAAGAAGAATAGGTACGAAAAAGTATGAAAAAAAAGGAAGAGAGTGTAAGGGGGGGGATTAGTAATGAAAGAAGTAGGAAGAGATAAAATAATGTAAGGAAAATACGTAATATTAGAGATAGAAAGAAGAAATGCGAGAATAATAATATGGTATAGGAAACAGTCATTTGAGTTAAGAAGGAAGTGATATTAGGAATCATTTGAAAGTAGAATGGTGGAAATAGTTGAAATGACATTGAGGAAGCTGGTGAAAGGGAAATCGGTGTTAGGGAAAATGGGTGTTTGGGACAGGAAGGGAAATGGTGTTGTGAAGGGGACGGGAAAGGAAGGGAGTCTGGCGTTCGTAAGCGGAGAGGAAGGACTCAGGGAAATGGGTAGAAGAGGCGGAGGGAGTGAATGAACATGGAGGGGAAAGGGGATTAATCTTTTTCTTAATGTCTGTTTATATTGATCTATCTTTTTGTATTTGTCTACTGTATCTCCATCTATCTTTATTTCTACGCTCACCTGTCTGCCTATAAACTATCCGGATCTGTCTAATTTGTGTACCTGTATTCACTTTTGGAAACCTATGTTTATCTGTCAGTCTTTCTACATCTGCGTGTCTTTTCTTACACTTCTCATTCTATTAATCTGTCTAAATCTATCTTTCAGTTTGTCTTATTTCTCTCTATATGTATCTTTCTTTACATATTCCTTCACATAACTGTCTCACCATCTGTCTATTCAACAACATTCATAAACTCGTTTCCTTCCCTCCCCACCCTCGTCTCTCTACCATACGCTATACAATATTCAGAGGTTTTACTGTATATTTACACATATCTATCTCACTACCTGTCTATTTAGTCAAGTGAAATTAAGTGATTAATTAAAAAGATTCTTGCGTGGCTCCGTAACAATTAAAGTCACACGGGGCCGAGATATAAAACTCCCTAAAAATACTAGTAATGTTAAACTGAAACGCAAAAACTGTCTATTTAATTAACTACATACATTTACTCACTTCTTTCCCCTTCCCACCTTTCCCTCTTTCTCTCCCATACACTACAACACCCTCACTAAAACGCAACCCCTTCCTGACGCCTTAAAATCAATCGCTCCACCTGCCCGTGTTATCTTGCCGCTTACTGACCTTGTGGGAGCCGAGGTTGTCCACTCTGCAGGCAAAGCGCACATTTCTGCCTTCTGAGACGGTCTGGTTCTGGATCTCCGCCAGGAAGATTGGGTCCCGCGACACCACGCCTGCAGGGAGGGTAGAAGAAAAAGGGTTAGCTGAGGACGGGACACACAGCAAGGAGGAGGAGGGATAGGGGAGGGATAGGTGCTGCCAGGAGTTAGAGAAAGGGAGAAAACAAAGGGAAGAAGAGGAGGAATCACCATGGAAGGCACATACAAGGAGGAAAAGCAGGAGAGAGAGGGGAGAAAGTGATGTCAGTAGGTAACGAAGAGGGGAACATGAGAGCCAACTGAGGATGGGGCACACAACAAGGAAGAGCAGGAGGAGAAGAGGAAGAAGAAGGGATAGGTGGTGTCAGTAGGTAAGGGGAAATGTAGAGGAAGGGACCAATAAGATCAGTAAGGAGAAAATATGAAGGGAGGGAACTGGAGGAAGGAGGGAACACGTGGGGATGGAGGCAAGGATATAGGGACGCCAATGGGGGACTGGGAACGGAACACATACACCATGAGCCGAAGACGAGGCGGAAGGAAAGACATACACAGAGAGGAGATGGAGGTGGTGGTGGTGGTTGTGGTGATTGTGGAACACGGCAGGAGGAGAAAGTTGGGTGGAATAACAAGAGGGAATCCATTATGATGCGTGGGTGAATGTGTCTTGGTGTGCGACAAGGCGCTGCATCATACGAGTAAATAACTTAGTAATGCCTCTCTGAATTTAGTGGTTTGGTCCAGTAATTCTGAAGCAGTATAGCAGTATCGGCCGCTGGCTGGACGAGTGAGGCTCATCAGTGATTGGTGGGAAATAACGTGTTTTTTATGTTTGTGTTCGTTGTGACCTGAGCCAGCAACACTAAATGAAGTACCGTATTTTTTTTTCTTGCAGGAGGAGGGAAAAGAAAATAAAGAAAGGGGATGTGAGATGAAAGATGGGCATTTTCTTGCTGAAGGAGGGAAGGAGAGAAAGAAGGAATATGAGAGGAAGGAAAGATAAACAAATAACTCAACTTTATGATTTTCTGTGGCATAAAAACCAGAACATTACGGCGAGAGATTGAAATGTAACACTTTAATGATACTGATGGCCTCAACACTAAGAATAACACACACACACACAAAAAAAAAAAAAATCTATAGAAACTGAGAGTAAAACAACAAAGCTTACTCGTATCATAATCTTATATTCAATCCTTTAAAAGCCACATCATCTTTATCCTCCTTGCAAAACAACTTGTAGATATTGCAGTCACAGCGGTCGGACAAGCAGGCTGCTACAAGGGGCTGCTGTTACTGGCGGTGCAGGATGTGTGTGGGGCGTATGTCACCTCGGTGAAAGAAAAATATTGGCTTTGCATTGGCTGATAACTGTGTTGGAAAGTACTGTCATTGGTGCTGCTGCTTCTGCTATTGGTGAAGGACTGCCACGTGTTGGGCTGATTCCCTCTTGTACCTTCCCTACTACTACTACTACTACTACTACTACTACTACTACTACTACTACTACTACTACTACTACTACTACTACTACTACTACTACTACTACTACTACTACTACTACTACTACTACTACTACGGATTGGCAGACTGAGAAATAAGTTAACTTTTTATCATTCGAGATGTGAGGAAGTATGACAAACCGATATCTTCACATTCTTTCCTTACATTCTCCTCTCCCTCCGACCAGTCCTTAACATCCTCTCTCCCTCTCCCTCTCCCTCTACGTCTCCCTTGCCTCCCGTACACACACCCTACACCCTTCCACCCTCCCACTGACCCAGCCTGATGTACGCGCCGTGTGATACGTGTGTGGAACGTGTGTGCCAAATGTTCCTTGTTTCAAAGACAAAGTTGCGAGCGAAAAAGAAAAAAAAAATCATGTGAGAAAAAGGAAGAGGGGAGGTCGAGAGAGGAGAAGAGGGGAGGAGCAGAGGGCAGTAGAGGTGAGGGGAGTGAGAGAAGTGAGGGGAAGACTGTATTTTTTCTCGTCCATACTTTCTCACCCCCCATTTCTCCCTTTCCTCCCTCCCTCCCTTTCTCTGGCAGCCTCCCTTTTCACCCCCTTCTCTCCTTACTTAACGAGACACTTAGTGCGATTTACAACATCCCGTCAAGATGCAAAACCAGATTTAGTAGAGGAGAGTGCTGGAAAAGTGGAGGGAATTGCTCATAAGGAGGTAAAGAGGAGAGGGGGAGAAAGAGAGGGAGGGAGGGAGAGGTGGAGGGAAGGATGGTAAGATATGAAAGAAGGTGCTAATGTGTCTGAGAGGAAAACGAAAGGGAAATAATTAACTGGAGAAGAGGAATGGATGGATGACTAATGCGATACCAAGTTGACGCTGACGAGAGAGAGAGAGAGAGAGAGAGAGAGAGAGAGAGAGAGAGAGAGAGAGAGAGAGAGAGAGAGAGAGAGAGAGAGAGAGAGAGAGAGAGAGAGAGAGAGAGAGAGAGAGAGAGAGAGAGAGAGAGAGAGAGAGAGAGAGAGAGAGAGAGAGAGAGAGTATTGAGCTTTAAATGCGATCGATATTTTGCAAATTGTCTCTTTCCTCCTCCTCCTCCTCCTCCTCCTCCTCCTCCTCCTCCTCCTCCTCCTCCTCCTCCTCCTCCTCCTCCTCCTCCTCCTCCTCCTTCTCCTTCTCTTCCTCTTCTCTCACTCAACATTCATTTATCGTGAATCTATCTATACATCGCCCTTCTGTTGCCCAAATAATGAGGGAGGAGGAGGAGGAGGAGGAGGAGGAGGAGGAGGAGGAGGAATGAGGGAGGAGGAGGAGGAGGAGGAGGAGGAGGAGGAGGAGGAGGAGCAGAAGAAGAAGAAGAAGAAGAAGAAGAAGAAGAAGAAGAAGCTTCGAGGAGGAGGAGGAGCAGAAAGAAGAGGATGAGGAAGAAGAAGAAGAAGAAGAAGAAGAGGAGGAGGAGGAGGAGGAGGAGGAGGAGGAGGAGGAGGAGGAAGAAGAGGAAGAGAAGGAGGAGGACCCAGCACGCTGTAATAGCATAAAATATAACACTGGAAGAATGCGAGTCAGGCATAATAAGCGGACCACACAATATCCTCCCAGAATATTCGTGTCTCGGATAACAGAAAGGCTACAATCTTCCTTCAATAAGAGGAGGAGGAGGAGGAGGAGGAGGAGGAGGAGGAGGAGGAGGAGGAGGAGGAGGAGGAAGAGGCGAAGAGAGAAATGGCGAAGGAGAAGGAAGAAGAGGAAGATGAGTTGGGGAAAAAAAAGAGGGAAAAAAAGAAGGAAATTAAGGAGGAAGTTAGAAGTAGAAAAGAAACGAACAAAGGAAAAGGAATGGAGGAGAAAAGAAAGGAGGAGGAGCAGGAGGAAGAAGAGGAGGAGGAGGAGAAGGAGAAGGAGGAGGAGGAGGAGGAGAAGGAGGAGGAGGAGGAGGAGGAGAAGGAGGAGGCTGGTGGAGTGAAAAGATTCGTGTTCCAAAGAGTAAGAGAAAAAAATAATATTGAAAGAGTGATAAAAAAAGGGTAGCAAGGATTGGGAAGGTGACGGGATATTTGTGTGAGAGGCAGTAAAAGAGGGGAGGAGGAAGAAGAGGAAGAGGAGAAAGGAAAGGAGGAGGAAGAGGAGAGGTGCAGATTTTCAATGGAAACACTTTTAATGAAATTTTCTGATAAATTGACCAATATATCAAGTGTTAGGTGGATGTATTCCGAGTGTGGTGGTGGTGGTGGTGGCGGTGGTGGTGGTGGTAGTGAATGGTGGTGAAATTGGTGATAGGAAATAGTGGTGAGGATTAATAGTGGTGGTGGTGAGGGTGGGGGGATAGTGTCGGTGATAGTGTGAAATAGTAGTTGTTGCGGTGGTAGTGGTAGTTGTAGTGGTGGTGGTTGTGGTGGTGGCAGTAGTGGTGGTGGTGGTGGTGATAGAATGTCGGTTCATGTGGTTGAGTGAATGTTGGTTCATGCGATGCTGATATAAAGCTTAAAACGAAACAGTGATGAACTTACAAGTAATTTTGGGACAATAATTTGACGTGTGCGCTTAATCAAGAGTTATGGAGAATAAGTAGGTAGTTTTGGGTAATAGACAAGTACAGTCGTGGTCAGAAGTAAAAGCAACATTCTGTATTAACTTTTTGCCGTGTTTAATTTTTTCCTTCCGTCTCAAGTCCTCTCATCTGTTTGCGATCTATTTGTTGTTTGCTTTTATTTTTATTTTTATTTATTTATGTATATATTTATTCATGTATGTATTTATTCATATTTAGGAGATTTTGAGAGGAGATTCAGGAGGAAGGAATGAAAGAAATTACGCAACTTAAGCTAACGTAACAACCTAACATAACTTAACCAAATCTAACCTAACTAAACGTAACCTAACCTAACCTAACCTAATCTAATCGAACTAAACCTAACCTAACCTAACCTAACCTACCGTCATCTAACCTAACCTAACGTAATCTAAGAGACGTGACCTCGTGTAACCTAACCTAACCTCACCTAACCTAACATAACGGAACCTAACCTAACTGACTTACTATGGATGGAACTATTTTGTGGGTTATTAAGGGTAGAATATTCTCGTGGGATTTTGTATCTACGGGGACCTTGTGACGTACTGATTATTACTTCGTCAGAACAGCAATTAGTTTATTTGCTTCACTCAAACACTCTCTCTCTCTCTCTCTCTCTCTCTCTCTCTCTCTCTCTCTCTCTCTCTCTCTCTCTCTCTCTCTCTCTCTCTCTCATATCTAGATGGCTTATATTTTC
>NC_087160.1:19826931-19839431 GCF_035594125.1 Scylla paramamosain
TTTCTTTTTCTTTTGTTTTCTTGGTTTTTGTAATCCTTGTTGTTAGTGATGTTGTTTTTTCTTGTAATTATTCTAAATCTCATTCTTGTTCTTTTCGTTCTTCTTGTTCCCGTTTGTGTTCTTGTTCTTCTTGTTCTTACTCTCCTCCTCCTCCTCCTCCTCCTACTAAAAGCGATGAACCCTTGTTAATATTTTCAATATCTAAACTTGAAGCATTGCATCAATAAAGATATTTTAATTTTAGTACACAACTATAGTTCGTACCACACAGTCTCTCTCTCTCTCTCTCTCTCTCTCTCTCTCTCTCTCTCTCTCTCTCTCTCTCTCTCTCTCTCTCTCTCTCTCTCTCTCTCTCTCTCTCTCTCTCGTTCCTCAGCCTGTCTTCTTTTTTTATCTGCTTCATAATTTCTTGGGATGTGTTTTACTCTCACTCTCGTGCTCTGCCTCTCACCCTCTCCCTCTTCCTCTCTTCTCCTCACTTTCCTATACAACTTCCTACCACTTCACCCCTTTCATAAGTGGAAGGGGAGAGCAAGGGAGGGAGAGAGGGGGAGAGAGAGAGGGAGAGGAAGAGAGGCAAGCATCTCGTATGCTCTCCCCTATTTTAAAATCTTTCCTATTTGCTTTCGGAATAACTTAGATGTAAATAGAGGGAGAGGGGGAAGAAGAGGCGGCTGTAGGGAGAAACGGAGAGGAGGAATGGGAAGATGAGAGAGAGAGAGAGAGAGAGAGAGAGAGAGAGAGAGAGAGAGAGAGAGAGAGAGAGAGACGTAACGAACACTAGAGAAAGAATTACTAACAAAAAACACAGATAAATTAGATAAGACAAAATAAAGAAAAAAAAACCTGAAAAAGCAAAACAAAGGACGAAATCAAAACCAACCAACCAACTAAACTAAAGAAACAAACAAACAAATGAACCACGAATTTCACTAAGAACTGTGCTTAAAACCTGGGGAGAGGGGAGAGAGACAGAGGGACAGAGGAGGAGGAGGAGGAGGAGGAGGAGGAGGAGGGAAGGGGAACAGAGGGAGGAGGGATATTGGACCACCTCTATGGAGCTCGGAATTAAATTATCACTCAGGTAAAACAGATTATCTCATTAAAGCGCTCAAGTAATATTGGCGTATTTTATAATGGAGGAATGGGGGAGGGAGGGACAAAGGAAGGGAGGGGAGGGAGGGAAGGAGGGAGGGATGAAGGGAAAGATGTTTAGGGAAAGGGAGATGAAGAGTAGAGGTTAAGTTGAGAGAGAAATCAAATTAGGAGAAACTACGAGAGAGAGGGAGAGAGAAAGGGAGAGAGGGAGTGTGTTCAGGTAAAGGAGGGAGAGGATAAGAGAAGGGAAGGGAAATGTGAGAGAAATTAGGATAACTAGCTGGATCCAGACGCGAAAATGTGGAGATACTGACAGATACATAAAGTGGAAAGATAAACTGACTGATAGATGCATGCGAAAGAGGAAATACACACACACACACACACACCACATAAAGGACAAAGGCAAATAAAATCAAATGACTACCAGACAAATATAGAGAGATGGAGACTGACAAACAAGGGCACAGGTATTCAGACATGCATGTAGATTGACAGACACAATAACTGCGGTTGAATAAAGGAACAGACAGTTAGAAACACACAGTTAATAAGAAAGGAACACGTCCATCTAGACAGACAGACAGGTAGGCAGACAGACATAAAGTAAAAAAAAGTACATTAATTATACAGTCAGACAATCAAGAAACAAACTATGGAGACAGACAAATAAACAGACAAATGAACAGAAAACCAACAAACTGGCTAGACGAAAAACAACAATAACAACAAAACAACAACAACAACAGACAAATAGATTATCAAAGAATAGAAAAGAAAAAAACAAACAGACAAGTAGATGTCAAAGTACAGAACAGAAAAAAAAAACAGACAGATAGATAGCTAAACAATCAGAGAGCAGGTTAGAAAGACAGGCAGACAGACAAATGAAAGGAGGGAAAGAGTGAGACAAGGCAGGGAGTGGAGGGAAGGGGAGGGAGATGAGGGGGGAAGGAGTCATCAGTCAGCAGGTGGCGGGCCGGTGAGCAAAGTGTGGAGGTGTGGAGAGAAGAGTCATCAATCACGGGGCAGGTGAGGGAGGGTCACCTGCCTCACCTGAGAGAGAGAGAGAGAGAGAGAGAGAGAGAGAGGGGGGGGGAGGATGTAGAGATAGTGACAGTAAGGGAATCAATGTTTAACTATGCAAAGATAGTCATGATAAGATAGATTGTAAGATAATGATTGTAAGATGGTGGTAGTAAGATCGTAGGGCTAATATTGTAATAGTAAAATAGTGATTATAATTAAATCAACTTTAAACTGTGCTGTAAAGCGAGAATACTAATTGGTGAGAGAGAGAGAGAGAGAGAGAGAGAGAGAGAGAGAGAGAGAGAGAGAGAGAGAGAGAGAGAGAGAGAGAGAGAGAGACAGGGAGGGATAGTAATAAAAGTTAAGAGAATTATTGCTGAACTGAGCCGTAAAACACGAATAACAGGTGTAGGAGAGAGAGAGAGAGAGAGAGAGAGAGAGAGAGAGAGAGAGAGAGAGAGAGAGAGAGAGAGAGAGAGAGAGAGAGAGCAAGCACGTGAGTAAAAACACAAGATTATGACTCAAGTTTACCAACAAGCATCACAGGGAAGACCTGATACGCACAGAGAGAACAGAAAACGGGGAACACACACTGCGTCACTTCCGTTTTCCTTTCCAGCGAGCAATATTTAAGAGACACAATTCTAAATCAAAGAAATGCCATCCTAAATCTCTCATTCTAAATTAGGTAATGTAAATTGTCATAAACAGCCTCGTACAGTCCAAAAGATCTGCTGCTGCTTGTTCATTGATTCTGTTCCTCTGCGTTGTTTGTGATCTGACCTTTCAACACTGACCTAATACACGTACAGTTGTTTGTAGAAGTAATGTATTGTACAAAACATATGTGGCCCCCCAAAAAATTACCTATGGTCAGCTACCTATTCAGTTCTTAGTCTATGTGTAACCCTTGAAAATAGTTAAAATAAAGTAATATAGATAAATGAATAAATAAAAAATGTAGTCAGTGATTCTATATATCAATTTGTAATCGTGGTGAAGATTTGAAATTGCACAGGGCGTCACTACATGGTGCAATTGTATGTACGTGTGTAAGGCAGTATCTCCTACAGCGCCTCCTTCTGCAGTCACGCGCCGCCTCGTGCAGTCTTCCCCGACTCGCGATCAAAGCTACGCCGCCTCACAACAGGATGCCAAGTTTTCAAAGTATTTTCTTATGAAACAACGGCCGTAAGACACAGGAACAATATTTCTCTCTCTCTCTCTCTCTCTCTCTCTCTCTCTCTCTCTCTCTCTCTCTCTCTCTCTCTCTCTCTCTCTCTCTCTCTCTCTCTCTCTCTCTCTCTCTCTCTCTCTCTCTCTCTCTCTCTTATTAAGCGTGAAACTTTTGATCGGGTGTAACTTTTGTTGCTCGCTGACACAAGACGAGGATATGATGGAGGAGGAGGACGAGGAGGAGGAGGAGAAGGAGGAGGAGGAGGAGGAGAGGAGAGGAGGAGGAGATGAAAGGGAAGCAGGAGAAGCAGCAGCAGCAGCATCACAGAGGGGAAGGCAGTGGTGAACGCAAATTAGGAAACTATATGCAAGCCAGCCACTGAAGTAAGAAAAAAAAAGAGAAAAAAAAAGAACAAAACTGGACGAGAAATCACAAGAAAGGGAATGAAACATAATGTGAATAAGCAAAGAAATTCTGGAAATCTCCATAAGATTAAGCATTCATACGAGAGAGAGAGAGAGAGAGAGAGAGAGAGAGAGAGAGAGAGAGAGAGAGAGAGAGAGAGAGAGAGAGAGAGAGAGAGAGAGAGAGAGAGAGAGGTATGCATTCTTTTCTTTCCTCTTTTCCTCCTCCTCCTCCTCCTCCTCCTCCTCCTCCTCCTCCTCCTCCTCTTCCTCTCCCTCTCCCATTTTACATCTCTCCCTCCTCTCCCTCCCTGTCCCTCGTCTCCCTCTCCCTCCCATCAACAGTCTTTTGTACACCGCTGTTTGGGAGGATTTTCATAAGGTCACAACTTTTTTCTTGTTAAACTTTTGTTATACGGCGAGACATGAATACCAAATGGGGAGAGGGAGAGAGGGGGAGAGAGGGGGAGAGAGAGAGACGGAGAAGTTGAAAGATGGGAAAAGAGGCAGAAAACGATGGAAACGGCTGGAAGGGAAATACGGAATGGGGGAGAGAGAGAGAGAGAGAGAGAGAGAGAGAGAGAGAGAGAGAGAGAGAGAGAGAGAGAGAGAGAGAGAGAGAGAGAGAGAGAGAGAGAGAGAGTTTCATTTGGCCGTAAACAATATATTCGCACTTTCCTTGTTCATCGTCCTTGGCATCGTACATACTAGAGTATACACACACACACACACACACACACACACACACACAGACACACACACTTTTCTCATCTATAGCAATAAGGAACCATCTTTTGTTACAGTAATGAATGAAAAGCGATTTGTAATTCATATCAGTAAAGAAGGTGGTGTAAAGCAACTGTATATACCATAGGAATTATAGCATTTCCTTTGTTTCTCAGGCGCCTAGACGTATTTATGTGGTGTCTAGGCAGAAACGTAATAGGTAGGTTCATATTTTTTTCGTAGATCTTAATACTGGGAGGAAGGTTAAGACACGTAAGGCAAACTATGGGGAGTAATGTGTGCAATGGAATTTTTCTTTAATTTTTTTTTTATGTATTTGGGAGGTCGACCCCCTAAAAAAAAAATGAATAGATGAATTATTAAAAGTAAATAGTGAATAGAACCGGATATAGTAATAATAAAAACGCTTGCTCAGATACCGTTCCGAGAAAGAAAACAGTAGTAGGAAAGCCGAGAGAGAAGTAAGATGTTGAGGCAGACATGTTAGTTTACTCACATATTCCATACTATTAAACACTGAAGGCGAAATGAGGACCTGTAACATAAACCACAGTAAGCTCCTCGACGGTCATTGCGTAATTGTACTTCATCAACTTAACTTTCACGTACATTTCAAAGCAGGACGAGTAAGAAACCACAGCAACATTTCCGGCGGTCACTTTATAATTTCAGGTTAACATATCACTTTTCCATACTTTTCAGATCAAGACGAGTAAGACCAACCAAACCAACTTTACCGACACTCACTCTACACGTAATTCCACGTCAACATAATACTTTTACATACTTTTCAAAACATTACGAGTGGAACCAACACGTATATAACACAGCTAACTTCAGTAACAAGCAGAAATGTCAAACACACAAGTCATTTGGACACGCTGGCGATGGACACCCGAGCGAGCACAGCAAGTTCTCGGCTCAACGCAAATGAAGAGAAGCAGCAATTGAACAAAACCTCCCATCCCTGCCTTCTACCCCTCCCTTCCCCTGTCCACCCATCCCCTTCTCTCAGACGCGCGTCCAGGAGTCAACATGAAACATTCAGCTCCACAGACCAGGTGACGCGCGCTCCCAGCATTACATCAGCAGTCTTAGAATGAGAGGGACACGTCTTGAGAATCAGTACCAAACACTTCCCTCGGACTCGTCCTGGTGGTGTATTTTAAGTGTGGGTTTGACTCTGGCAGTGGTGGTGGTCGGTGGTGGTGGTGGTGTGTGTGTGTGTGTGTGTGTGTGGTGAATTTGATATTATATATTAATTTCAGGCTGACATGTGGTATTTCTACTACGAGCTTTTCAGGTATCATGTATTCTCTCCTGACACACACACACACACACACACACACACACACACACACACACACACACACACACACACACACACACACACACACACACACACACACACACTCACACACTTTCAGGGCACCCTAAAAATGTAAGCTCACCTGAAAGAACAGACTTGCATCCTGTGATTGACGTAACAAAGTTTAGATCGTCTCAAAGGTTTTCACATGAAGCTTGCACAGAACCTTCATTATTAACGCCCCGTATCGCTGCGGGAACTCAACGCACCGCGACGACCGAAGCGAAACAACCCACGTTTCTTTTTTTTTCTTTTTTTCTCTCTCTTTCTCTTTCCTTCTCTTCTGTGTTCGCGTTTTTTCTCTCATTCAGTACTTGTTGAACTCGCCATACACACACACACACACACACACACACACACACACACACACACACACACACACACACACACACACACCACCAAAAAAAAAAATAAATAAATAAAAATAAATAAAAAAACAGTTGAAAACATTATACACAAATGAAGACACCCCCTAAAAAAAAAAAAAAAAAAAAAATAGGCACACGAACACAGGGCAGAGTTAGAAACAGACACGTGGGAGTAACAAATACGCTGGACGGGGAGGGGGTTGGGAGAGACACTGGGGAAGTGTGAAGAGGGGGGACATTGGGTGTTCACGCGATAGTTCAGGGTGCGCCAAGGGATCCACCAATGGGGAGGAAGGAGGTCCGGGAGGGCTAATTGGAAGAATCAATATGCAGAGTGACGACAAAATTGGGGGACCTCAATTTCCTGTTGGCAAATTTGAAACATTCATACGTGCTTTTGTGTGGTACCCTTTGTGTGTGCGTATGTGTATGAGAGAGAGAGAGAGAGAGAGAGAGAGAGAGAGAGAGAGAGAGAGAGAGAGAGAGAGAGAGAGAGAGAGAGAGAGAGAGAGAGAGAGAGAGAGAGAGAGAGAGAGAGAGAGAGAGAGAGAGAGAGAGAGAGAGAGAGAGATTTACATAAATTTTCATAGAATCTTAGATCACACACACACCATTAGGTCCCTTTGAGCTGATTCGTCCCTCATTTTAACAAAGGCTGCACGTGGACAGCTTATAATGCAACGTAGATGATATTCAGTGTGCTTCCGAGGCTCGCTATTGTCTTAACTCAATTGCCTTTGGTACCTTGTCACTGTATCATTGTTAAGGAAGTATTAGTTAGCAGTGGTATCCTGTAGTTTTGTCTCCAAGTGTATTTATTGAGAGTTTATTAATCTTATCTTTCATGATTTAACCATTCATAAACAAAAGGAACTCTTGTTAAATTATGGATGTACAATGTAAAGTACTAAATTTTCAACTTGAGTGTTTTCGACAAAGTTAAACGAATGTAATTTCTGTGAGACGTGGAAACTACTGCCCGTGTCTGTTTTCGAGTTCAGTTGTGAGAGACCAAGTAAATATCTGGAGAGTGTACTTGTTTTTCCATTTTTCGTAACGCTTAGCCACGTGCCAAGACATGAAATGAGTGTCGACAACTCCAAGCAAAGGAAAACTCATCCATTATGCATTGTGTCTTCTATCTCTTAATCTTATCAGTCGAGGTTTTCAGCTCTCAGTGATCCAGTAATTTTCTAAAATAGGAACTTTTTAACATAATGAAAAGGTGTGGAATACAGAATAAGCTAGCTTTGAAGTAGAAGTTCTGATAAATTCATTACATTTAGCAAAACAAAATAATATATTTTCTTCCGGAGTTTTTACCAGGAACACAAGTTAAGTCTCTCATTACTGGGCATTTTCTGTAATTGAAAGTGATTGACGTTAGCAAGTTTTAAGTTCATGGGGAGGCGGACTTGTGACAAGAATTGCTGGGAATGTCTTTGAACTTTTGGGAGCATCTCTTGTTGACTCTGTGACATTTAACTATTTGCTGTGCTTCCGTACGTCGCTTCATGCTCATGGTAAATAATACTTTAAGAATCTCAAAATTGTCATGTGTTTTTGTTGAGAGCGAAAGAGAAGCAAAACCAAATTAGAAGTCCAGTAAAAAAAAAAAAAGTATAATATTTAGATAGAATAAGACATTACTGAACTAGAGTATAAATGAAAAGCTTTAGGCAGTAAGTCTGTTACTCTTAAACGTTTTCTCCTCTCATTACGACTGTTTTCAAAGGCCACAAAGATGATTCGTCGGGTTCTCACGAATACTTTTCCACCCATGTTGTACAATACTTTTAAAGTATCACAGGAATCATAAATAGTCTTGGAATTCGTAATTACATCCGCTGTTAATAATATAAGAAAAGGAACATATAACTTTTCCACAGCAGCGTCAGTTTAATTCTATATCGGCTGTCACTAGAGGGTTATGTCAAGTTTACAGTGATACTAAAATGGAGTTAAAAAAAAAAAAAAAATCTCTATTCACTCAGCAAGTATCATCGTCATTTACTTTCTTCTGTCTATAAATGGTGACCGCATTAACTTTGGAGATCGTCAGGAGTAGTGAATGGGCTCTGAATACTGACCTTAGTTTGAAATCATGCTTCAGGAAACCAAAACGTGCACTACATATGAATATCGCAAGTTACTTTATTTATCTGGTTTCTCTCTCTCTCTCTCTCTCTCTCTCTCTCTCTCTCTCTCTCTCTCTCTCTCTCTCTCTCTCTCTCTCTCTCTCTCTCTCTCTCTCCTGATAGGACAAACTTTTTTTTTTTCCCAATAGGCTATGAATACGGATGTTAGTTTCAAATCATATCCTAGGAAACTAATAAATTCACTACATATGAATCTTACGCGTTACTCTTGTGTACCTGTGTTATCTTCCTTTAAATGAGACGGACTTGTATATTTTCCCAGTGGACTATGGACATGGACGTTAGTTTCACATGATGCCTCAGGAAACCAATACATTTATTACATATGGTTCTTACACGTGGCATATGTATCTTGTCTTTCTTCCTTTTGACGGGACTAATTTAATTTTTCACCTTGCCTTCCAATCATGCCTTAGGGAACAAAAACATTCCCTACCTCAGATTCTTGTACGTGGTTTATGCAGTGCCTGAGTTCTTTTCCTCTTAACGAGACTGACCTATTTGTTGTCTGTACTTCTGTTCTGTTCTCTTCTCTTTTATTTACTTATTTATTTATTTATTTATTTTTTTTACACGTTCGGATCACTTAATTCTAGAGCGTAGGTCCTTTTTCTGCACTGACGTCGATTGAATTGTTATGTAATCTGAACATAATGTAATCTGAATCTGAACACTATAATCCTGTTCTTCTCCATGATTACAGTGTTGTCATTTAAGAGCTTTAGTGATCCTTTAGAGCTGCATTACTACTGTGGTGGAGAGAGAGAGAGAGAGAGAGAGAGAGAGAGAGAGAGAGAGAGAGAGAGAGAGAGAGAGAGAGAGAGAGAGAGAGAGAGATGGTAAGGAGAGGGAAGAAACGATGAAATGAGAATGGATGAGAGGAGGTGGAGGAGAGGAGGAAAACGAAGAAATGGTGAAGGAGAAAGAGGAGACGGAAGAAATTGAGGAGGAGGGGGAGGAGGAGAAGAAGTGGAGGAGAGGAAGAAGTCAGAAGTTGAGGAGAAAGTGTCGGAGGGAAGAAGGAGGAGGAAAAGGAGGAGGGGGAGGAGGAGGAGGAGGAATGAAGGTAAAGAAGAAGGGAAGCTCCGCGGGTCTCTGCTAATAGCTATAAATGAAGATGAATGAAAGCCAGATTCCCCACAGCCTCCCACTCATCTTCACCCATGCCTCGTCCTCTCTCTCTCTCTCTCTCTCTCTCTCTCTCTCTCTCTCTCTCTCTCTCTCTCTCTCTCTCTCTCTCTCTCTCCGTTTTTTCTTCTTTATTTTATTATTCTCGGTTTTATACTTCCTTGTTATTATGGCTGTGTTACTATTAAGGGTGAAATAAAGTATTGTTATTTTTCAAAGGTTTGTGTCTGTCACTTGAAAAAAAAAGTAAAGGGAATAGCTTGAAGAAAAGTACATTGAGTATTTTTTTTTATTATCTAGTGAAATCAATTCAAAATTAATCAGACCAAGAGTTTGTTGTTAATCATGCGTAAGGTTCCTAGGTTACTGAATGCGACTGTGTAGAGAGAGAGAGAGAGAGAGAGAGAGAGAGAGAGAGAGAGAGAGAGAGAGAGAGAGAGAGAGAGAGAGAGAGAGAGAGAGAGAGAATCTTTTCTTTACACTTTTTCCACGTCTTCACTGTATGCATATTTATATTTCCTGTAGTACATCTTTTATAGACGTTCTCATTCACACTCATGCTGCAAATGCGTGTGTTGAACTGCTCTGCACATGTACTCTTGCCAGTGACACGTTTAGATGTTTCAACATTTCACATTTGATAACATTTTGCTGCGATTGGTGAGAGGTTGTTAAGTTTGGTAGCAACTGACTCACTGCTTCAGACACGTTGGAATCATTAGCATTAAAAAGACCGGGCAAGCTGATCCGCCTCCTCGCTCAACTCACGTGGCGCGCGTTGCCTGACTGACGGCTATCAATCTGTACACGAGACTGGCATCCATCTTAAAGGGAGTAGCCTGGACAAGTCTCATTATAAGAATTAAAACTCAGAGGTGGGAGTCGCTTGGTCTCTCTTACTATTCCTGTCGCAGAGAATACCGCGGCTGTGTTCTTAGTGTTCCAGCAACTTAAGCACGGTTGCAGCCCGCTCGTATCGATAACATCACAAGAGTGACTGACGCGTTATAAAAAAAAAAAAAGTATTGATTTTAAGTGTCAGAGAAGAAAAATAACTAAGTTTACTGACATGAAAGAAAAGCTTTTTTGATTTGGAAAGGAAGCAGTAGAGGAGTATAATTTGCATCTGTAAAAGCAAAATCATTATTGTTGTTACTGCAGCAACTTAGCTATTATATCTAACCTTTGAAAATACAAGAAAAATTTAAATGGAGAGAATCTGTTTTCAGTCGTGTGGATGGTGGTGGTGGTGGCTGTGGTGGTGGTGGAGGTGGTGATAGTGGTGGTGGTGATGGTGGTGGTGGTGGTGGTGGTGGGAATGTACGTACGTTTCAGAGATCAACACCCTGCAAGGCACTTACAGTTTGGAAGTCTATCCGCTCGTCCCTCCTCCTCCTCCTCCTCCCTCTTTTATACCCTCTCCCCTGTGCCTTGCTACCTTTACGTCCTCTGTCAATCTGCCTCAGTTAATTCATCCCAAACAGAAGGTTGCAATCAATAACCCCTTTTTAACCTTTATCAACAAATTTCACACTAATATTTCTTTTCATCTGTATAGTTTTACTTTTCACCTTGATTCTTTTGCCTCTTTCCATCATTCCGTGTAACCTTTTCGTTTGTGTTAGCGTATACCAACTTATTATCGTGTACTGTATGAGTGTCCATCCCTCTCAGTCTCTTCCCCTGTTTGTTTTCATAAGTAATGTGTTTGTTTATTTTTAATTGATTGCCTGGCCTTGCTCATCACGCCTCGTCTCTCCACCGCTGTCTCTTTTGTCGATCCTGTCTCCCTGCTTGACCGGCTGTCTTGCATGTTACTTATTCTCTCTGTGAGTTTGATCTCCATCTTCGCCATCTGTTTCTCTATGTGTCTGTCTATCTGTCTTTTTCATCGGTCAGTTTGGAGCTTTGTATCTTGTCTTCTTCGGTTTTTTTGTGTGTATATATATGAGAGAGAGAGAGAGAGAGAGAGAGAGAGAGAGAGAGAGAGAGAGAGAGAGAGAGAGAGAGAGAGAGAGAGAGAGAGAGAGAGAGAGAGAGAGAGAGAGAGAGAGAGAGAGAGAGAGAGAGAGAGAGAGAGAGAGAGAGAGAGAGAGAGAGAGAGAGAGAGAGAGAGAGAGAGAGAGAGAGAGAGAGAGAGAGAGAGAGACCGACCTGGTTGTCTGTTTGTGTCTATCTATCTAACTATTCGTCTGTCTGTCTGTCTGTCTGTCTGTTTATTATTAGTCAGTCCCTCGGCATTCTCTCTCTCTCTCTCTCTCTCTCTCTGTGTGTGTGTATGTGTGTCCCGCAATGAGTAATAAATAAATAAACAAAGAACAGAGATCAAGAAGAAGCTTGTGAAGATGGAAATGCCAGCTCCTAATTCTGATCATCTCACATGTACAGACTAATTATATATTTGCTACTGAAGTTCTTGCTGATGTTTCTGTCTGTCTGCCTGTCTGCCTGTCTCTGTGTTTGTCTGTCTGTCTGTATGTGTGCATGTTTATCTGTCTTTTTCTGTTTCAGTTTGTCTGTCTGTATGTGTTTATGCATGAATTTATGTAACTATATGTGTATCTCTCTGTGTTTGTCTGTCTCTCTGTCTGCTTGTGTCTGCGTCTCTGTCTATCTGTCTGTCTGTCTGTCTCTGGCTATTTATCTAATTGTCTGTCTTTATTAGGTAGTCTATCAACATTTCATTCGTCTCTCTCTCTCTCTCTCTCTCTCTCTCTCTCTCTCTCTCTCTCTCTCTCTCTCTCTCTCTCTCTCTCTCTCTCTCTCTCTCTCTCAATATGACGGAATTAAAGTTTTCAAGATTTATTTTCAGGAAGGGAAGGTTGTCGTGGAATTACGGAACACGTCTCGATATCGTAGAAAAGATAGAAAAAGCAAACCGAAACTGGCCATTGGATAAAGTGAAGACTCATAATTTTACCCCCTTTCGTAAGCAGAGTTGAGAAAATTATATGAACCCAGGAATATAAATTTTATTCCTTGGCAAAAGAAAAAAAAAAAACTAAAAACAAATAAAAAAAA
>NC_087160.1:19844431-19866931 GCF_035594125.1 Scylla paramamosain
GTGATACCTGCATAATATTTTCCCCAAATCATCCAGTTTAAAATATTGTGAGTAAATGGTGTCCCTCACTGAAAGCTGGTTAGAATAATAAGGAAAATACGCAAATAATCTGTCCCCTATATAGTAAAATTATTCTACTTGTGTAAATTTTGTTTTCAGTCCAATTTTAAATAATTATCTATTAAGCCATTATACATCTATTTATTATGATATGAGTGAGTGAGGGAGGGAGAGAGAAAGGGAGAGGAGAGGAGAGTAGGAAGGAGTAGATAAAAAAAAAAAAATAGAGCGTTTATAAGGGAAAGGCAGAAGAATAACCTGACATCCTCTGCTGGCTATAAAATATTGGAATTGAGAAAAGATATGTAGATGATTAGTTAACGAAAAAAAAAAATTGCTTGCAGGAAGAAAGAAAATGCTATGGAAAGGGAATTTCAAGAGAGAGAGAGAGAGAGAGAGAGAGAGAGAGGAGAGAGAGAGAGAGAGAGAGAGAGAGAGAGAGAGAGAGAGAGAGACATTCCTCCACCATCCATCAGTCTCTAGTGCCGTGCTTCAGAAGGATCGTTTTTGTCTCCTAATGGCTTTGTCACGCCAAGGGAGAAGGGAATGTGGATGAAAGGAACAGAGGCGGAGTAAAGGAAGGGAAGAGGAAGGAAAGGTGGATGAAGGGAAAAGAGAAGGAGGGAAGGAAGGACAGAGAAAGGAAACACAAGAAGGGAAGGGGGTGAGAAAGAAGTGAAGAATGAATGAAGGAAGGAAGAAAGGAGAAGAATATAAGAGATGGAGGCGTAGAAGGGATTAGAGATTGAAGGAGGAGAAGAGAAGAGAAAGGAAAATAAAAAAAAAAGGAAATAGGGACGGAGGGGAAGGCGAAAGAAATGTCTGGATAAAAAAAAAAAGAAGAAAGTGAAGGAAAAACATGAAGGGAAACGAAAGTCGTTAAGAAATGCGGGAGAAAAGAAAAAAGATGAAAAGAAGTAAAAGAAAAGCAGTAATGGAAGGAGAGCAGGAAATAAGAATGATAAGAAGCTAATAGAAAAAAAAGAAATGGAAAGGAAAGGCAAACCAAGAAAGAAAAGAAAAAAAGAAAGAATAAGAGGAAGCAAGAACAGAAGAAGGAGAGAAGAGTAGAGAAAGAACGCTAATAGGAAAGAAGAATGCTGAGAGGATAAGAAGAAATTAGAAAAAAAGAAAAAACAAACAAACAAACATTTAATATGATTTGACGAAGGGACAAAGATTAACGAAGGAACAGAGAGAGAGAGAGAGAGAGAGAGAGAGAGAGAGAGAGAGAGAGAGAGAGAGAGAGAGAGAGAGAGAGAGAGAGAGAGAGAGAGAGAGAGAGAGAGAGAGAGAGAGAGAGAGAGAGAGAGAGAGAGAGAGAGAGAGAGAGAGAGAGAGAGAGAGAGAGAGAGAGAGAGAGAGAGAGAGATTTTTTGTAGTAGCATCAGTACGTAGCTGTCAGTAACGAATTCTGCTGTAAAGGTTATTCGTCATATGTCAAGGCGTTGTGACGGAGGCAGGAAGGGCGAGGGTAGGACAGAAGAGGAGAAACTTGGATAAGATCACTCAAGAAAGACAATTGGAAAACATATACTGCTTTCAAGTGAGGTAAAAAAAATTCTCTCATTTCCTCAGGTGTTGAAGGACGCTCCGTCAATAAGTTAGTGTTCTTTTCTTTGCTGGGCCACTGGGAATGCTGTGAAGGTAGTGTTAGAAGGGGTAAGAGTAGTAGTGTTGTTGTTGTTATGATTTTTGTTGTTGTTGTTGTCCTCTTTGTTGCCATTAATAGCATTAGTAGTAGCAGAAGTAGTGGTAATAGTAGCAATATTTAGTGTTTCAATATATTATTATTATTATTATTATTATTATTATTATTATTATTGTTATTATTATTATTATATTATTATTATCACCATCACCATCATCATCATCTTGATCACTATCATCATCATCATCATCATCATCATCATCATCATCATCATCATCATCGTTCGTTGGTGCTATTATTATAATCTTTTATTGTTACTAGCGATGACATTTAAACTTGCCGTGTTACTTTTGCCAGCTGTCAGCCTTTGCTTTCCGAGTTTGTCTGCGTGACGGCTCCCTGACGCACAGAACACTCCTGCACTTTGACCGGGGTACTTTCACTCTCAGGATCGCCAATTGTTAATCAGACGGTGAATTGATCTTATTTTTTTATTTTATTTTTTTTTTCATGCTTCATAATATGTACTTTTTTGGGGGTTGGGTTGGCTGCTTTTTTTTTTATGTGCGTCTGTATTTTTCGTTTGTCATTTTTAGTGGATTAATTTTCCTATGCGTTAGTCTTTTTAATATTTTTTGTGCTTTATCATTTTTTTCGGAATACACTTATGTGTCACAGATTTTTTCATCTATTTTTCAGCTCATTGCATTTTCTGTCCATTTTTTCTTTGCTTGTTTTTTTTTTTTTTTTTTTCCAGTATTCGGTCGATTTTTCTGTACTCTATTTTTTTTAATCCACTTTTCTTGTGCTTCGTAGCTTTTTTTTTTTTTTTTAATTCAGGTTTCGCTCTGCCACGAGATATTTTTATCTATTTTCTCTTTGTCTCATCAAGTTCCTTTAGATGGACTGCTTTCATATCCATTATCACTCACATATTTCTTTACCTGTTTACATTACATATCTCATCACTTTTCCGTATTTCTTTATCTGTTTATATTACATCTCTCATCACTTTACCCGTTTACATCTTTGCTTCATCAGCTATTTTTTCCTTCGCATTTTCTTTGTTTCATTCATCATGTTTTTTTTTTTTTCGTATAACCTCACTCTTACCAGTGCAAAGACTAACCTGCAAGGACGCCCAGTTAATATCTTTTACCTCATCACTGTTTTTCCTCCTCACTCTTCTCTGCAGTGCAAAATATCAAACCTTCCCATTCCTTCCGCACTCAGTCATTAAAAGCTAACCTTGAAGAACATCCCAGATTCTTCCAATACTCAACATTTCACCAAGAATCCTTACAAATAGGGACAAGGGATGCGTATTTTTCCCTTCTTCGTTTCCATTCACAAGTTTGCTTTCACGTGCATTAATTTTATTCCCTCCCTTTCAGCTTTTGCTTGCACTGGTGAGGGGCCGCGCGGATCCATTTCTGTGAGTAGTCATTAGTAGTCATTAGTAGTCATTACCTCAGTGGCCCCCAAAGGAAGGAAGGATACATGTCGAGCAGCTGTAGTGGTTCAGAGGCAAAAGTAGACGTGTTATTGCGGTGATTATTATTATTGTTATTGGTGCTTTAGAGTTATGTGTGTGTTTCATTGTAGCTGGAGATTGGATGCAACATTGAGCTTCATTCTGACAAATATATATTCTCTCTCTCTCTCTCTCTCTCTCTCTCTCTCTCTCTCTCTCTCTCTCTCTCTCTCTCTCTCTCTCTCTCTGTATTTAAAAATAGAAAATTGCTTTAAAACTTTTTAGTATTGAGTAAACCTGACCTTGGATTATGTCAGAGGTAAACATTATATGCGCTTTTTTTTTTTTTTTTGCGTAAAGATGATTTAAGACCAATTTACTTCGTGTGATTCATTCTCTATTTTTGGCTTGCCTTTTTTTTTTTTTTCTATTCATGGACTTGCTTAATTAACTTTCTTTTAAGCGTCGTGGGCAAGAAATGAGTGTTTGAATTAATTAGTATTTCATTCCTCATTGACTGTGTGTGTAATTGGCATGGGCATTTTATTTTATTTTATTTTACGTCGTTTTTGTGTGTTTTTTTTTTCACTTGTTCCTCTTTTACCGACTTTCTTTTTCTTTTTTTGTTTCCTTTTTACAACAACGGTAATTTTTTTTGGGGGGGAGTTTTTATCTAAGAACTTTACTTAATACTCGTACTCGTGTGTGTGTGTGTGTGTGTGTGTGTGTGTGTGTGTGTGTGTGTGTGTGTGTGTGTGTGTGTGTGTGTGTGTGTGTTTGAAATGTTCAGATGATATTATTCCCATAAAACTCCGTATCAAAGGAATAATGACACGTAAACTCCTTCACGAGCTGCTCATCAATAAGGAATAAAACACAGCATTGCAATAACTACTCGTACCCCAGAAACAGTCCAGTTGACCCAATGCACCGTAGTCTCAAATGTTTCGGCGTCTTACCTGCTTTACCTTTAATATGGTCTAATTAAAGTTACTGGGAATTTTCAAGTTTTTTTTTTTTTTTATGATTCTATTGATGGTTAAAAAGTATTCTACATCATTAGTGGGAATTGGAATTGACCATGATAACACTATCAGTCATCTCTGTGGCCTTTGAAAATGGTCGTGATGAGAGAACAAGGTAAATATAAAGGTTGTCTTCTTTCTTGCTTCGTAATTATGGTGATGTTAATTGTAGAACAAGAACAATACAGCAGCAGCAGTAGCAGCATTAACAACAACAACAACAATAATAACTACTACCACTACTACTACTACTACTACTACTACTACAACCACCACCAATATAACCATCACCAATATAACCATCACCAATATTATCACACACACACACACACACACACACACCCTCAGACACGCACACACACTCGCATCACACACTCCCGTACATTATTGCCTCACACATCTATCACCAGCACCATTATTACACTCGAGCGCCCCCGTTGCCTGTTCGTCCATTGTCGTAAGGTAACGTGCGATACGCCATCCCCGAGACATTATCAATCCCATACCATTATCACCCCTGCATTAACGCACGACGTGATGTCCCGCCCTGTATCTTTCCTCCCTGCCCTTAATTGTTTATCTTCCTTAATTGTTTGGTGTACTTCTGCCTCATCCACTGGTCCGGGAGGGAGAAGGAGGTGGTGTGAAGTGGTTGGGGGGAGGGGGATGACGATGATGACGATAAGGAAAAGGGAGAAGTGGATGAGGTGAAAGATGAGAAGAAAGAAGTAGAAGGATAAGTAGTAGTGGTAGCAGTAGTAGTAGTAGTAGTGAAGAACAAGAACAACAAAAAAAACAAGATCAAGAACAACAAGAACAAGGGAGGAAGATAGAGAGACACGAAGAAAAGAAAGAGCAGGAAGTGACAGAAACCAGAACAGAAACAAAGGATAAAAATGAGAACTATAACACGAATGGTAGAAGAAAACAAGGAAGACAAAGAGGAAGATGACCCCACGCTCATAAAAAAAGAAAAGAAGAAAGAAAAAGAAAGCACGAGGAAGAATAGCATAAAATACCACGGATTTCAAGTACTGAGGGAAGAACACGTGTGCCAACTACACCTTACCCTTTACTCGAGCCTTCCCTCCCATCACAGCGTGGGAATAATTGACGCACAGAGACCACGGTGACTGAATCGTTGTCCTAATTAAGGCGTTGTGGCAGTAGTTAGTAATTACTTTCAAACGTCTCATTACACTGTTTATGTTATGCTTTTGTTTTATGCAGGAATTGGTGCTGATATAAGAGGAAACACACACACACACACACACACACACACACACACACACACACACACACACACACACACACACACACACACACACTCAGAAACAGAGACTTATCTCCAGGACGAGAGAAATATCCTCTGTCTTGTAGTGTGAAGCAAAAGATTTAACTTTTCAGAAGTTTGAGAGTGAGAATTGGTGCGTGGAGCGAGGGTGGCCTTGTGGAGGAGGAGGAGGAGGAGGAGGAGGAGGAGGGGTTAAGAAAATGTTGTTGGAGGCGTTGGGTGTTGTTAAGCCATTGGGAACACTTGGGGTGAGGTAAGTGAGGTGTGAAGATGAAAGTAAGGTGTGTGTGTGTGTGTGTGTGTGTGTGTGTGTGTGATCACCGTCGGTAGTTTTAAGTCTTTTTTTTTTTTTTTTATGTAGGAAGGACACTGGCCAAGGGCAAAAAAAATCTAATAAAAAAAAAAACCCACTAAAATGCCAGTCCCATAAAAGGGTCAAAGCAGTGGTCAAAAATTGGTGGATAAGTGTCTTGAAACCTCCCTCTTGAAGGAATTCAAGTCATAGGAAGGTGGAAATACAGAAGCAGACAGGGAGTTCCAGAGTTTACCAGAGAAAGGGATGAATGACTGATAATACTGGTTAACTCTTGCATTAGAGAGGTGGACAGAATAGGGGTGAGAGAAAGAAGTAAGTCTTGTGCAGCGAAGCCGCGGAAGGAGGGGAGGCATGCAGTTAGCAAGATCAGAAGAGCAGTTAGCATGAAAATAGCGGTAGAAAACAGCTAGATATGCAACATTGCGGCGGTGAGAGAGAGGCTGAAGACAGTCAGAGGAGAGGAGTTGATGAGATAAAAAGCTTTTGATTCCACCCTGTCTAGAAGAGCAGTATGAGTGGAACCCCCCCCAGACATGTGAAGCATACTCCATACATGGACGGATAAGGCCCTTGTACAGAGTTAGCAGCTGGGGGGGTGAGAAAAACTGGCGGAGACGTCTCAGAACACCTAACTTCATAGAAGCTGTTTTAGCTAGAGATGAGATGTGAAGTTTCCAGTTCAGATTATAAGTAAAGGACAGACCGCGGATGTTCAGTGTAGAAGAGGGGGACAGTTGAGTGTCATTGAAGAAGAGGGGATAGTTGTCTGGAAGGTTGTGTCGAGTTGATAGATGGAGGAATTGAGTTTTTGAGGCATTAAACAATACCAAGTTTGCTCTGCCCCAATCAGAAATTTTAGAAAGATCAGAAGTCAGGCGTTCTGTGGCTTCCCTGCGTGATATATTTACCTCTTGAAGGGTTGGACGTCTATGAAAAGACGTGGAAAAGTGCAGGGTGGTATCATCAGCGTAGGAGTGGATAGGACAAGAAGTTTGGTTTAGAAGATCATTAATGAATAATAAGAAGAGAGTGGGTGACAGGACAGAACCCTGAGGAACACCACTGTTAATAGATTTAGGAGAAGAACAGTGACCGTCTACCACAGCAGCAATAGAACGGTCAGAAAGGAAACTTGAGATGAAGTTACAGAGAGAGGGATAGAAACCGTAGGAGGGTAGTTTGGAAATTAAAGCTTTGTGCCAGAAATTTGCTAGGAAGCTTAAAGCAGAACACAGTACACATAATTTAATACAGGCTATCCTGCTTCTCATCTTTCGTGTTTCCTTGGCATTAATTTTTCATGGATGTTTGCTGTTTTCCACATGAATTATATTTAAGAATTATTAGTAAGCTGAGGGCAAAACAAAGTACACAGTCATTGAGTTACACAAACCATCCTTCTTTTCATCTTTCTTGTTGATATTCATCTTTTTGACTCTTACTTTGCACATGAATTACGTTGAACATTCACCAGTAAAGTTACGGAGAAGCAGATCGTACAGTGTCTGGAGTCCCATGACAAATATCCAAGTGTCATATACGATAAAGGCCATGCTGGGACCTGGCAGTGTTGTCATTCTAAGGTTTATAACAATAATGTTTCTCTGATAACTCACCTCTTCCCATAACTCGTGAAACATAAAACAAGCTGAAAGGTAACTACTCAATAATGCAGTACACAGCGTCATGAAATATTGGCAACTACCAGAGAAAGATATTGAAAAGTTGCCTCCTTATTGTTGAAAATTTGGACATTCAAGCAGGGAAGGGAGTATTTCATTGGGACATAAAGAACTGTTAAACTTTAGTCCCTGCATGTGGTTTGTCTTACAGTGACTTACTTGACCTACAGGCAGGTTTGAAAGAAAGCTATACTTATATTCTGCCTGTTTGTGTAACTGTAATAATTTTGGAATGAGAGAATATTGTATGTGAACGGCGCGGGCAGTAGTGGCAAAGTACATGAAGTCAAATGAGGGAGTAATTCATATCCCTAAGTGGTATTTTGTAAAGTAAAAGATCAAAAGATCCTCAGCCATGGAGCTTGGTCAAATCTTCCACCAAAGAAGAAAAAAACATGACGAAATTGAAATAAACTGTCTTCCTGCAGCGCAATCAGCAAATCACGGTATAGCTAAAACATTCTCTCTTTTGAACAGTTTTTCTCATTCTGATTTGAAATCATACGAATTATTCAGCGACGAACTTTCAAAGCGTCAAGGCAAACCACTTACTTTCCATCGTGAAGTCACCTTGATAAGCATAACGGTACATTTTTGGGGACCGAGAGTTTACGCGCAACATTTAACGAAAAAAAAAAAAAAAATGAGGATCAATAACATCTTTCCGCTTACCACTACAGCGCTTCTTCAGACAACAAGTGCTCCTGTCAAACATTTATATTCTTCACTTGACATACTGTGTTTGTTGAGGAGTCAAGAACGAGGAGGTCGTAATCAATGAAACAAGGTACGAAACAAAAGAAAGAGCATAGCAGTGGGGACCTCACCTGAAGGAACTCTGAATCGATTTGATGTGCTTTGAAGGACAGATGTAGGTTTCATTTCGGCGGGATGCTTCGTTAGTTTTATCAAGTCTTCTTTCTCCCATCTCTTTCTCCAGCTATAAATAAACTATTGCAGTGCCTCCATCAATTATTTTCTTAGTTCCCACCATCCTTCGAAGGTTGCCATCTTTATATATAACTTTATAAGCCAGTATCTGCAAGGCTTCGTTAAGAGCACATTTATGAGCAAACGTTTGCTTTATCTTTCAATAATGGTCACGTTCATTTCATTTCATCCTTAATTTGAGTGCACCAATAGATTGTTACTGGAGGATCAAGTAAGTACTGCAAACAAACATGCCGTCGCAGCATCCCTCTCCCACCACGGAGATGTTATTGTCTTTGGAGAGCTTTTGAGAGACTCCAGTGATGCCACGTGCCTCACCGAAATACAGATGAACACTCACGTGTTTCAGCAAGTCTTCCACGTGATGCACATGTCGTCTTCGGGATGTTGGATCTTTGGTACAATAATTTTCGTGTCTTCGTGCTGAAACAGGTTTGTTGTTTTCCTCCTGCACAATGTCTTCATCAGCTGACAGACAACTTTGTCGAGCTCTGTTGAATTCCATAAACAATCTCTTTCTCTCCTTTTTGCCTCTACAACATTTTTTGTCTGTCTCCTGTTGTGTGTGTTCAGGAGTCATGGATACAAGGATGTTTCTTCAAGCGGCAGCCTCTCCCCAAGACGTCCTGACGCGGCGTGGCGAGGTGCTTGGCTCACCTCTCTCTTTCTACTGAAGGAGTCTTCGCCCCGTAGTGAAATCATATAGGCTGATGATATATATTTCTTATCCTTCACTTTCATTGATTGGTAAGTGCCTCGTCAAACAGGAAGTCCTGTCCAGTCATCCCTCATCTCCCACCAGTCACGGAACATGAAAAATTTTTAAGACAGCTGCTAATTACAAGAGGGAGTTTGTCTCGCTGTTTGAACATATTTACGCACATCCACCTCCCACACCTCCCTGCCGGAGATGCCGCTGTCTTGCAGGTGCACACAACCCGCCCTCACCTTCCACAAAAAAAACTTCCGCGGCCCCGCCAGAACTCGTCCGTCAGGTCATCTCGCCGTCCCCTCCTAATTATGTATAATCTTTCTTTATGTGTTGTATTTTATTATTGCTCCAACTTCCCCTCTTAAATCTTTTGTCCCCAACAAAAGGTTTTCTTTGTATCTATATTTTGTTTTACTTTTCCTTGATTCCCTTTTGTTGCCTTTCATCTCTCGGTCATTAATCCTCTCGTTCTGTTCCTCTACTTCACTCACTCACATTTCATTAATGTTCATTTATTCTTTCTCCCCTTCTCCTTGTGTCCTTTAGATAGCGTTGTTATTTTTCTTCTCATTTCTCAATACGCTCGATAAAACTGCGCACCAGCACACACACACACACACACACACACACACACACACACACACACACACACACACACACACACACACACACACACACACACACACACACACACACACACACACACACACACACACACACACACACACACACACACACACACACACACACACACACTCCCTACATCAAATCCCGAGCGAGAAATAACCGCAAGAACTCGCTAATATTGAGTGAACACCACGTCGAGGCAACCCTCCGCGTAAAACACCCATAAAACAAATTCTGAAAGCAAGTGAGGTGGAAAAAAGGCGATTTCCTTCTGCCTCCCTCCCACTCCCACCTTGTACCCTCCCCGCACCCACACACACCCACATACACTTCCCTGAGGCGGGTCACGGGCTTGCAGAAAATCAACAGACGGGAGAATCCGATCCTAACCTATTAATGGCAGGCTGAGCATCGCGCGTAGACTTGATACAGAGTGTTCGAACCTCCTTTGTCAGAGCGGAGGTGCGGCTGTGGTGGTGTTCGTAATCGAGAGAGATCTTAAGACTCGCAGTGGATGGAGGAATGGGGAGGGATGAATGGGACGAAAGCGATTGGAATAGTGACTTAAGGATTTGGGTGATTTGGGGTAAGGAACATTTTGTACAGAAGAAGGCCTGGTGAGAAGAAGGGAGAGGGAGGGGTGGGTGGGATGAGAGTGAAGGAAGAAGAGGGAGTGGATGAGTAGCTGAGATGGCTTGGGTTGCCCTGGAAGTGGTGGAGAGGGAGTGAGGGGGACTCATTGTCAGGATAGGGGCGGAGATACGAGTAGCGGTGCACGAGGCGGCGCGGTGGAGGGGCGGGAAGGAGTGGCGAGGGAGTTGAGATGGAGTTACGAGTTCCATTTGGAGGTTCACAATTATCAAGGTTTGGGAATGTAAGGCGCCCAGAATCCATCCCCCCTCAGAGTTGCCGCAGACTACGCCTCTGACATCCCCTCCCTCCAAGCCGCGTCTTGAACACTCGGAGAACAGTTTGTTGTGCCTCACTTCCTTACACGCGAGCAGAGCAATGAGAAGATCGATTTTTTGGTCTGGTAGGCAATTGTTCATCATTTTAAGACAGGCAGAGCGAGTTTGGACATTCAGAAAATTCATGAGGGTAATTTCTTATACAATTTAGTATTTTTGGAAAGGTTACGTAATGTTTTATTGGTCTGTATGCACATAATACTGCTAACTACTGACAATAACATCACTAATTATTAGGATAGTCCTTCCTGTCGCGAGAAACAACGTGAAATAGATCGTCAGTGTTTATCAAGAACCAAAACCAAGAACGAGAACCTCCCTTGACACACTTCCCACCGAGTCAATATACCCTGCTAACACACATCAAGGTTAAACTATCACCGGGAAGGGAACGGAGCTGCAGGTTACCGGTGATTAGAAGACACTGTTGCCAATCCCGCCTCGCCACCTTAGGCCGCCGCTTCTTGACCCGAGGGGTGAATGGAAGCTGACACGGTAATGGAGTTTCTGGGGCTGAAGGAGAGACACAGAGACCGACACAAACATCGTGGAGCCAACAGCGTGATGGAGCCTAAACTTGCGACAGGCGAGAACTAATGAAGCGACGGACATCAAACGTTTCCACACAAGCCCGGAAGCTGATCGTCTCTCTCTCTCCCTCTCTCACTTACTCCCTCCCGTTCCTCTCCCTCTCTCAATCCGCACATCATCTAACTGCTTTAATAGTTGTTTTCCTTCTCTTCTTTTCGTTTTCCATCGATTCATCTCTAGCACCTCAGTTATTTTCTTTCCCCTAAACCTTCCAGAATTTCCTGCCATAACAACTTCTGCCTGACCTATCTTAAGACATTCTCATCTGGTCCTTGTTTTCTCACGCTTCCTTCACCCATCAACATCTTACTTACTGCTCTCCCCTTACTGCTTCCCTTGACTCAGCTTCACCTAATGGTTTATTCACCACAACATTTTTTGGGAGGGTTTGATGTAGAGAGGAAGAATATGAATTTTGTGGTAATTTTTTGCTGGTGTTAGTTGTATAGCCTTGAAGCGCGAATCGGTCGTATAATCAACAGTCATTGCGGATATGACTGCAATACCATTTTTAATCAGGTATCGAAGCATGTTTCATTACTGGTATTGAGTCAGCGTTTGTGTTGCAAGTGATGAGAGGGTCATACATGTAAAAGCAAGGGCGACTGGCAGATATACACGCAGGAATGCTTGACTTTTTAATGATGTGTGGTGAAAAAAAACCGAGGTGGTGTATTTTTATTGTCCTTGAATGTCTTAAGTAATTATCACGTACGAAAAAAAAAAAAAAAAACCTGGAGGTGGAGTATTTTAGTGTTATCGAGTACGTATCCAATTCACCACCTACGAACACGAAACTAAAGCACTAAGGAACACGTACTAGTTATCAAACCTTGACTCCGTATGACGTGCACTTTTCTTTTTTATATAAATATTGGTACGTACTGCCAGACGTACAGCCAGACCAGTCAAGTAATGAGTGAACGCAAGACTGACCCAGCCAGCCACGCCCTCCCTCCAATTCACGCTCATCTTTAGATCCGCGCTCATATTATTTTCATGAATTTATTTGGTTATTTTGGAAAGGTCAGCTGCATATATGAATGTGACTAGTGTGTGTGTGTGTGTGTGTGTTTATGCGTGTAACTCTCGCGGCCAGTCATTCTCAGCTCTCCGGTCTCTTGTTCACTCGAGCCTACAACTGAACAGTTCTGTAAACGCAAGGTATCACAGTTTATTGCGTTCAAGATATCATATGTTCTCTTGGTCCAGATAAGAGTTGCTATAGGAAAATGATGTGTATTTTCACGTAACGCATCACCGTCTTCACTTGCTGAGCGCCAGCCATGGTGTGACGTCACGGTGTTTACCTGGAGCCAGCGCGGGAAGCAGTTGGTTTCCTTGTTAGTGGTTTTCCTTTTGAGTGTTGATTAGTGAATTCATCATGGAATACGTAACACCAGGACTTCCGTGACGTTCAGGTGGTGGAGACAGTGGTAGTGGTGACGGTGTGGCCTGGACGGGATACGAGGGACGGTGACGTGGTGGTGAGGGAGAGGAGAGAGTAGAAAGGTAAGACGACGTGGCGTTTTGGTATTTGGCTTGTTTTTATAATAGGAACGAGTATCATTGTTGGTACCACTTTGATGTTCTAATGAGGTGGTTGTTAATGAGGCAATTACCGCACTGATAATGAGAGCCTTGGCGTTATTGAATACCCAAGTTACCTAGATTTTAATGACTATGGCACCGTAAGCTACATTACCTACTCTGGCCTTTCATTCAGGTTCTGTTTAATTTACAACCTATGGAGGTACGAGTATTGTCAGAATAATTTTTTGTTGCTTAATTAACTCCTATATCTTCGCTCTTGTTAAGTACTCTGTATGTTTGTTGGAAAGTTTTGAATTTTCAGCGGAAAGGTATTTTGTCTGAATAAACAAACTCACGAAAAAAAAAAAAAGATTGACAATAAGCACACGGGGTTCAGGAGCTGTCAGTTCGTAAAGGGAGCGGGGGATGGTGATGTTAGGGGTATCTTGCACAAACACTCACGTCCCCACTAAACACACCACCACATACCCGCTTATTTAGTCATCACTTGATAACACAGCCACGTGGGCTCATTCACCTGTATGCATACATGTCATTCACTCATTTTTCATCACACACACACACACACACACAGACACTGACCTTTGCCCATAACTACGTAACACAGCCACCACCACTTCTATCTCTCAGCCACCAATACAGTCAACACAATTGGCAACCACGCTGTTTTTTTTTTTTTTTTCTGTCAGCATCGTCAGTTCGCAATAACCACTGTCATGAAAACGAACATTATTACAACAAACCACCACCACCACCACCACCACTCAATAGCACCACCACCACCACCACCACCCACTCGCCATTAGCACCACCACCACCAACCCACGACACCAACAAACACTGCTTTTTTTTTTTATCTACGTTAAGTACCTCACTACCACCACCACCACCACTAAGCATCCATTTCATTCTCTACTCACTCTCCATTGTGTGTTTGTTTATGTACGTTGATATTCAACATGTTTGATGAGGAATGCGTGGTTTTCAGTCTTATATGCTCTGGATTACCGCGGCTTACAAGATGATCCTTGAGTAATAGCAATGATAAGTAATGGTAATGATAACTGCTTTACTATTCACCATCCGCCGCCACCACCACCACCACCACACATCTATTAACCACCACCACCACCACCACCCTTTTACCACCACCACTACTACCACTCAATAACTATCACCATTACCACCACACAACCACCAAACCCCATATCTTGTGCTTCGTGACTCGATCTTGCACCACCAAAATTCCCACCCTCCCATTTACCTTCCACCCACCATGATCACCACTACCACCACCACCACCACCACCAGCAGCAGTCCTAATTACACGCACACATCTCCCCCACCTCTCTCCCCGCACCCTCCCCACAGTAGCTAGCTGGCCGGGCGAATCTGGGCTGGAGCTATTACCATAATATTCTCGCGCGCTAATATTGGGTTACATTACCAGTCTCGTTAGCTGCATCTATCCAGTCTAGAATTAGGAGAGCAAGCCACGTTATCCCCGGGTCGTGAATCTGATACCCTTATGCAAATAATGTAATACGGATACAGGCGTGGTCATTAACAATACCTGATTATCTGACCTGGATTTAGGAGGGCCTGGGTGTTGTGTTGTTTGGTGATGGTGATGGTGGTGGTGTTTAATGGTGGTTTGTGCCTTCTTCTCGCTACCGCCATTATTGTCGTATTTGTAGAACCTTGTAATGTGTGTGTATGTGTGTGTGTGTGTGTGTGTGTGTGTGTGTGTGTTTTTGTTTTGATGAGTCGGTAATTTTGTTAGTGATTTGGTTTTTATTCTGTTAAGCTTTATTGATATTGTGTGGAGGGTTTTGCTGCGCTTTTTAATTGTGGTGATTGCAGCCACTTCATTCATTCATGGTGGTGGTGGTGGTGGTGAAATTGTGTTAGTGGTGACATGGATACTTGGTGATGATGGTGATGAGGGTGGTAATGATGGTGAGGGTGGTGATTCTCTTTGTAATGGTGATGGTGATAATGATGGTCATAATGGTGATTTTCTTTGTAGTAGTGATGATGATGGTGCTGATGGAAATGGTAGTTATTGTGAAAATAATGATCTCTGCAGTGGTGATGGTGGTGGTGATGGAAGTGGTAATGATGGTGAAAGTGTTGATTTCCCTTTGTAGTGGTGATGGTGATGCTGACGATGGTAGTAATGCCGGTGAGAATGGTTAATTTCTTTTTAGTGGCGATGGTGGTGATGATGATGGTAGTAATGATGTTGAGAATGGTGATTTTTTTTCTCTGCGGTGGTGATGCTGGCGGCGGTGGTGATGGTGGTGGTCATGGCAGTAATAAGCAATATAAAGAGTAACATAATTAATACTCCCTGATAATACTTGCCTTCAACAACTGACGAGCAGCGTGAGTCTTGGTGCAGAATACGTTAATAATACTTTGACAATTAAGTATAATACAATGTTTTTAATAGCTCGTTTTACCATCGTCACGTAATAAGCGCAGTTTTTCAGCACCATGAGGTAATTATGGCCGAGTTTTTAGCTGAGGTTTTAGCAATGAGCCAGTAATATTGTAATTTTTAACCCTCCATTTTTCATCGTGATAATAACTTGGCTAAAAAATATAAAAAAATGCAATAAGTACCTTCCTTTAGCCGACCCCAGCCAGACGGGAGTTAAGGGAGTCACAGTATCTGCCGCTTTAATAACAAATAACCCACGAGCTCCTTCACCCCGTAACATTTTTCAATAAGAGGAAGCCACACGCCGCCGCGCCCTGTAGAAAAAGCAATCTCGGGACCGCTGCCTCGCCTGCGTCAGAAGACTTTGATTCATCCGACGCCGTGATGAGTTTGTAACTTGGGCTACACACACACACACACACACACACGTTGTCTTCGTGGGTTGAATTCTGAAGCATCGCTGAGGCTTCGAAACCTTCATTAATGCACCAAGGCAATAAAGATATATATTGAAGTTCCTTTTACATTACCCTCCCTCCTTCCTCCCCCCGCATCCCCATTCCCGGCCCCATAAACATTGGGGGGAGGGGGGAGATGAGAGGGGAAGAGATTTTAGCCTGGAGGGTCGGGAGGGGACGGGGTGGGAGGATTCTTGGGATTATTAAACTCATCTTGAGGTAAAAGAGACAGGAGGGGGTCGGGACGGGAGGAAGGGGTAGAAAAATCACTCTTACCTTCAGTAATTAGAGTTCGCTTCTGGATTTTTTGCAAACTTGGACTAATTTTGGTTTTGAAAGAGGCCTGTGTTGGGGGAGGCAGAAGGAGGAGGAGGAGGAGGAGGAACTAGGGGTAGGGATAGGGAAGGGGGATTAGCGGTAGGGGGTTGTGGGAGGTAGCAGTTGTTGTGGGGAGATGGAGGTGGGGATAAGGGGAATGGTGTTGTTGATTTAAGGACATGAACGTAGAGTAGGTAAAAGAAGCACACACAAACGTACTACTTAATGTAATTGGGATACCGAAAAAAAGAAGGAAAGAGCCAAAAAAATATACAGTAATTTAGAGACTTTTCAATTTCGTTCATCTTAATCTCAATTTTTTTCTCCTCCGCCGCCCCTCTTTTTTTTTTTCGAAGTTTGTCGTCATTTGGTGGAGAAGAGAGTAAAAAAAAGAGCAACAGCAGAACAGCAAAATGAGGAGCAGCATTAAAATCACGTTGAATAGCATCATTTATTGGACCTACAGCGGAGAAGGAAGAGATAGATGAAGAACAGCGAGATAGTAAGATAAGGAACAGTATTAAAAATCACATTGAATCGCACCCTTAAGCTGTATATTACATGTATAGTAGGTGAAAACCCATAAATAAAACTCATATATTGCCAGAGTAGTAGATACAAACAAAACTCGCATCCCTTCTCACTAACAATCGCTAGGATACAGTCGCTCTCAACCCTTTATCCATCTTTCGTATAAATTCATTGAGGGTCATTTTCTTCCTAGCTACAAAATTTACCTCTGTGATCTTATTTTGGATTAAGTTGTAAGAATTTATCAAGGGGAGATTATTATTTTTTTTTTCTTTTGATGGAATTTTTGTAGAGGAATTTTGGCGCGTGGAATTTACTCGTACATAGAAGCGCCATCATCATCATCATCACCATCAATATCATCATCATCATCATCATCATAGCCATCACTACCAACACCATCACTAACAATACAATTCACCATAATTTCTCCCGTCAACTTTTTTCTACTATCATTACCATCACTGTCCTCACCATCAGAGTCATCAGGACAGCTACCATCACCACGATCACTATCATCTCCATTATCAAAGCTTTTCCTATCATTGCCATCACTATCCTTACCACCATAGTCACCATCATTATCATTATCATCATCGCTGTCAACCGCTATCATTCCCACCATCACTCTCCTTTCCCTTACCATCACTGTCATTTGATTGTCAACCACCACCACCACCACCACCACCACCACCACCACCACCATCAATAAACCAGCATCACATAGAATCACAGCCGTTCAGATCTCCTCAATTTGTCTCTTTGATTAGGTGAAAAATGTGTCCAAGCTTCCTGTATTATATCTTCTTGATGCGAGTGAAAGTGTAATTTTATCCCGAAACTTTGTAATCTTCCCGCAACCGCATTTTACATTGCGTCGTCTGTTGCAGTATGTTTATCCGCGCTTGACTTGCTAGACTCGCTATGACCTTTGCCTCCCACGCGGATCTTTTCTTGATAACACACTTCACTTTCGAAAGAGAGACGAGGCTGACACAGTGATTGCTGGGGATTTTATGGAGCTCTTCTCTAGATTACAGTGCAGTGTGTGTGTGTGTGTGAAGATTTATTTTCTTTCTTTCTCGTATTAGTATAAAGAAAGAAAGTGGGTGCGATTTTTTTTTTTTTTGCTTTTATCTGCTTTTTTTTTTTGTGCGTGTATTGTTTTGTGGTGTGTGTTTGTAATGGTTGTGGTTTCGTTTTATGGTTTTTGAATTTATGAGTTATAGAAAAAGTGTTGGTATTATTGCGTTACTTTATTTTACGTTAGTTTTATTATCCGCCATTATTTTGATGATTTTTAGTGATAATGATAAAATCATGCTATATACGGTATATATATATATATATATATATATATATATATATATATATATATATATATATATATATATATATATATATATATATATATATATATATATATATATATATATATATATATATATATATATAATAATCAAACTGCACTTGTATATCTTCCTTTAGTTTGCCTATTTTTAATTTTTATACATCATTAGTATCTGCCTTCAAACTAATCCACTTATATATATTCGCTTCCCACCTGGTGACGAGTTCATATTTCTCTACATTTATCATTGATCGGACTTCAGACTCAGGCGGCAGAGACGTCGGCGTGTTCATGAAATCCGTGCACTCAACTAATTCACTCTCCTACTTTTTTTTTTTTTTTTTCACGATGAATATTGAAACGTAGCGGAACATTATAAAACCACTGGGAGATAGAGAGGTATATCCTTGCTGGCTTTCGGTCATTCCCTGCTGCGTTCGTCAAAGGTGTGAAATATACTTAGGGAGATTGTCAAGTAAAAGTAAATCTTCCCCTCTTCTGCTCAAATCTTCCCCTTTTTGTTCATAATATACAATGAAAATCTCAGTCTTACAAGTTTCTGTTGATCTTATAGTTTACTACAGGTTCTGCAGGAAATCTTACTTGTTAAGGGAGATTGCCAAGTGAATCTTTCCCTTTCCGCCCTCGATATGCAATGAAAATTCACTCATACAAGTTTATGTAATTCACTACTTGTTCTTCAGGAAATGTTAGCTGTTACTGATGTTTTAGTAAGTGGTTAAATAGTCTGATCTAGCTAGCTAATTTTTTTTCATGTTTAAAATGGGCTTAAGGGTGTTTGTAGTTTAGTTATGCCGCTTGGACGGTTAATGCTGTATATCTGTATGTTTTTTCAGGATTCCATGAGTTGTTGGGGCGTTTCGTCTTCTTCAAAGCTCAGTTTTTCCCATGTTCTTTCTGTTATCGCCTCCAACGCCTTTCAGAACAAGGGCCTCCGCGTATCCTCACCAATAACTCATGTTTTGCGCTCGGTTCCTGATGTTTTCCCAGCTCATATCGGCATCCTTCACCACAGCTCTGTTCCACGAAGGTCTTAGTCTGCCCCTTGCACTTGGTTCCTGATGTTTTTCTCACCTCTTATTAGCCTTCCTTTGCCTAGCCCTGTTGTACGTAGGTCTTGCTATGCTTCTTCTAGTTCCTAAAGGATTCCAAGTGACATCCCGTCTTGCAATTTTTCTTGGCACCATCCGAAGTACATGTTCTGTCTGTCTCCGTCTGTCTTCATTAACGGTTTTTGTAGGTAAGGGACTTCCTAGGAAATAAGTTTAGTAGTAACGGGATTAACACTCTGAAGGCTTATACATGACGCGTGTTACTTCATGTGAATAACACTGGGATATTTTACTGAGTATGAATTAAACTGCGGAGACTTAAAGGTCTGAATTTCTCGACCACCTACTCTGTTTGCTGTCAATGATGCTTTTTGAAATTACACTCTAAGCTTGCGTCATCCTGTCATTTCATTAGCTTGAGGAGAAGCCATGATAGTCAAAAGAGTGGAATGCCTCGCTGAATACACGTCAAAACTTGATGGAATTTCATTGGAATCCCTTAATCTCGATTCGAAAAAAATGTAGTCTTTTTGAAAGCGAAACATTTTTTGGGGTTAATTTAGCTATATAGAAAAAAAAAGTACGGTATTATAATGCAGCAAGTATAATTCACTCACACGCTTATGTATTTTTCCCCGTGATAAAAGAATAACAGATAGCATCAGGTGGACACTTTCGTATCAAAACCTGAAAGTGGAAATGACCTGTGTGTTCAAAAGGGGATTTATAATGTATCCACGAACAGCCTGACTATTTATCAGCTTTATTCACGGCGACAATCCAGGTGACGATTAATAAGGTTCACCTGCCACGAGCGGTGCTATTCTACTGTTTAGACACGTGAATACCTTAATTGTTGACCGGAATGATTAAAAATTCAAGGATATAAAGTGCTTAAATCAATGGTATGGAAGGTTAAAGCTGAGCTGGTGAAGGTGTGAATCACAGGAAGGTTTTGATGCTTCACGCACGCACGCACGCACACACAAACACGCGCACGTACACACACACACACACACACACACACACACACACACACACACACACACACACACACACACACACACGCAGTTAATCAGTTAGTTTGTTCGTCAGCTAGTTTACTGACAAAAAAAAAAGAAAGAAAAAGAATTACAACATAACGCAAAACGCGCGCGCACACACACACACACACACACACACACACACACACACACACACACACACACACACACACACACACACACACACACACACACACACACACACACACACACACACACACACACACACACACACACAAGGACATCGGAGAACTCAAAGAAACAACAACACGGAAAATCCAAACTCAGATTCTGCCAAGGAACAGAAAGGGTTTAGATTCCCCTCCAACCCCACCCCACCCTAAACTTTCCCCTGCCTTCTCTCTGCCTCTCCTCCTTTCTCCTCCCCCTCCTCTCCCCTCTCCCTCTCTCCCCACCCCAGCCCTCCCCTCCCCTCCCCTCTCCAATAATGAGGATGATCTACAACGTGTTTAAGCTGTGCTCGGGGACATAAATTCTGCCCCTCACAATGGCGCCCGTGGAGGGAGGAAGGGAGGAGGGGGAGGGAAGGGGAAGGGGAGGGAGAATTTTTCCTCTCCCCCAAAGCTCCCCTCGCCACTCTCTCCATCCTTCCTCCTCTCTCTCTCTCTCTCTCTCTCTCTCTCTCTCTCTCTCTCTCTCTCTCTCTCTCTCTCTCTCTCTCTCTCTCTCTCTCTCTCTCTCTCTCTCTCTCCGCTGTGGTATTGTTCCCTTCCGGTAATTTCGTCATTTATTTCCGGTTACGTTCTGTCGTTTTCTTTTTTCCTTTCTTCTATTTTTGTCTCTACATATTCATTCCTTTTGATTTGGTGTTATTCCCTTGATTCAAATTATATTTTTGGTTTCATTAGTTATATTTTTTTATTGTTGGTGTTTAATTAATTTTCATTTTGTCTCTGTCTCACTGTCTGTCTCACTGTCTGTGCCTGTCTGTCTCTGTCTGTCTGTCTGTCTGTCTGTCTGTCTGTCTGTCTGTCTGTCTCTCTCTCTCTCTCTCTCTCTCTCTCTCTCTCTCTCTCTCTCTCTCTCTCTCTCTCTCTCTCTCTCTCTCTCTCTCTCTCTCTCTCTCTCTCTCTCTCTCTCTCTCTCTCTCTCTCTGTTCCTTTACGAATCATCATTGCAGTTCTGTTCATCCGTGTAATGATTTTTTTTTCGTTCTCTGCTTTCCGTACCAGACGCCTTTCCTTCTTTATTTATTTCTTTTCCTTTTTTCTCTCTTTAATTCTTTTCTTTCGTCCTTCCTTTGTTTTTTTGCATTTAGCGTAATATTTCCCCAACATTTTTTGTGCTTAATGCTTAATCACATATCCTTATTTCAAGGTTTTGTTTTATTTCTCATTTCTTATTCTTTTTTCATCTTTTTTCTTTTTCTTTCTTTTATTTTTTTGCTTGATTCATTACTTTTACCTTCGCTTCCTGTACTCCTTATTTGATTTTTCTCATTGTTTTCTGTTTCATTTCTCTTCTTTTCCTTCTTTTCTTTTCGTCTTTTTCTTTGACATTTCCTCATTCTCCTTTTCTTTTTATCCTCGTTTTCTTCAAGTCACCACCAAGGTCATTACTCTTACCTTTTACTCTATATATGATTTTTCTTACCTTTTTCTCTTTTCTTTCATCTCCCCTTCCTTCCTTACTTACTCTTACTTCCTTACTTATTCTTACCCGCGTTGCTGCCAGTACTCCAAAACACATCCACATTTCACCACCTGACAATTCCACCACTCGTCCTCTCACCTGCGCCGCGCCTCGTCCTTGCAATCGCCGATCACCTGAAGATAATTAATTACCTGCCATTCACCGTCCAGAGAATTTTGATTTCCGAACAGGTAACGAGTGGCTGATTTAGTTTTTTACCCCTGTGACGTGGCGGTGGCGGGGCGGCGGGGCGGGGAGGGGAGACTGTGGGTCGAGGCGGCGGGGCGAGGCGGCGAGGAGAGTCGGGAGGGCGAGGCGGCGCTACCTACATTCCAGTGCTTGGGGCGTCGCGCTGAGCCTCGCCTCTCCCATGCGTCAAGCGGTAATCATATTTGTCAATTAACCTGCGAGATAATCAAATCAGCAGATCATTCACTCACCTGTAATTTCGCCACCAGCTTTCTTTCTCTTTCGCTCCCTTCTTTTTTATGTGTGTGCGTGCGTGTGTGTGTGTGCGTGTGTGCTACCAGTGCGTTGCGAGGACACAACCATGAAGGATGAGAAAGACGAGAACGGTGATGTGGTGTTGTCTTTTTTTTCGTGAAGGGGGATGATACTCGTAAACTGGTGCTGAGAAAGCGATGCCTTACTATGTATGTCTGTCTGTCTGTCTGTCTGCTTTGTGTCGTCAGTGGTGTGGGAATGAGAACGTGTGTGTGTGT
>NC_087160.1:19869431-19879431 GCF_035594125.1 Scylla paramamosain
CACTCTTTCCCTCCCTTTCTCTTCGACTTTTTTTCCTTCCTTTATCTATTATCTCAAGTATTTTTCATGATTCCGTTCATTGGGATTTTTATTGAATGTAAAAGCGCTTCTACGCTCTCTCTCTCTCTCTCTCTCTCTCTCTCTCTCTCTCTCTCTCTCTCTCTCTCTCTCTCTCTCTCTCTCTCTCTCTCTCTCTCTCTCTCTCTCTCTCTCTCTCTCTCTCTCTCTCTCTCTCTCTCTCTTTTTTATGCATCGCTTTATCCCTTTTCTCCTCATTATCTTCATCCACTTTATAATTGTCTCCATCGTACTCTTCACTTTTGCTTTGTCTTCCTCCTTTTCCTCCTCCTTTCCTCCATTACGTGTTTCTCGCCTCCTTCCCTCCCTCCCTCCCTCCTCTCCCTCCCTCCCTCCCTCCCTCCCTCCTCTCCTCTTCCTTTCTTCTTTCACTCCTTTCCTTCCTGCGACTTCTAATCCTCCTCGTTTTAATGCTTGGTTCCGGTCCGTGATTTTTAAGTTTCCTCTTCTTACTCTTACTTTTTCGTGCTTTAGTCCTCCTCCTCGTCCTCCTCCTCCTCCTCCTCCTCCTCCTCCTCCTCCTCCTCCTCCTCCTTCTGCTCCTTCTCCTCCTCCTCCTCCTCCTCCTTCACTAAATGGTCTGGAAGCTCTTGACGACGCCTTCACTTCAGATGAGGTTTTAAAAAGATTTTTTCAGAAGTATCTGTTTTCATTACACTTCTCTGACGCTCGCTCACACGCCGCCTCCCCCTCCTAACTCTCTCTCTCTCTCTCTCTCTCTCTCTCTCTCTCTCTCTCTCTCTCTCTCTCTCTCTCTCTCTCTCTCTCTCTCTCTCTCTCTCTCTCTCTCTCTCTCTTTCTCTCTACGGTATTTCCTTGTACTACCTAGAGAGACTTCAGTGGCAGCGTCAACACAGGCTGTACTGTATCCTAATCTCATCTCACCACACCCCTCTTGGTAGTGTTGGTGGCGGCTCTGCGCGTGATGGCTACTCAGTGCTGGTGGTGGTGAATTTACTGTGCCTAACGTGATTAACTGCCAAACTAACAACTACGCTGGAAGGTCACTTATTGGATGTAAGGTTAGCTGTGTGTGTGGGTGTTCAGGTTTCCTCTTCGTGGCAGGCGGCACGCACCTGTTTCCGCTTTAGACGCTTCCAGGTAAGTGTTTTAGTATTTTATTGCCTCGTATGTTGATGCTTTATTAGTGTTTTGGCTTTTCTGCATTGCATTGTTTTCTTTTGACTTCCTGGAGTTGCTTTACGTGCATCTCTATATATTTTTATTGTAGCTGGACGTAACAATGTGTATAAGAAGGAATTACTATTTTGATACAAGCAGCGTGACTGGTGCGTGTGTAGGGCAGGTCGTCACTTCTGCTCGCGCCGCCACCAGTGCGGGACGTTTAACAAGCAAGCAAGAGCTACACTGCTCATTAAAAATTACGGACAACAAACAATTATATCTTAATTGCCGTATTAGTTGCAGAGTGTCAGAGCATCAGTTGTGAGAGGAGTTCCGCCTCAACTTGAGCGGCCAAGTCTCGTCAGGGAGTCTTCCCTCCCTTTACCTCACTGCATCATTAACTCATCAGACCTGTAAAGACACATAAACACCCAAGAATTCCCGCTTTCGTTTTTCAAAGCACTACTGTGTTTGATGCTCGCAGCTAAGCATTGTATAATGATGCAGTTTGAACTCTTCCACAAAACGGCGGGAACTCCCCGCCACCCTCCTGCCCGTGACCTGATTCTCTCGCCGCACAGAACAATGCTTGATGCTCGAGTCGGATATTGAGGTCCAGCCTTCATATCTGTTGACTGTGTTGCCATAGTAACCCGACATTTTACGTATTACTTCATAGCTTCGCAGTGAGAGGAGCCGCTGCTTGCACAGGCACTGCCGGCGAGTATTGGCTGCGTGGATGTGTGAGATGGTCTGTTGCTTTAATTGTTAATGGTGGAGGTGCTCTCATGGTGGAATTGGTGCTTGCAGGGAAGGTACTGGTCATGTTGTCACTCGTTTAGCTGTGCCGCGATCTGCCATGCTGGGATGGCGCGTCTCCGCGAGATAAGGTGCATCTGCCGGGCTCAGGCCATTGCATCTATAACAGTGCACTGGAAATACACGTAACACTGCTCTTAGCTTTGGTGTCACCAGCTGTATTCGCAGCATAGTTCGTGCTCATTAGTTTCAGAGGAGTTAGTGAGCATCACCGCATCACCACAACATAACTGCGTCGTAAATCGTATTGCTTCCTGCACTGCTGTGCGTGAATATGTATATCTATCCACCTACTCTTATTTACCTCCTATTTATTTGCATTTAGAATCAGCTAAATCAGAGTAAAGCAAGACAAGCTTTACATCAGTGACTGGCGGCTTTGTGACGTTACACCGCCACCGAAACTTCACAAAACAAGATCAGTAATGTGGGTCTTCCATCACCCTCGGCCTTCTTGTGAGCTGTGTGGCGAGGGAGGGAGGAAGGATTGCCGGCAGATTAGCGGACAGGGCGGTGGCTTGGTCTGCAAACTCGTGGCTGATGCACCGTGACCTGCAAGCATCGACAGGCCGTCCACATGCCACGTCTGAGGACCCGAGCAGACGGTGACGCAGTTAAGCCCTTGTCTGTCTGTCTACTTCACTCGCTCACTCACTCCCAAGCTGGAGCGTCAGACGGTAGATGAGGGCGGGAGTTGGCAGTCGTCCAGTATGCTTGGCAGGATCCACGGTTTCCTGCAGAGGCTGAGAGGGGAGTGTGAGGGAGGGAGGACAGGAACGGAGGACATTGGGGGTGTGGAGGAGAGAGGGAATGGAGAGGAGAGAAGTTGTAGGAAGGGAAAGGGGAGAAAGTGAGAGTGATGAGACGTGAGGGAGAGAGAAAGTCAAGGATGTGGAAAGGAGTAAAAAGATCGAAGGAAAAGAACAGATTTGGGGACCATTAGACAGACAGTCAAAAAAGACGTGACGAGGGAAGTGACAGACAGGGACGCGGGGACGCACGGAGTACACGGACTACAAACACAGACGTAGGATGAGTACGGACCTGGAACGGACACATTGGAAAAGAGAGTTTCCTATTGCTTTGACAAACGTATATTTTTTTTTGTTTGTATGGCTCTGTTTGTCTGTCTGTTTGCACCTATGTGTCTCTGTCTGTCTGTGTCTAAGACCCTCGAACACCCTCCTCTGTACCCTCACATACCACACCCACCTTTGTTTACATTTACTCGCGCCCTCAGTAGCACCTCCTACTTCCTGGTGTCCGGTGGCGTTGTTGTCAGTGCCCCTCTCTCATGACACCCCAGTCACGCCACTCCCCCACAGCCAGACTCATAAATCTCCCACAGCAATATTAGTCACAGGTAGACAGGTATGTTGGGTTGTGTTGCGTTCACTTCTTTCCCTCTCTCTCTGTTCTTACCCTTTTTTGCTTCCATTCTGTTTTGTTGTTTTGTCTCAAGCTAGTATATTTGCTGTTTTTGCTTGTGTAATGTTGGTTTTCTTCCTTTTTAGTTTCTCTCTCTCTCTCTCTCTCTCTCTCTCTCTCTCTCTCTCTCTCTCTCTCTCTCTCTCTCTCTCTCTCTCTCTCTCTCTCTCTCTCTCTCTCTCTCTCTCTCCTTCCTTTATACATCCAAGTTTTTGCTTTATATTCTTCCTTTTCGTTCTTTTGTTTCCTTATCCCTCTTTGCTCTTCTTTTTATACTTGTCTTTTTTTCCCTCTTTCTCCTCTCCCTATACCTTCAGTCATCCTTCCCTCTCCCTATCGAGTCTCCTTTCCCTTCTGGTTTTCTTTCTTTTCACGTTCCTTCTTTCTCGTCTACATTTTCGTTCATTTGTATATCTGTTTGTGTGTTTGTTTGTGTGTGTGTTTGTCTGCCTGTCTCTCTGTCTGTCTGTCTGTCTGTCTTTCTTTGTATGCGTGTCCGTTACTCTCCATCTGTCTGTCTGTCTCTGTTTGGCTTTTTTGTTTAGTTGTTTATTTGTCTGGTTGTTTGTAGTTTCTCTCTCTCTCTCTCTCTCTCTCTCTCTCTCTCTCTCTCTCTCTCTCTCTCTCTCTCTCTCTCTCTCTCTCTCTCTCACCCCTGTTCCCTCCCTCATCCCTTTTCTCTTCCCATCACGGTCTCTCCCCCTCCCTCCCCTCCCCAGCAGCGTAAAGCAAGGGAGGGTTATGGGTAATGGTCTCCCCTCCGTAAATCTTGCGTGCAGCGTTAAAAACAGGAATTTAGAGCACCACTTAACACTGATTTCTGCCTTTTTTTCTCCCTCTCCCTTTCATTTTCTTTTTTTTTTACTCTTTTTTTTTTTTTTTTTTTTTTTTGCTGGCGTTACTATGTCACACGAGAGAGGTAAGTTAAAGGGGCACGACACACACACACACACACACACACACACACACACACACACACACACACACGCGCGAATATTGGGGGCCATAAATTCACGTTAATCTGTTCTTCCCTCACGGCTCCTTGCACATGACGAAAAAGGATGTCAAAACTTATTTATCACCCCCTTTCTTTCTTTTTTTTTTTTTTTTATCCTTTTCTCCCTCTTGTCTCTTTATCATGTATGCAAACTGTTTATATTCACCAAGGAGAAGGAGGAGGAGGAGGAGGAGGAGGAGGAGGCCGCCACCGAGGTTAAGCAAATGCAGAGGTTTTCTATTTTTACTTGCACTTTGGGGATGATTAATTACATGTTAAACTTTTTCTCCCCTCTTTGCTGCACTGACGTCAACTAAAACTTTGCCTTGCTCGGTGGGCGTGATAAAGGTACAGATGCTGGAAATAAAGAACAGCAAAGCAAGGGAAGCGAGGACAGCAAATAACAGCCATGAGAGGACGAGCACCAGGAGGAAGAGGAGGAGGATTACACAGGAGGAGGAAGAGGTAGGGGAAATGGAAGAGAGGAGGAGGAGGAGGAAGAGGAGGAGGAGTAGGAGGAGAGGAATTAGGAAAGCTTGTAAATGTGGAATAATGGGGGAAGAGGGAGAGGGACCGATATTGGATAGGTATTAAAGAGAAAACTAGAGGAGAGAGAGAGAGAGAGAGAGAGAGAGAGAGAGAGAGAGAGAGAGAGAGAGAGAGAGAGAGAGAGAGAGAGAGAGAGAGAGAGAGAGAGAGAGGGGACATATGTAAACAAAGACAAATTTATGCTATCATTGTTGTAATAAACATAATTAAACCCACGCTAAACGAAAATAACATATATGAATGACCATTAACATGTAATACTCTGACTTAGTAAGTAATGAAGGGAACATTGCTAGAAGGCTTAGACATTATCGAATACTATTATTATAAACCTTTAGTGTTTCTGAATTTGTTACTCAGCGCGTGCGTGAGATTCTGTATTTTGTAGGTCTTCATGACGATTGGCAGTGCAAGAAGGGAATGGAGGAGGGAGTGTAGTGGCTGTGTGCCTGAAGGGATGAAATATTTGAGTTCGTATTGATTTCTGTGTGTGGGAATTAACAGGAACTTGGGAGCTTTCATGTTTTGTCCAAAGCTTCATTATTCTATTTCCCTCTTTTACATTTTTTTCTCTCCTTCCTTTTAGACTTTTTTTCTCCTTCCCTATTCTTCGCATCACCTTCCTTCCATTTTTCTGTCTCTTCTACTTTTCTATCTCCTCTGTGTCCTCTCCCTTCCCTCTCCCAAACTATTTTTCCCCTTTTCTTTATTCCATCCTTCCGCTTTTCTTTCTCTCTCTCCTTCTTTCTAGATGGTTTTTCCCCCTTCTTTATCATTTACATGCTTTTACTTATTTATCGATTTCCTCTTTCCCTCCCTTCGCCTAGACTAGTTCTTCTTTTTCTCCATTCCTTTCTTCCATTCTTTCTTCCTCTGTTTTCCCATCTCCCTCATTTTCTGTGCCTCGCTTCTTTCTCTCTCTTTTCTTCATACCTTTCCTTCCCTTTTCCTCTGCTTTCCCACCTCTCTTCCTCCGTCATTCCCCTTCCCTCGTTCTTCTTCTTCTTCCTCCTCCTTCTCCTCCATCACTCCCAGCGCCTCGTCCCTCCCTCCTCGTTCTCCTCGCCGCCTCGTCACGCCTCACGCTACTCAGCACACCAGATTTGCACCGCCGGCAGCGTGGAAGCCAAACGTGCCCATCAACAATAATGGAAATAGTCTTCATGGGTTATTTAATGAGAAAGGAAATGCTGCCGGCGGAGTTAGCTTAAATTCCTCCCCCTTGTGTGACGGCAGTGTGTGTGTGTGTGTGTTCACGAGAGAGAGAGAGAGAGAGAGAGAGAGAGAGAGAGAGAGAGAGAGAGAGAGAGAGAGAGAGAGAGAGAGAGAGAGAGAGAGAGAGAGAGAGAGAGAGAGAGAGATAAACAGACAGTTAGACAGACAATTAGAAGTTTGTATGGATGGATTAACAGACAGGCAGACCTACAGTTCGATATATATATATATATATATATATATATATATATATATATATATATATATATATATATATATATATATATATATATATATATATATACACACACACATACAAACAGATTAACGTACAGACAGACAGACAGATGCATAAGTTTTCACTGGTAATTATTTTTTTCTCTCCTCTGGTAAAAAGAATGGTGTAATTTAAGAATAAACTGCTTTTCATTATGGTAATTACAAAATGTGTTTTTTGTACTACCGCTGCTGCTGCTGCTACTACTACTACTACTGCTGCTACTACTACTACTACTACTACTACTACTACTACTACTACTACTACTACTACTACTATTACTACTGCTACTGCTACTACTACTACTACTACTAACTAATTGTTGTGTGTGTGTGTGTGTGTGTGTGTGTGTGTGTGTTTGTGTGTGTGTGTGACGATTTAGTAGCCAGATTCACAGCCCCCTATAAAGTGTTCACGAGCTAGAATCTCCCATATTTTTCCTAATTTTGTAATGTAACTTTGCTGTAATCATAGGCAGTGTTCATTACAACATGTGTTAATTAATTGATTCAGGTACTCACGCTCCCCCCCATTTCTCTCTCTCTCTCTCTCTCTCTCTCTCTCTCTCTCTCTCTCTCTCTCTCTCTCTCTCTCTCTCTCTCTCTCTCTCTCTCTCATCAGTGCTGCTAAAAAATACAAAACAAATAGAGGACAAAATATAACAACAAAAAGAGAGAAAAAAAAAATTGCAAAAAAAACAAACAATATAACAATTCCAGGTCATGAAATCCGGAAAATATAAGACAATACAAAGAAAAAGTTAAGAAAATCAATAAAAATGAATAAATAAAATAAACAAATAAATAAATAAATGACTAAAACTAGACCAGGTACTGTGATCTTAAAGTAGGAGCAGCAGAAAGTGCCTCAGGTGAACACGGCACTGACACTCCCCATCCACTAATGCAAAAGGCACTTAGGCAATCACTAATTGTTGGGTTTTTATGTCATTTGATCATAATTGCATCCGCACATTGAGTCACTGGATTTGGGAGTTCGTGGAGCTTGCGCGTTGTGCGGTGGTGGATGGAGAGGGAAGGGGAGAGGGAAGGGAAAGTGGAGGGAAGGTGGAAAGGCAAGTTGAGACAAATGGGAGTGGAAAGGATGGGAGGTAAGAGAAGGGAAGAGATAAAGGAGGGGTTGGAATGAAGGAACTTAAGGGAAAGGGGAGGGAAAGAGAGGAGAGAGAAAAGAAGGAAAAAGGAAGGGGAGAGGAGTGGAGTGGAGTGAAGATAATTTTTTTTTTTTTATGTAGGAAGGACACTGGCCAAGGGCAACAAAAATCTAATTAAAAAAAATGCCCACTAAAATGCCGGTCCCATAAAAGGGTCAAAGCAGTGGTCAAAAATTGATGAATAAGTGTCTTGAAACCTCCCTCTTGAAAGAATTCAAGTCATAGAAAGGTGGAAATACAGAAGCAGGCAGGGAGTTCCAGAGTTTACCAGAGAAAGGGATGAATGATTGAGAATACTGGTTAACTCTTGCGTTAGAGAGGTGGACAGAATAGGGGTGAGAGAAAGAAGAAAGTCTTGTGCAGCGAAGTCGCGGAAGGAGGGGAGGCATGCAGTTAGCAAGATCAGAAGAGCAATTAGCATGAAAATAGCGGTAGAAGACAGCTAGATATGCAACATTGCGGTGGTGAGAGAGAGGCTGAAGACAGTCAGTTAGAGGAGAGGAGTTGATGAGACGAAAAGCTTTTGATTCCACCCTGTCTAGAAGAGCAGTATGAGTGGAACCTCCCCAGACATGTGAAGCATACTCCATACATGGACGGATAAGGCCCTTGTACAGAGTTAGCAGCTGGGGGGTGAGAAAAACTGGCGGAGAAGTCTCAGAACACCTAACTTCATAGAAGCTGTTTTAGCTAGAGATGAGATGTGAAGTTTCCAGTTCAGATTATAAGTAAAGGACAGACCGAGAATGTCCAGTGTAGAAGAGGGGGACAGTTGAGTGTCATTGAAGAAGAGGGGATAGTTGTCTGGAAGGTTGTGTCGAGTTGATAGATGGAGGAATTGAGTTTTTGAGGCATTGAACAATACCAAGTTTGCTCTGCCCCAATCAGAAATTTTAGAAAGATCAGAAGTCAAGCGTTCTGTGGCTTCCCTGCGTGATATGTTTACCTCCTGAAGGGTTGGACGTCTATGAAAAGACGTGGAAAAGTGCAGGGTGGTATCATCAGCGTAGGAGTGGATAGGACAAGAAGTTTGGTTTAGAAGATCATTAATGAATAATAAGAAGAGAGTGGGTGACAGGACAGAACCCTGAGGAACACCACTATTAATAGATTTAGAAGAACAGTGACCGTCTACCACAGCAGCAATAGAACGGTCAGAAAGGAAACTTGACATGAAGTTACAGAGAGAAGGATAGAAACCGTAGGAGGGTAGTTTGGAAATCAAAGCTTTGTGCCAGACTCTATCAAAAGCTTTTGATATGTCCAAGGCAACAGCAAAAGTTTCACCAAAATCTCTAAAAGAGGATGACCAAGACTCAGTAAGGAAAGCCAGAAAATCACCAGTAGAGCGGCCTTGACGGAACCCATACTGGCGATCAGATAGAAGGTTGTGAAGTGATAGATGTTTAAGAATCTTCCTGTTGAGGATAGATTCAAAAACTTTAGATAGACAGGAAATTAAAGCAATAGGACGGTAGTTTAAGGGATTAGAACGGTCACCCTTTTTAGGAATAGGTTGAATGTAGGCAAACTTCCAGCAAGAAGGAATGGTAGATGTTGACAGACAGAACTGAAAGAGTTTGACCAGGCAACGTGCAAGCACGGAGGCACAGTTTCGGAGAACAATAGGAGGGACCCCATCAGGACCATAAGCCTTCCAAGGGTTTAGGCCAGCGAGGGCATGGAAAACATCATTGCGAAGAATTTTAATACGTGGCATGAAGTAGTCAGAGGGTGAAGGAGAGGGAGGAACAATTGAAAGGAAAGAGAGAGGAATGAGACAAACAACAGGATCTGGGAGAGAAGGGAATGGGAGTGAAGCAGAGATGAATTAAGACTAGAAAAAGGAAGAGAGATGAAGGGAAGGAAAGGAATGGGTTAAATTATAAACAGCAAGCCAAAAAAGGGAATGGAAGGCAAGGGAGAGGTGGTAGGGCGGGGCAGGGAAAAGAGGAGTGAGTCACCGATAAGCTTTTGATTGCGAAATGCGAGTAATCATAGTTGGCAGTGTGGCGAGGCGTGAGTGTTTTGGAGAACATGCTGACTCGCCTGTCCTTCACTCCTGATCTGAATAACTAAACCTCTCGCTCCAGACCCTCCTCCTTACCTCCCCTCTCACTCCAGACCCTCATCCTTCATCTCTCTCACTCCAGACCCTCCTCCCTTCCTTCCCGCTCATTCCAGACACTCCTACCTCCATCCCCTCTCACTCCAAACGCCTCCCATCCCCCACTCTTACGCCAGACTCTTCTCTTTCTTCCCCTTTTATTCCAGACCCTCCTCCTTGCCTCCCCTCTAACTCCAGATCCTCATCCTTTATTTTCTCTCATTCCAGACC
>NC_087160.1:19884431-19909431 GCF_035594125.1 Scylla paramamosain
CATACATCCTCCTCTCCTCTTCCTAAACCTCAAACAGGCCTCTCACTACATTTCACTATCTACCATCACTATTTCTTCCTCTTTACTTCTCTCCTGTTAATCTTTCTTTAACTTCTAACATCACTTGCTTTTCAACTCATCCCTCTTGTCCTCGCCTCAGGTTGGGTTAACAAAAATCAATCCCCATAGATAGATAGATAGGTAGATAGTTTTATTGACCACAGATACTTTTGTGCTTAATAGATACATTACAATACTTTCTTTTTTTTGTCCAAATTACAATGACTATATATTAAAAGCTTTACAACAACCTTTCATTTTAAGACCACAGAATAAGAAGCACGTGTGAGAGTCAAGATCAGTGGCAGGATTTGAAGTATGTCAGGTAAGCTTGAAAGGGAAAAAGGTGTGTTGGGTTATGACACTGAAAGCGGGACTTACACTTGCCCGAGGGATTAAAAGATTAGGAAATTGAATTATGAAATGATAAACAAACACGATATAAAACAGGGGTGAATATTTAGTAGTTCCCGCCTGTATGAGTGTTGACAGGAGGAAGCTGACTCTCTCTCTCTCTCTCTCTCTCTCTCTCTCTCTCTCTCTCTCTCTCTCTCTCTCTCTCTCTCTCTCTCTCTCTCTCTCTCTCTCTCTCTCTCTCTCTCTCTCTCTCTCTCTCTCTTGCATCCTGTCGCCTCTTTCAAGATTTAGTTAATGCTGTATGTATGTACTCGTAAGTGTGTGTGTGTGTGTGTGTGTGTGTGTGTGTGTGTGTGTCAGGTACCTGTGTGTAATGGACGTTGAGTTTCAGTTTTATATGTTTTTTTTTTGGTTGTTGTTTTCTTTGATGTGACTCTGAATAAAGTATTGCGAATTTCCGTGTTGTGTGTGTGTGTGTGTGTGTGTGTGTGTGTGTGTGTGTGTGTGATCGATAGTCATTTTTTATTGCATGTTTTTTTTTCTATTCATTTTCCATTCTATTTTGGTTTTGATTTTCGCTTTCATTTGTTTTGTTTTCTTTTCTTCTGCGTTTTTTTGTGTCCATGACAACACACGGACGCACGCACGTCTCCCCCCCCCGTCTCTCTCTCTCTCTCTCTCTCTCTCTCTCTCTCTCTCTCTCTCTCTCTCTCTCTCTCTCTCTCTCTCTCTCTCTCTCTCTCTCAACTCTTGCCTTGTTCTGTCGTTCCTTCCCTTTTATCTCATTCTCTTTCTCGCTCTCTTCCTTGAAAAGATGGATCTGAAAAAATGCCTCGCGACTTCCTACTTTTCTATTTCCCTTTCCTTTTTCCTCCTCCTCCTCCTCCTCCTCCTCCTCTACGTTTCCTTTCACTCCCGTGTTTATATCCCTCTCTTCCTTCCTCCTTACTCTCCATTAGACTCCTTCGTACATCTTCCCCCCTCCTCCTCCTCCTCCTCCTCCTCCTCCTCCTCCTCCTCCTCCTACTACTATTCCATATCTTACAAATTCCTTATTTATACACTTTTTTTTTTTTCCTCTTTCCCTCCTCTTTTCCCTTAACCCTCCTTACCCTTCTCTTCCTCCACTTCCTCCTCTTCCTCTTCCTTCCTTTAATTTATCTTCCCCTACTCATGATTTACCCTTCTCTTACTCCTCCTCCTCCTCCTATTCCTCCTCTTTCCCTGTCCCCCCCATCCTCTCTCTCTCTCTGCACGCACGTCTCCCCCCCCCCCCGTCTCTCTCTCTCTCTCTCTCTCTCTCTCTCTCTCTCTCTCTCTCTCTCTCTCTCTCTCTCTCTCTCTCTCTCTCTCTCTCTCTCTCTCTCTCTCTCTCTCTCTCTTCCCCTTCCCCTTCCTCTTCCCCCTCCCCACCGTTGCCGTCTCCCTGTGTGAGAACGTGATATAATGTACATTTAATTGCGTCCCCAGATAGCGCTCTCAGCCTTAATACGTTGTGGGTTTTATGGGCAATGGCTTCGCTTGGCTTTGGCTAGGCGCCTCTCGATTTCTACGCCGCGTTGTATAGTGTGCAGGCTGGCTTATTGCGCCCTTTGGATCCTGTGAGTTACAATTATGTGCTTCTTCAATAGATTCCAGTGTTTTGTTAGTGGTTGATGTGTTCCTTGATCGTCTCAGATTTTCTTTAGAAGTTTGATACGTGCATTGGCTTATTGGTCCTTTAGATTCGTGTTCTAGAATCGTGTGGTTCTTAAATAGATTAATGTGGTTTGGTGGAAGTTAATGTTTTTTTTTTTTTTTTTGACCTCGTGTGTTTTGGAGTTTGTTTTAGAGTTTAGATACGTATATTGGCTTAGTGGCCCTTGAATTCCTGCGTGGTAGAATCGTGTGCTACCTAAATAGGTTCCTGTGGTTTGTTATTGAGGGGATTGTGTTTTCAGAGTTTATGTGCGGCTTTGGTTTTAAAGCTGAAGGGTTATTGATGGTTTTCTTCTATTTTTATCAAGAGTTTATTCGTCTTGTTAAATGGATTCCAGTGGTTCGTTAGCGATTTATGTATTTATGAGTTTCTTTTGTATCTGTGGTCTTAAAGTTTAAAGGTTATTGATAGTTTTTTTTCTTTTATCAAGTCTTTTTTTTTCGTTTTTCTGTTATTTATTCATTCATTTTCATATCAGTAAGTTGCGGGTGATATAATAGCGATACCTTCAAGTTTAAAGGTTATAAACGCTTTCTTTCCTTTCATCAAGTGTTTTTTCCTTTTTCCGTCTTCCGGCGTTATTTTCTTATTTATTTTTCATTTCACTAATTTTCTTTTCACCTTTTATCAAGTGTTTTTTTTTTCGCCTTCTGGCTTTATTTACTTGTTTATTTATTTTATTTTTTCATATCAGCAAGTTGCGTGTAATCTCTCATCACTTTCTTGGTTAATAGCGTTAAGAAAGGACTCCCACAGCGGTTACGAGAGTTAGGAAGGAAGGATTTCGCGGCGTGATGGAGTGAGTAGTGTAGGGGAAGGAGCGGGAAGCGGCGGCTGAGTGGTGAGGGGAGCGGAAGGTCACAGTGAGGGGGGGGAAGGAAGGAAGTGAAGGATTAATTAATGCTTGTTTTATTAGTTGGTTTCCTGGTATTGGATGAAGTGTAGCCCCCCCTCTCTCTCTCTCTCTCTCTCTCTCTCTCTCTCTCTCTCTCTCTCTCTCTCTCTCTCTCTCTCTCTCTCTCTCTCTCTCTCTCAAACACACACACACACACACACACACACACACACACACACACACACACACACACACACACACACACACGAGGCTCGTAATATCTGGATGTCTAACCTTAAAATGAGTGGAATGCTGTGACCCTGAAATGTGAAAATGATGTATTGTCTTCGCGGTGACTGGCGACCCAAGACAAGGAGCGCTGCGGGTTCTCTGGTAACTCACCTGAAAAGAAGGACAAAACACAGGTTAATTAAAGGTGAGGCTAGTTATAAATTAATTAATTATTTTCTTAACTAGTTTGTGTTAATTAAAGAATGGTCTTATTATAGGTGAAGTTTTATTTTGAGTATATATATATATATATATATATATATATATATATATATATATATATATATATATATATATATATATATATATATATATATATATATATATATATATATAGTAGTGATTTGCTAATTCTGTGACTATGTTGTTTTAGAAATTTATTGCTTCATTGTGTATTTGGTTTTCTTTTTCATTTGTACCTTCCTTAGTGTTTCATTCATTCGTTCGTACCTTTATCCAGCTCTTCTCATCATTCCTGCACTTCTTTCTACCACAATTCTTTTTTCTATTTTCAGCGTAACTCACACATCACTCCTGCGTTGTGAAAAATAGATACACACCACATTATTTATTTACTCCTTGTTCTGCAGACACTCCTCTACTGATAAAAAAAAAAAAATATATATATATATCGCTTTAAAATTCGTAAAAAACACTCGACCACTCTATACTTAACATGAACGAGTGGACGAGTGGCTTGGTAGCAAAATATATAAGGTATGTATAAGTGGCATGAATGAAAACCCTGTCGCCTGCGTGTCTGTCCCTCCCGGTATCTCAGGCGGTGTGGCGGGAGCTGCGTGGAGGCGGTGGGGGAGGCCAAGGAAGCAGCGGTGTTTACTTTATGAAGCGGAAAATGAAGATGTCCGGTTCCCTCATGCGGCCAAATTCATAAACGGCTGAATCCTATGCATACAAAAGCCATTACAGTGCGCTATCACCTCCGCCCGACGCCAACAGCAAGGCAAGACTAGCACCGAAGGGCTAACGGGGTGACACAGGCAGAGAGAGAGAGAGAGAGAGAGAGAGAGAGAGAGAGAGAGAGAGAGAGAGAGAGAGAGAGAGAGAGAGAGAGAGAAACACAAGAATACGTATGCATATGATAAATAAGGAAAGGATAAAAAAAATATGGTCCATTGCATAAAAAGTGACTAAATTAAGGGAAGGGAGAGAGAGAGAGAGAGAGAGAGAGAGAGAGAGAGAGAGAGAGAGAGAGAGAGAGAGAGAGAGAGAGAGAGAGAGAGAGAGATTATACGTCCCACATCTGTCGTTTTATTGTCTAAATCACGACTTAACCTGGAGTTCAGCACGCACTGAATGCAATGAGTCTCCCTCCGCTGCTTGGATTATTGAACAGATGGGATGAGAACACGGTGGGAAGGGAAGGGAAGGGAATGGAGGGGAGGAGGAGGAGAAGGGAAGGGAAAGGAGGGGACTGGTATAGGAGGTGAGGTGAAATGGTAAAAAAAGACAGGGAAGTAAAGAAGAAAGGGTATATGGCAAGGTGTGTGTGTGTGTTAGAAGGGATGGAAAGGGAAGAGTAAAGATGGTGGTGAGCTGAAGGGGGAGGAAAGAAAAAAGGAAGGTAAGAAAGAAGAAAGGGTATACAGCAAGGTGCGGTAGTAACAGGAAAGATATGGACACACACACACACACACACACACACACACACACACACACACACACACACACACACACACACACACACACACACACACACACACAGTCAGTCAGTTAGTCAGTCACACACAAAACATGAAATGCATAACACCACTTGCATAATTAGGATAAAAGTAAAAAAAAAACCCGCATTAGGTATTCTGGTTAATCTCATCTTTAAATACAAGGAAACAGAGAGAGAGAGAGAGAGAGAGAGAGAGAGAGAGAGAGAGAGAGAGAGAGAGAGAGAGAGAGAGAGAGAGAGAGAGAGAGAGAGAGAGAGAGAGAGAGAGAGTTAATCTCATCTTTAAATACAAGGAAATAGAGCGAGAGAGAGAGAGAGAGAGAGAGAGAGAGAGAGAGAGAGAGAGAGAGAGAGAGAGAGAGAGAGAGAGAGAGAGAGAGAGAGAGAGAGAGAGAGAGAGAGAGAGAGAGGGGGAAGGGGGGAAACAAACACAATAGTGCGAATCTGATTGTGGACGGAAGAAATAAACTTTTTTTTATTTTAACATGAACTTTGCGAAACGTCACGAAATAAAACATTAAACAAAGCTTCGTCAGTAAGGTTGTAGTTGATCTTCCTCCCCCTCCTCCTCCCCCTCCTCCTCCTCCTCCTTGTCCTCCCACCTGCCCCTTATTTTTCCCTCCTTCCTCCCCCTCATCTCCCCCACAGGTGTGTTTCAGTGGCCGTAATTGAAAAATCAGGAAAACAAACAAGAAAACATAAAACAAAGAGGCAGAAAAAAAGCCATCATGAAGCTTTTACCTGCTTAATATTTTCGTAGCAAGAACAATGCACGCTCGCTCGTTATTGTGTTGAGGAAGAAACATTGATGTGGGGTTGAGTGCTCTCTCTCTCTCTCTCTCTCTCTCTCTCTCTCTCTCTCTCTCTCTCTCTCTCTCTCTCTCTCCCAGCAAATCCATCAGTATCACTCCTCCCTTTCTCCGTTTTCTCTCTTTCTCCCTATTTTATCCTTTGCTTCCTTTCTCCTTTTCGTTTTCTACCACTTCCTCCTCCTCTTTACTACGTATTTCCTCCATCTTCTATTAAGGGATTGACTGTTTTTTTCTTTTTCTCCCTTTTGTAGAAGTCGCTTATTCCTTCTTATTCATTCCCCCTGCACGTTTTCTTGTATGTACGTATCTTTGTGTCCCTCATTCAATTTGCTTATTCCTCCTCTTCCTCCTCATCATCGCCTTCCATTGCCCAAACCTGATTTCTCATTCCTACTCTTGTTCTCTTCATTCTCTCTACTTCTACACGTGTTTCCTTGTGTTTAAGATATAATACCTCCCTTTTTTTTTCCCTTTCCTCTCTTCCTTCCCTTTCCTCTCCTTATCCTTTTGTTTAATTCCTCTCCTCTCCTTATCTCTCTTCCCTCTACTCGTACCTTCGTGTCTTCCTTCCCCTTCCCTCCTTTGCTCTACAGCTTCTTCCCTCCTTGTCCTCGGTCGCTATTGAATGTATATTATTGCCTCTTAATGGTTGTTATTCTGGCCTTTGTTATCAACGCCTCATCCGCTTCTGGAAGGATAAGGCAACCACGCCAAGACTATTTGCGTGTGTGTGTAGGATGGGGGAGGGATAGTTTTACGTGTTCGTCTGCCCTTTTTTTTTTTGTATTTGAATTTCCATACATATTCTCTTATTTATTTATTTTTTTTTCTCTCCTTCATCCAGATTCATTTCAGATAATTTTGATTTTTCGTTAGCCAGTAGTAGTTGCCTTGTGATTTAGCTCCTTTTTTTTTTTTTAATGTTATGATATTCCAGCGTGGTTTTGAGTTAGTTTCTTTTGTAAATGAATCACCTGTTATTTAGTCCGGATGTGAACGCGGGTGGAAAAAAAAAAAAAAAAAAAGAAAAAGACAGGCCACTCTGAAACACCTCCCTGCTTTCTTTCTCACCACGAGTAGCTTCAAACGCCAAAGAGATGATTAGCCGGATTCTCGAGAGTGTTCCTCCAGTAAACAATATAAAAATCTTGTTACTCTGTCACTAAAACCATAAAAGCACTCTTAAAACCCATGTAACTTCAACTAGAGCCTTTTGAATGTAGTAGCAATACGGCGCAGAAGTGTTTCAGAATATGGTCCATGGTATTATTCTCGTATATAGCTCGTCTTTCACTTTCACACAGGATTTGATATTCAGAGAGCTGCCATTTGCCTCAACAGTCGGACGTCTGAACTCAATCGGGGCCATAGTAGTAAAGTGAGTCTGTTCTTGCCACCTATCTGGAGTATGTAAAGATAACTATGTTCGCTCAAGAAATGCAGATTCCGCCTGAGTTCTGCTATGTGGGGCACGTGCGTGAAGGTAGAGGGAGTAAGGGGGAGGCGGGGAGATAGGGGTGCTGGTGGGGCTTCCTCTCTCCCTCTATCTCTCTCCCCCTCTCGCCAACCGCACAATTGTTTAGTCCAGACCACGTACTCCGCCGGTTCTTCACCAACGGCAGCAACATTAAGCACCTCTGATTAATTTACCCAACAGAGGAATTTAATCTCAAGGAAAATGTAAACAAAGAAATAAAAATAGGGAGAGAAGGGGGGAAGGGGATCGTATTTCGAAATCCTCACTACACTTAGGTATAAATTCATCACTCCAACCCATCCTCCTCCTCCTCCTCCTCCTCCTCCTGCTCCTCCTCCTCCTCCTCCTCCTCCTCCTCCTCTCACTCCTCATACCCAGGCCAGTCCTCTTCCCTCTATCATTTTCGAATTCTGGCCGGGCTGAGCGGGTCCTAGCGGCGGCGCGGGGCAGCGTGAGAACAGCGCCCTCAAGTGCAGGTGATGGTGGTGGAGGTGGTGGTGGTGGTGGTGGTGCTGGTGCTGGTGGACGAGAACGAGGCTGAACTGAACTGAACTGAGTTGAGCTGAGTGCTTCAAACAGATGCACGGCTTTTATTTATTGGTCAGTTTTCATCAGTTCACCTCAAATAATTTCCGGTTGTTGTTGTGTGTTTGTGCGTTTTTTTTTTGTTTTTTTTTTGCTCCGTTCCAAGAGAGAGTGCTTGATTTGTACACTGAATAGAGCAGCGCTTTAAAGGCTGCCTCAGTTTTACCCCGCAAGGTCTTTTGAGTGGCGTAATTCGCATTGAAATTACGAAACCTGAAAGTGCTCCAAATTTTACCTCGCTGTCGTGATTTTCTTCCTTTGCACTGGAATTGAGGAAAGGACTGGACAGGGCAGAGGATGCTGGGGCTACGTGGCCAGTGACAGGGCTGGGGAGGCAGTGACGGGGATGGAAAGACTGGTGCAGCTGGAAGAACATTGACGGGGCAGAAAGGACAGTGATGGGTCTGGGAGGACTGTAACAGGACTGGAAGGACATTGAGAAAATAATCGGAAGAGCATTGACAGGTTTAGGGTTGGTGACCGAACTGGATAATAATGACAAATCTAAGAAAGTGACAATAACGAGGGCAAGAATCGCACTGAAATGACAGCGATGGGGTAGCAGGAGTACTAATGAGATGGGAGGGCATTGGTGGGGCGGAGGAGACAGTGAATGGACATGAGGAGACAATGATAAAGGAGAAAATAAAGATGAGGGTTAAATGAAAATGGTGATGAGGCATGAGAGATTATAACAGGCAGCAATGAGGCAGAAGAGACTGTTACAGGACGAGACAGATGGTGAATTGACATGAAGGACTGTGACAGGAGGCAGACCAGACCAACCGACCTCATTTCGACGCCCTGGCCAGCCTGCAAACACCACTGAACCAGCCGTGGGACACCAGACCACGCATAACTGGGACTGGTGGATGGTGTGTGAAAGGAAGGTGGAGGGGAGGGGGATGGCAGATGGATGGACAAAGCAAACCTTATCATCTTAACGTCTGGCTGCCTATATTTAGTGGAGTGGAGGGGAAGTTAAGGGAAGGGAAAAAGTAGAGGGGAAAGGAAAAGGGAAGCTCTGGGTGAGTGCACTTGTTAGTCTGTCTGTGTGTATGTCCAGGTGGATGATGGAGCAAGGCAGAGCAAGGCAGGAATGAGGGATGAGGAGTCGAGTGGTTAGTTTCTGTGAGGAAATATGTATATCTGACAATGTACAATTACCCTGTATGGATTAGTTTCTGTGCTGTTCTGTGGCTCTTAATTACTCCACGCTCGCCACTCTTTTGTCCCTATTACAAAGGGTCGCTTTCCCCGATCGCGTTTTTTTCCCTCTCTTTTTACCCCGGGCGGGGAGAGGTCAGGTCCTCCATTAATCCAGATTCACGGTTGGTTGTGTTGTTCTCTCATAGTTCTGATTCGCATTTCCTTTCATGGTTCAATATTTAGTTATTGCAGCCAAGTCTCACACACACACACACACACACACACACACACACACACACACACACACACACACACACACACACACACACACACACACACACACACACACACACACACACACACACACACACACACACACACACACACACACACACACACACACACACACACACACACACACACACACACACACACACTGGAATCACAGCCTCACATTCCCCTCGCCGTAAACCGACCACTAGGGATGCCTTAAATGTCCTTCTAAGACGTAGTAATCTATCAAAACCATTTCCCGAGTCTGCTTAATCCTTCTTAACACGTCCTAAGCCGCAGCGATCCACCTCAAGCCACCCGAAGCAGTCCGAGGAGACGCTCTAAGCCCCTGTAAGCCAGTCACCCGAAACCCAGCGCGCCGGAGTCTCCTCATCACGCCCGCAACCCTCGCGCGTCCCGTAAAGCCACCAGCATTTTCCCTCAACAATACCTTAATCAAAGACTGTGATGAGGCGTCCCCAAGCAGGTCAGCAGGTCTGGAGCCTCACCACAGCCTGCTTCTGGCCTCCGAACTGCCCGCAACCTGCAGTCTGAAAGGCATGGCTTGGGAGCGACACATGCCAACGCGGGGAGGCAAAAGAGCGATAGTCTCGTTGGTGGTGCATATGACGGACGACCGTACGGGCAGAGGGATGGCGGCGGTCGACGGTCACCGGAATTGTTAATTGGCCAATTTAGAATACTTTCCAGCCATTGCGACACAATTTACGGACCTTGATAGAAAAATATGAGGACTCCATCACGGGCTGTGAGAGAAAGGGAGGGAGAGAGAGAGAGAGAGTGAGAGGCAGGGAGGGGAAGAGATGGAGGTACCGAGGTAGACAGATGAGGCTGCGGACAGGTGGTGCGGAGGGGAGCTTGTGATTGCTGTCGTGCCTACGTATTTTATTAGTTTTTAGTTCCTTTCCCGCGAGTTGTGCTTTGAATTGTCATGAGGAGGAGGTAGTGGATTTCTCTGTTTTTGTGTGTGTATGGGCAGGCTGTTCAAATATGCTGCGGTAGGCTGTTCAGAAGAGGAAATGTGGCAGGCTATTAAACGTGTTGCAACTTTTGGGGATCGTTCTAACCTATGTAACAAGACAGCAAAGGTACACGGCTGGGAATAGTGGTTAATGTGCAGGGTTATGACAGTGCTAGTGGTCTGTGGAGGGCTGTGTCTGATGGCTGTGTGCTGTGGCTAACATGTGGCAGTGGTCGGCAGGACTGTTGTTTGATCATGGGTCGCTGTGAGTGGCTTAATTGCTTTAAATAAAATGCGATGAGAGTCTACATTTCGAATCCCTCTCTCTCTCCCCCCCACCTTTCTCTCTCTCTCTCTCTCTCTCTCTCTCTCTCTCTCTCTCTCTCTCTCTCTCTCTCTCTCTCTCTCTCTCTCTCTCTCTCTCTCTCTCTCTCTCTCTCTCTCTCTCTCATCATATGTTTCAATTTTTACCCACTATGGAGATGCACACTGACCGGGCCATGACTGTCCCGCTAATATTATTACCTCTGTTATTGCACTTTATAACGGGGCCTGAGAGGGAGACTCGGGTCAGGAGGGGAAGCTACAGCAAGAAGAGCGAGTACGACCAGCACGACCACGCACGACAACTAGTAGGAGGAGGAGGAGGAGGAAGAGGAGGAAGAGTCATAAGTGGAATAGATGGAAGTGGAGGAATATTTGCGACTGTCTGGTTATGGTATTGTCGTGTGTGTGTGTGTGTGTGTGTGTGTGTGTGTGTGTGTGTGTGTGTTTGTGTTTGTGTGTGTTTGTGTGTGTGTGTTTGCTTGTTTGTGTGATTTTTTTTATTGTTTTTCTTTTTTTAAGTTTTTATCCACTTAAGTTCTTTTCTCCTTTTTACGTTTTTTTTCTTCGTTTTGGGATTTTTTGAAATTTTCTGTTTTCGTATCTCTCTCTCTCTCTCTCTCTCTCTCTCTCTCTCTCTCTCTCTCTCTCTCTCTCTCTCTCTCTCTCTCTCTCTCTCTCTCTCTCTCTCTCTCTCTCTCTCTCTCTCTCTCTCTCTCTCTCTCTCTCTCTCTCTCTCTCTCTCTCTCTCTCTCTCTCTCTCTCTGAACTGCAACCTTTGTCCCTTACTTTCTGGACAACCTCTTCTCTCCTTTCCCTCTTGCCTGTGCTCCCCTCGCCCTTCCGCCTAACCCACTCCACCTATCTTTTTTTCTTCCTGTTGCAATAATCCTTCTGCCCACTCTTTCCCATCAACCCCATTCAATTTCTCTCTCTCTCTCTCTCTCTCTCTCTCTCTCTCTCTCTCTCTCTCTCTCTCTCTCTCTCTCTCTCTCTCTCTCTCTCTCTCTCTCTCTCTCTCTCTCTCTCTCTCTCTCTCGCTTTCGCTCTCACTACTTTCTATACCCTTACCTCCCTTCCCCTCTCCCTCCCTCCTTCCTTCCTTCACTCTGTTTGCCCGAAAGCTGAAACAAGAATCGCTCCGCTGTCACATTTACTCGTCCGGCGTGTGGTGTTGCTTGTGTGCTTTGTGACTTGTCGAAACGCAGCTGAGAGGTTAGAGTTACTCGCTATTGTGCTGGAGCGCCGGAATTCTGCTCGCTTGCGGTTTTCACTCCGGGCGTTTCTTCCTCCCCAGGGATAAAGGTCGCTTAGAATCCCACATACACGTGCTGCATTCAAGCCAGGGTGAAAATTACGGTGGAGGTGAAAGAGCAGCGGTGGTTTGTTGGCTTATTAGGTTGGGTGCCTTGCGCTATAACGGGACGGCTCAGCGTTGTCAGTGAAGGGATGAAGCGAGGCAGGTGAATGCGACGTTCCTGTTTCTGTATTGTGATCGGAGATGCGAGTCCGTGCGCCATTGCGATGTGGGGAGTAAAAGGCAGACAATGGAAGGCCGCCACAAAGGATCGCCAGGACCGAGAAAATAATCGAGACGCAAACATCTGGCGGGGAAGTCACGATTATGGCTATTTGGAATGTGAATGGCTTGCCTCGTTTGAAATGCATGCCAAAGGTACGACTATTAGCTGTGAGCACTGCATTCAAACGCCAGGCCTGAGAGTAGTTATTAGTGTGCACTGCGGCCCGCGGCTCCCACCTACAGCAGCAGCAGTCCTCGCCACTCTGCGGTTGTGTTGCTCGGTGTAAGAAGTAAGAACTCTTTAGGAAACTGTAACACGTGATTGACTTCATGTAAGATTCAATGGTGTACAGTTTTAGGTACTTACTTCGTCTAAATGTCTGGTTAATCATGTTTTTACTCTTGTACTTATTTGTGAAAGCAGTTCATACAAAACAAAAAAAAAAAATAAAGAACAAACCTTTAAGAAATTGTTACATGATTACTTGTTAGATTCAGTGAAGGAGGTACAATTTCACGTAAGTACCACGACTTAATGTTTGTTTGATCAACAGTCTTTTTTTACTCGTGTCTTTGTGAGAGCAAATGATAAAAAAGCAAAAATAAAAAGCTTAGTCCTGGGTCGGTACTTTCATTAACCACGTCAGCTTTAACTGTTTTGACTCGTTCCTGTGAGATATCAGGTTTGTGCACCGAATGTTGATATTGTCAGCCTGCATGTTAATTGGTGTCAGCACAGTAACACAATATAGTTGCACTCGTATGTGAGGCTTTACAATAACTGTGATTTACAATGTACTTTTAATTCAAATATAGGAATCCTCCTCCCTACGCCTGAGCCAAATGCCAGCCAGAGGGAACAGTTACTTACATTTTTGCATCACAACTTCCCCACTTAATGAAATGCTTCGCAGATGAACTGTAGAAACCCTTGTATTCTTAACCCTCAGACTGTTATTTGTCTTCCCTTCCTCTAAACACAAACCACACTTGAAATATTTCCCTATGTTTTCTAGCCATCTCTAAATATTTTATAGGAATAGACGCTGGAATCTTTTTTTTTTAATCCATCTATCCTTAGGTTGTAAATTTCATATATTGTGCCTTTAGTGTTCTGAATTGCAGGATATCGCACGAAAAGGTTTGCACGTTTCTACGTCTTATTTCAACTGCTTTCCACAGATTCTGGTTGAAGGTGTGAGAGTTTCAAATATATTTCATGATTCAAGTAATAATTTAACAAGAATTCTACATCATCATTGAGAGAAAAAAAAAACACGTGGTGACCTAACTTTCACATATATAACCTTGGGAAAACAGTCCTTATGCGAGGCCAAAGCGTGTAAACAGTACGGGTCCGTGGTGATAATTTAATAAGAATTGTACATCATCAGTGAGAAAAGCACACGTGAGGTCCTGATTTATCACATCTGCACCCTCGGAACAACAGTCCTTATGCGAGACGAAAGCTGGTAAAAAATACGGGCCTCGGTGTCCTGGCGAGGTGCAGAATACCACGTCTTGAGCCTCGTGTGGAAAAACGTCTGACCGGTGAGACAGAACACCTCTCCTGCGCTCCTTACTGCCGGTGTCTCGGTCCCCCGGCGCCAGCCTGCCTCTAAAAACACGAATACTGAACCTTGCATTACTTTCCCGCGAATGACGTCAAAGGCTCCGTCACCTGGCAGCCTTGAGTGGCGCCGAGAGTGCTAGACTGAGCCGGAAGACCCGTGTATCCGTGTTCAAGACTTTTTCTCAGCAGTAATACACGCAATTGTGTGACACCTTAATACCACTAGAGTCTAAATCTAGGAGGTACGTGCAGGAGATTGATGTGAGCTGTAATAATGCTTCCATGCCCTCGCTTTATAAATATTCGTCTGAGTTTTAATGTAGTTAGAGTATAGATTGGCGGTGCTGTAAGCGCGGTGAAATGCAGTAATTACCAGTGGTGATATTCAGAGCCGTGTTGAAATAGTGTGTATTTGTCTGTGTATTAAAGTAGAAGCAATGATATAATTTGCTGTGTATATGTGTGTATGTGTGTGTATGTGTGTGTGTGTGTGTGTGTGTGTGTGTGTGTTGTATTTGTCTCATGTGGTGTGATGTTATATGAATGTCATGTGGTGTAACATGGTATGGTGTAAGACTGTTATCTATGTGGTATGGCTATGTGGTGAGCTATGATAGGTCAAGATGAGGCGTGATGTACAGTGTTGTAGTTATGTGGTGTCGTGTTACTGCATGATGAGTTGTGATGCAATGTGACAGTCATGCCATGCGCCGCAATGTATGCAGTGTGTGGTAAGGCATGTTGCAATGTGTTATTGTGGCGGTTGTATTGTGTAGGATATTGTACGTATAGTTTAGGGAAGCGTTGCATTTTTTCATTGTGTATTTATGTATCTGGCTTTATTCCTTTATGTGAGGCAAGCTTATATGCGTAGGTGGTGATGGTGGTGGAGAGAGAGAGAGAGAGAGAGAGAGAGAGAGAGAGAGAGAGAGAGAGAGAGAGAGAGAGAGAGAGAGAGAGAGAGAGAGAGAGAGAGAGACAGGAGCATTATGTAACGTGATGTGTTTCGAGTAAAAGCAAAAAAAATAAAACCAGGGACGGCACAGGGCAGAAGACACATCAAGGTTCACTACTCGTAAAACCCACACACACCTGGACCAGCCTTGCCACACCTGCCGCCCAACATTTCCCGCACGGCCTTGGCACCACCTCACGCCTCTCACAATTTCACAGCCTTCGGGCGGCCTAATGATTAATCTTGCAGCTTTCACCTCCATCTCCCTCTCCCTCCCCCACTCCCTCCACTGCTCCGTCCTCTCTCTCTCTTTCTCGCCTTTCCCTTCCCTTGTCACCTGGTTTGCTAAGGTTAATTACCACACGCGCTGGTCAGGGCTAGGTGTAATTTGGTCAGCTCGCGGACTTAAAACATTTCTCTCTTGCTTCGGTCCGTTAATTGTCCCAGAAATTATGTAGTTCGTAGAAAATGGAGCACAAAGAGAAGGAGCGGTGGAGAGGCTGCGAGGCGGTAGCTTGTGAACGGGATAAATGAAATCGGAAATGAAATGATTCTGGGAAATGTTGTAGATGTAGATGAAAAGAATTCGAAAAATACGAGTACGTCCTCTTCCTCCTGCTCTTGGTCCTCCTACTTCTTTCCAGCCACCATTACCACACCACCACCACCACCACCACCACCACCATCACCACCACTAACAACAACAACAACAACAACAAATATCGTAGATGTAGATGAAAATAATTCGAAAAATAAGTTCTCTTTCTCCTCTTTCTCCTGCTTCTGCTCCTTCTCCCCTACCACCACCACCACTGCCCCCACTCCCCACCACGACCTTTATTCACTATCAGCTCTAAAAGTCCCAAGTCACGTATTTACCAAAGGCTCGTTACCTGCGATAAAGCGCAATTGACACCTGTTTTCGAGTCGAGTTGAGAACGTTTTTTCCTGTGTAAAAGTGGAGCGGCTCTGAGCGGCGGCGGCGGCAGCGAAGCGACTCCTCGTGAAAAATCGGGGAGCGAAAACATTGATCAAGATGTCCCGGCACTTAAAGACACTCTCAGGTTGTGGGTTTTAGCGGCGCGAGGGAAAGATGAATGGGGAAGACCCGGGGTTTGTCAGCGGATGGGATCAAAGTCTGGGAGAGTAGGCTGACCTCTCGCCTCAAGTCACAGAGGAGGGAGAAAATGTTGTTGAGTGACTGAAATGTTGCCCTTCTGTCCTCCATGCGCCCTCAAAAGTGTAGAGATTCGTGCGTCGTTTGCAGTTTTGAGGAAGAAAGTGAGGAGAGAAGTGTGTGTGTGTGTGTGTGTGTGTGTGTGTGTGTGTGTGTGTGTGTGTGTGTGTGTGTGAGAGAGGAGTTGATGAAAGGAGAAATATAAAGGAAGACTAACAGCAACAGATCTTAAGCTCCTCATTGAGCTGTTTGTGTGTACAATTATCCTACACTGATTACGAGTGAGAGATGGCAAAGTAGAAAGGAGTGAAGGAAATATATGCCACTACACGATATCGTAACTTTGAAGCAGTGAATCCTTAGTACTTATACAAGGCAGCTACACATTGCCAAACAAAAACGAAGTAAAAAGCAAAACAAGAAAAGTTGAAACGATTCTCGTAAGTCACAGTAGAAGGAGCAAATTTCTCCCCGCAAGATTGTCCCTTATGGCACAAAATGAAAGTCTATATGGGTAGAGAAAATATATTCGTTTTATTTTTACAAGAATAGTCTTTTATTTCCTTTGTTTTTAAGAATTAGACTTACCAAAAAGGCTTTGAACTTTGCACCGCCAGAGGACGAGAAGACGTAAAATAGCTGTATGAAAAGGTGAGATGATTACGAGTATTTAAAGCGAGGGGGAAAGAAAATCCGCGAAGAGAACAAGCAAGAATGAAAGGTAATAAGTCAGAACGGAATTTTTTTAGGGGAAAGAAAATCCGCGAAGAGAACAAGCAAGAATGAAAGGTAATAAGTCAGAACGGAATTTTTTTATCTATCATTCATGTGTATGTGAGATGAGACTGTCTATGTGTGATTGTGTGCAAAGCTAACACACACACACACACACACACACACACACACACACACACACACACACACACACACACACACACACACACACAGTCATAACAGGTGGTCGTGTCTACCCTCTGGTGGAAAATATTTCGTGCCTTCTGTGTGAGGGACGTCGAAGAATATGATTTATCCTGCTGCGTCCCTCTTCTTTTTCTTCCCCTCCTTCCACTTCGCCTTTTCTTTCACCACCACCACCACCACCACCACCACCACCACCACCACCACCACCACGTCCTCCTCCTCCTCCTCCTCCTCCTTCTCCTCCTCCTCCTCCTCCTCCTCAATGTTTTCTCTCACAGCACAAGCGCGCTACATCCAATGAGACCTCAATCCTTTCTTCTCTTCCTTCATTTGTCTTTTTTCCTCCTTTTTCCCCGCGCATTCGTTTTTCCTCCTTCCTTTTCCTTCCTTTATACTGGGCCTTATTTTTCGCCCTGTTTCTTACTTTCTCTCATTATTTTTTTTAGCATTATCTATTTTTTTCTGTCTCTTTCCTTGTCCTTCCCTTGTTAAACCACTCACTACTATTCGATTTTATTCCATTCCCTTATTTTCTTACGTTATTTTCATCTATAATCATGCGGAAGGTATTATGTTATTGGTATTTTCCTCTGTAGGTGTGTTTAGAGGTTGGCGAAGAGCTGCAAGACAAATGTGGAATGAGAAAATGTTTCTTACGTTGAATTTCTCCTTCCATCTTCTGTGCGTCAGTCTGTGGGAGTTTGTCAGTGTATTCGTGTGTCTCTCAATCTTAATTATCTGTTTATTTTCTAGTTTTCCGTCCGTTTGTCTGTCTGTATGTCTGCTAGTCTGTCTCAGTTCATTTGTCTGTATGTCTGTTTACTTGTCTGTCTGTCTTTTTTTCAGTTTGACCTTTTATCTGTCTGTGTGTCTGTATGTTTGGTTTGGTATCTGCTTAGTTTGATATCTCTTTTTCTCCTCAGTTATTTTGGCTTTTTTTTTCTATATGTCTGTCTGTATGTCTGTTTGCATGGATGTCTGCTTGCCTGTCCCTGTTTGTCACTGTTTGTGTGTGTGTGTGTGTGTGTGTGTGTGTGTGTGTGTGTGTGTGTGTTTGTCTGTGCTCAGCTTAGACGATGTGAAAATGCTTCGTCAGATTTCCTTTAGTGAGTCCCTGAATTACTACCTCTTCTCTCCAGCCAAACTTTCGTTCCTTCTTTTCTCCCTTCCCTCCTCTCCCACTCCCTCCCTACTCTCCGAAACCCGTGGAGGAAAGGAGAGAACATTTACTGGTCGGGTGTAGAGGGAGGTGGGGGGGACGTACCAGTCTTTCGCTAGAGGCAGCCACTCCTCTGTGTGTGTGTGTGTGTGTGTGTGTGTGTGTGTGTGTGTGTGTTCAGTTATTTGAGTTGAGTTCCTGTTTGGTTTCTGGTGCTTTTTTGGTTCATATTCTTTCATCAAATTTCTATGGATTTTGAGTTTGTTTTATTTCCTACCGCGTTTGTTTTGTTGTTTTCCTTGTTTGTTTGTTTGCTGTTTGTTTGCCTGAACGCCTCCTGTTTTGCGCCTTCACGTCTCTGTAGCGTTTTTTGTTAGCTTGTTCTTGTTTGTTCTTCCTTTCTGCATGCGTGTTCCTTGCATATCAGTGTTTTTCTCTCGTTTTTTGTTTTTACTGTTAGTTTACTTGTGTGTGTGTGTGTGTGTGTGTGTGTGTGTGTGTGTGTGTGTGTGTGCGCGCGCGGAAACACACCTCCAGTACCCATCGGACAAATGTTTGCCTGAAAAAAAAAATCTATTGTTGTTTCATATTTTCCAGGAATGAACAATCTGGAAAACTAGTAATAAAAAAAACTGCAACAATGAATGGACATTAAAAAAAGTTGAAAAAAGAAAATAATGAAAAAAAAACAGACGGCGTTCTCTCTCTCTCTCTCTCTCTCTCTCTCTCTCTCTCTCTCTCTCTCTCTCTCTCTCTCTCTCTCTCTCTCTCTCTCTCTCTCTCTCTCGTGAAGGAATTTATTAGTGCTTTGTTTTTACCGCCGATGCTTTTTTGTTTTCTCTTTATCATCTCTTTATATTGACTTTTATTCTCTCTCTCTCTCTCTCTCTCTCTCTCTCTCTCTCTCTCTCTCTCTCTCTCTCTCTCTCTCTCTCTCTCTCTCTCTCTCTCTCTCTCTCATCTCTTTATATTGACTTTTATTCTCTCTCTCTCTCTCTCTCTCTCTCTCTCTCTCTCTCTCTCTCTCTCTCTCTCTCTCTCTCTCTCTCTCTCTCTCTCTCTCTCTCTTCTCTATAGCCATAAAACTCCATATGCTCTATTTATATGAAGTAAAAAAAGATGTCGTTAGAGACTAATGTTCTTTTGTATTTTCTTTTATTTTTTTGTTTCTGTAGTTTAAGTTTTTGCATTGGTTCCTTTTGTTGTAATTCATTCCTTTTTTTAATTGTCATTGTTTTCTTACCATTTCTACCTTGATTCCTCTTATGTCTGTTCTTGTTCCTTTTCCCTCATGTTTTTTTTTTTTTTTATTCCCCATTTCTTATTCAGTCGTGTTCCTCTCGTTTTCCTTTGGCTGTCTTTACTTATTCCTTTCTAATTCTCTTTATTTGCTTGGCTTTTCTATTTTGGTTCCTTATGTGTCTGTTATTTTCCCTTATCCCTTACTTCTCTCTCTCTCTCTCTCTCTCTCTCTCTCTCTCTCTCTCTCTCTCTCTCTCTCTCTCTCTCTCTCTCTCTCTCTCACTCACCGGGAGGAAGGAAGGAAAGGAGACTGAATCAATAGAGGAAGTCTGAACTCAGCAACACATCGTTATTCCGGGGAAGGAGTCGGGCGGGGTCGGGCCAAGCCTGCAACGCACCTGCTGGCTTTGTGTGGCCTTATTAGGGCTGAGTGGGGCTTAGGGCGCAGCGGCAGGCTTAGCAGGACGTGCGGAGAGCTATCAGGCGTTGGGCTCCCCTTTTTGTTTCGTTTTGGTCAGGTGGTGAAGTGTGTGTGTGTGTGTGTATGTGTATGTGTGTGTGTGTGTGTTTGAGTCCAGACTTTTTAGCATTGTCTTGTAACATTCCTCCTGATCTTCTCTTGTCCTATATTCTCTCATGGTGTAGTTTATACCCCCATCTCCCTCCTCCACCACCAACACCCCTTCATCCTCCTCCTCCTCCTCCTCCTCCTCTTCTGGCCCCTCTCCTCCTTTCTCTCCCTTTCTTTCCCTCTCTTTCCTCCTTTGTAACTTCCCTTCCTACACAGATACAAGACCATCAGTATGTAGACCCACACTCAGACACACACGCATACAGACACGCTCAGATATTGCAGTACAGCAGGAGATAGACCCGCCGTCACTCCCTAATGCCTGCCTTATTGCACATCAACAACAAGAGTAAGGGACCGCGGACTGCTTTTTTGTTCGCTTAAATTCCACCTAAAGTTTCATTGCATAGGACGACAGCCAGAGGAATCTTTTTTTTTTTCTCTCTCTCTCTCTCTCTCTCTCTCTCTCTCTCTCTCTCTCTCTCTCTCTCTCTCTCTCTCTCTCTCTCTCTCTCTCTCTCTCTCTCTCTCTCTCTCTCCTTTTCTCTCGGTTTTTCTGTCTCTGTTTCTTTGTATCTGTTTCTGTAGCTCTCTCTCTCTCTCTCTCTCTCTCTCTCTCTCTCTCTCTCTCTCTCTCTCTCTCTCTCTCTCTCTCTCTCTCTCTCTCTCTCTCTCTCTCTCTCTCTCTCTCTCTCTCTCTCTCTCTCTCTCTCTCTCGTCATCTAAGCTCCATCACATATTGTTATGTTATCTATATTTTCCTTTTTAATTCCTCCTGGGAGTTGTTCTATTTTTGTATATTCCTCTCCTCCCTCTCTCTCCCTTGCAATGTAAAAAAGATTAACTTCGCTCGCGTGTTTTTTTTTATTTCCTTTCTGTAAAGCTACGTAATAGAAACATGCAGTTTTTTACCTATGGGACTTGATGTTCCTATGTAGTATTTACCTTTCATTTCGGTGTTAGCAAAAATGTTGATCTTTTCCATAGCTACGCTGTTGAAATCGTCACGGAAGGTGGTTATATTTCAGTCTGTTAGTATGTGTGTGTGTTGTATTGCATGTTCCTCTAGAGATTGTAAGAAAAGAACACCAGCATATAGGTTTTCAGAGGGTGTTTATTAGTCATCAGTATTTCAGTATCTTATATTTCCCTCAGGTTTGCACGTTTCGCCTCTAATATGATTTAGTCAGGGTAAGAGATCAAGTAAACTTTCCATTCACTTCCACTTTGTCTCATGTTTCCTCTCTGTTGTAAGTTTGTACCACCTCCAATCTGTTAACAATCTTCCTTCAAAACCTAACATTTGACACACTCTCCGTTCTGATGGAGGTGGAACACTAAACACTTTGGAAATGAGTGCAGCAGGTTACTTCACTACCTACACCAATCTTCGTGGGGTTAGAACTCTACTTGCCCAATTCCAGTACTCCAGTTCCAGTCTGACAAACACTGCGGGCTGCACGAACCAACAATTGCATGGTGTGTGTACTTGTTGCCAATGTATTTAGTGATACGAAGATACTCAAGGTGTATTACTACTGAACCATACATTACTTCTGAACTCGTAGAGGGACGTAATGACAGCGTGACGTTTACAACACAAACTGAGCTGGTATTGTCCCCCCAAACACACAGATAGAAGCTCACAGTCTGATGGTAACTCGATCTCCTCTCGATGAGCCTCTGCTACACCTGAGGCAGATACGTGAACACATATCAGAAGCTGCACTGAAAAAATAACAAACGAAAAAAAGTAATTGACGTATCTCCTGAATGTGCCTTTGGAATTATTCAATATTTTTTTTTGTGTCTCTTTGTCCTCTCCACTGCGTTTTGTCCCTCTGCTGTGCCTCTCTCCCTACACACGCACCCTTTCCCTCATGCTCGTTAACAGGCTGGTTCCCATCCCGGCCCCGCGCCTCTGTGTGCTGACGGCGGCGGTGTCGCGGGAACCACCGGTGTAAGAAAGCCTGGCATGGTCTGGTTTGCATCTCCGGGCGTGGCCGAGCTGCAATTTTCCACTTTTCACTGCTCGGTTCCTGGCGGGGTGGGATGAGCGGCGGGGCAGCGAGAGGAGGCAACATAACTCTTCGTTACCTCCAGTCTGAATCTGACTGCGTGTTTCGGTGACTATTTTTCAATTCTTTTCTGCAACTTGCTACTTTTTCCCCGTCATGCATTTTTTTTTTTTTACCGTTTTCGTGTCTTGTTTTCTTTTGTTGTGCTTGTAAATTTTTTCTTTGTTTTATCCGTGTGAATTCATACTGGAAAGGAAATTACTAGTAGAGGATGTTAAAGGTAATCTTGTAAAGTGGTGTGCTTCATGGAGAGAGAGAGAGAGAGAGAGAGAGAGAGAGAGAGAGAGAGAGAGAGAGAGAGAGAGAGAGAGAGAGAGAGAGAGAGAGAGAGAGAGAGAGAGAGAGAGAGAGAGAGAGAGAGAGAGAGAGAGAGATGCACTGCCCTCTCATTCCAAAAATCATGTTCTTACCTTCGCTTTCCATCCTTCCTTTGTATTCCACTTCCCATTTTACCTTCCATATACTCCTCTACACACACACACACACACACACACACACACACACACACACACACACACTCTCTCTCTCTCTCTCTCTCTCTCTCTCTCTCTCTCTCTCTCTCTCTCTCTCTCTCTCTCTCTCTCTCTCTCTCTCTCTCTCTCTCTCTCTCTCTCTCTCTCTCTCTCTCTCTCTCTCTCTCTCTCATCAAGATCAAAACATGAACATAGCCAAGCAGGAGATGGCCGTCTGGTGACCTTTTAGGATGTCATCAATACTTTTCCGACCACCACGATAATGAAGACCAGGATTTATGGAATTAATAACCGAGAAATGTAGGAGGTGAGAGGAGAGGAGGAGAGGAGGAGGAGGAGCAGAGGGACGTGGCCAGAACTAATCATTGTTTGACATTTCTACGACAGACTTCTTTACAAAACTCGACTTCCACACTACTTGCGATTTTGCGATGGGCTCCTCTTGTCCCCGTCCTTCCCCCTCACGTGTTATGATCATGTTATGTGTCTATTGTGTTACTGCTGTCATGGTAGATAGTCAGTATACTCACTTGGCTCTCTGTTTAAAGTTTTCTTCGATCTTAAGTCTTCTGATCTGCCTGACTCGCTAAGAATCTATGTAATTTAAGGTTTTGTTACTAGATTTTTTAGATCAGAAGACGAGATTGAAACATAAACCACAATGGAAATGAATTAATCATGTTTCAGGTTATGTTACTAGATTTTTAGATTAGCGGACAAGACTGCAACATTAGTAAAAGTGAGTGTAAAAAGCCACTGTACCTCTGACCGCGACTTTTACATCATGCACAGTAGAAGAAGGTGGAGAAAGGAACACGAGGAGAAGGAGGAGGAGGAGAAGGAGAAGAAGGAGGAGGAGGAGGAGGAGGAGGAGGAGGAGGAGGAGGAGGAGGAGGAGGAGGAGGAGGAGGAGAAGGAGGAGGAGGAGATGCTTGTGTATATCCTGCGTGTCTTCCCCTCAGGAGGAACTAATTAGCAGTAAACAGCAGTATTCTTCCCTGATAACCCCACACACGGATGAGTGATTCGAGGGGAGGGAATAGGAGGGGCGGAGGAGAGGGTTCACTTGAGGGAGGAAAGACAAGGGGAGGCTCCTCGCACGCAGCGCCCCACACGTGCTTACTGGCGCCCCTCGGGATGTGAGGCGAAGGTGTCATGTTGAAGCGGGTCATTTCACAAGGCACACACTGTACTGCGTTCCCTTGTTTGTACAGTGTGCTAGTTGACATACGTGTGCTAAATATCTTCTTTACAACACAACCTTACCGGAGCCTTGAAACTTTCCTCATTCAGTATCGCAAGCAGGAGAGTATACACGCATGGCTGATCGACAGGCTTCTCCACTTCCGAGGCTTTTAAATCTCAGTGCAGCGCGAAACTTAAGGAAACTGCTCGTAAAACTATGAAATGTGTTAAGGGATATACTCACAGCTCGGTATTCACTGCTTCCCCCACCACACATCCTTCCAGGGGGCTTCCGCTGTATGCTTAGTGATCTCATACGCCCTGTTGACTTAAGTTTGTGTAGGATTAGAATGAAGATCGCACTGGAAATGGTTTTACGAGTACTTATAACAATCTAATGTAATCATATTGTGAGGTGCATAGACTGTATCAACATCTTTCCTGCCGATATAAGAGTGGAGACGAGAACCTGCTGCAGGATAGATGAAAGAAAAAAAAAAAAAAAAACCGCTTAAAGCCGCTCGTAAAAAAAGGAGATGAGAGAGCTTCCAAAACCAAGAGCTTAATTTAGTTCTCTCGGTAACCTGATGCTCGCTCCTGGAAAGGGTCTCGTTTTAAATTCTAAGTTACAAGGCTTAACGTAAAATTCTGCATGTTAATATGACCGTTCCCTACCTCATGTCTCCCCCCTGCTGGTCTTATTTTAATGTACGTTTTTGTTTTTTTTTGTGCATTTTATTTTTTACCAGTTTTTTTTTTTTCTAATTTGGGTATATCGGTAATTTTCTGCTTCTTGTTCTTCTTGTTCTTCTTGTTCTCGTTTTCTTTTCGTTCTTGTTCTTGGTCTTGTTATTGCACTTCTTTCTTGTTCTTGTTTTTGTTCTTGCTCTTTCATTTTTTTTCCCGTTTTTTTCTTCTTCTAATCTTCTCCCAGCATATTTTCTTCCTTGGTCATTATTTTTCTTCCTCCTTCGCTTCATCTTCATCCACTATTTTTAACTTAGTTTTTCCCTTCTCCCGTTCCTTCATCATTTCCTTTCCTTTCCTTTCCTCGTTCTTATTTACTTCATATTCTCTCATTTCCTTATTCACCTCCTGCCATCCCTTCCTCCCCTCACTGCCGTTCTCTCTTCCTTCCATTCCTTGCTCCTTCGTTTAACTCTTTTCTTCCCTCGTTTTTCCTCCCTTCTTCTCTTTCTTTCCTCTTCCTTTCCTGTTTTTTATGCCTTTCTTCCTGTCTTCCTTCCTCTCTTCACTTCTTCTTACTTATCCTCTCCTTCCCTCCTTATCCGTTCTCTCTGTCCCTCGTTTGTTTCTTTTCTCCTTCGTCTTCATTTTCCATCCTTTCCTTTTTACTTTTTTTTTTTACTCTTCCCTCATTTCCTTGCTTATTTCCCTTTCCCTCCTTATCCATCCTTTCTGTTCTTTCCTTGTTTCCTTCCTTCTTCTCCATCTTCTCTGCTCTCCTCATTATCGCATTTTTGTACTAATTCTTCTTTCATTTCCTTGCTCCTCTTTCCTCATGCTTTCCTTTTCCCTCTGTGCCCCCTCCCTCTCTCTCGCTGTCTTTCTCTTCCATTTCCCTTTTTTCTCTCTCCTTCCTTAATCTGCATCTC
>NC_087160.1:19919431-19924431 GCF_035594125.1 Scylla paramamosain
ACATCAGCTCATTTATCCTTACAATTTATCCTTATCACTGATTTCACGCTTTCTTCCACTTGTCTCAATCCATCGGCTCTTTCTTTCCACTCTTCCCGTATATGGCCTCTCCCTCCCTCTCCCCTCTCCCGCTCCCTCTCCCCTTCCCCCTATGATCCATCACGCTGCTGGATGAATTTTAATCCCCACAAACTTAGGGGATAATTACTGGGGCTGTGAGAGGGAGTTGTCTCGGCGAATACATTCTTGAGGCCCCCTTCACCCTCTCTCCCTCCGTCCTCTATCTCTTCTTTTCTATTCTCTTTTCTCTCTGTCTCTCTACTTCTCCCGTCTTCTCATCGCTATTTTTTGCTTGTTTGTACCTATTTCAAGATTTAACCTCTCTCTCTCTCTCTCTCTCTCTCTCTCTCTCTCTCTCTCTCTCTCTCTCTCTCTCTCTCTCTCTCTCTCTCTCTCTCTCTCTCTCTCTCTCTCTCTCTCTCTCTCTCTCTCTCTTTGACTTTGTTCTTCCTTCCTTTATCCATTCCCCTTTTCCTTCTCGCTATTTTCTTTTCCTTTCCTCTCTCTCTCTCTCTCGTCTTATCTTATGCTTCTTTCCTGTTCTTAATTCTCGATCTTGTCATCTTCCCATCTTGCTTATTACCTCAGATCCAAATGTTGAATACCAAGCAGGAGCAACACCAGGAGGAGGAGGAGGAGGAGGAGGAGGAGGAGGAGGAGGAGGAGGAGGAGCTGGAGCGTGTCAGGCGGTGCGTGAATCTTGCGTCTCATCAAACTAAAACCAGGAGCTGTAATGGGATGTTTTGTTTTGTGTCAAGGTTGTCCGTTCTGTTCGTTCCAAAGGTGAATGTATTTGCCTCGTCATTGTGGGAATAGAAGTATTGGGGGAGTGATTGCTAAATGATTGGTGATTACTTCTTTTCCTGCTTATATTTAGGGACAATGTTCAGATAGGGACTAAAGTTAATGAAATATGTGGGTAAAAAGTGTTTATAAATAGGAAAAAAAAACTGAAAAGGGCTTTATTGATTAAAATACAAAAAAGTTGATTTAAAAGGGTTTCGAAAGGCATTTTTAATTGGAAAAATGCACTAAAAAGGCTTTTTTTGTGAAAGTGGTGAATATTTGAAAGTTTATAGAAAATGACTAAAATAAAAATATTGATACATTTTCTAATATTTTACCTGATTGTACATAATTACTAGCAAAACAATCCACTTTTTTCTATGTTCCTTTACAAGTTAGTGCTCTTGACTGTTACAAGATTCTTTGATCACACACACACACACACACACACACACACACACACACACACACACACACACACACACACACACACACACACACACACACACACACACACACACACTTCCAAGAGTTCATTAGGTTAGTGATCGTCTTAGTAACGCGCGGGACCTCCTTTTCAAAACCCCCACATTTTTAAAAACACACTGGAAAGGTCTCTTTTTTGAATACTTATCTCGCTTCTTCTCCTCCTCTTGGGCCCATCAGTGAAAAGGCAGATTTTTCCTGGGCCGCCGTGAATGAAGTGTGATTAGTGAGCGCTAATTACCGCCGCGGAGGCTTTGAGATGTGGTGAGGCGAAGAGGATGAGAGATTGCTGGCGATCTTATCCGTGATGGTGGTGGTGGTGGTGGTGGCGGCGGCGATGACGTGTACCAGTCTCTCTCTCTCTCTCTCTCTCTCTCTCTCTCTCTCTCTCTCTCTCTCTCTCTCTCTCTCTCTCTCTCTCTCTCTCTCTCTCTCTCTCTCTCTCTTGGGGAAACGCAGGCCAATTTGCCATATTACACATCTTTTGTCCCGCGCCAAACAAAAGCTGGGAGGGATGCGTCACGTCTGATGTCTGTCAGAGAGAGAGAGAGAGAGAGAGAGAGAGAGAGAGAGAGAGAGAGAGAGAGAGAGAGAGAGACGTTTGTGTGTTTTGGCTTTTATGTTTGTTTGTACTTTGTTCGTATGTTCATGTATATTGTGTTACTCATAGTAGACTATCAGTTCTTTAGGAATTTTAGATAGAATAAAGTCACGCATTATAAGACTAGAAGTAATTAATGTATGTGAAGTAATGATTGAGATTAACGTTATTATATTTTCCAGCAGGGAGGTAAAAAAAATAATAAATAAATAAAAAGGTTCAGAGTAATTACAGACTCGCGGTAAAAATAAGTGATCATGATGTAAAGTTATTAGTTGTATTAATTTTATTTTACTGTTTGTTTTTCTTTGCTCTTTCCCGTGCATGTCATATAAATGTGTGTGTGTGTGTGTGTGTGTGTGTGTGTGTGTGACTAGTAGTGTAAGTGTTAGTTGTGTGATTGGTTGGTTAGTGTACATAAGTTTCATAAGTTGCTCGGTGATTGGCTCTGTCTGTGTGTGTGTGTGTGTATGTGTGTGTGTGTGTGTGTGTGTGTGTGTGTAGGTATGTGTAAGTGTAAAATCATCATTATTACTTTTGCCACTCATGTTGTCTACGTTCATTTAGTTTCGTTCTGGTTTTATTCACACTGTTACCTTGCCTTTCTCTCCCTCTCCCCCACAGGCAGGTCAGGCCGGAATTCAGGTATCGGTGGCGTGGTCGTGGGAAGTGTCCTGCCATGACGCTAACCACGACAACGCAGGACAGCCCCTTCCCTCCCCTCCCACAGCTACCACTCCAACCACCACCACCACCACCACCACACTTCCCCTCACTCCCCTCCTTTGGCCTCCCCCATACCAGTGAGAGTCCCCTTCCCTTTCCTCCTCTCTCACAGCTCTTTCCCTCCCTCTCTCTCCCAGTCTCCCCACTAGTATCAACTCTTTTTCTCCCTCTCCTCCCCTCGCCACCACCACCACCACCGCCGCCACCACCACCCACAGGCAGCACTGCACCACTCCAGTTCTGCATCACCTGCTCGTCCCACGCCACGCCAGCAAATATGAAGGTGAGGTTGCCTTTTTTTTATGAGTTCTTTTTTATAGTGAATTCTGAAGTAAAGATTTTGTATTGTGCCTTCTCCTTCAGCCTCGATGTGCTGGGGTAGTTATAGATTAGAATACATGTACTTTTCAAATGTGAACGTGAGATCACTATAGTTTTCATGACTTTTTACGATGAATTCTGAAGTAAAGGTTTGTACTGTAAGAGTGACTGGTTCTTTCTCCTTCAGTCTATTGATGTGCTGGGATACTTATTTATTTGGTCACACGTGCTTCTTTAATTAGGAAGAAATGTGTGTGTTTTTTTTTTCGTCCAAGTGTAATGATACGATGCTTGATTAACGAAGGGAAGCACGGCAGTCGTTTTTTTCGATCTATACGTGCCTGGATGATCGAGCACTATGCTATTTTGCGCTTCATACAGGCAAATTATATATATCTTTAATTATTGTATATGGGGTAGAAAATAATTACTTTCTTTATTGCATACGTGATAATTAACATTTTCCTCACACACACACACACACACACACACACACACACACACACACACACACACACACACACACACACACACACACACACACACACACACACACACACACACACACACACACACACACACACGCCGCCCGTCCAGAGTAAAGAGAAATAAGAGAACCTTTATCTGTATTGTTGGTGAAATGACAGGCTTTCTCTTGCTTACTCTTTTTCTTTCTGGGTGATCAGTCTTGAGTTTTCACTGCTATTCTTTTTTTTTTTTTTTGAATTTCCAATGCGTATCTTTCACTGTATTCGCTCTAGGATGTGAGTTACAGCTATCTCTCTCTCTCTCTCTCTCTCTCTCTCTCTCTCTCTCTCTCTCTCTCTCTCTCTCTCTCTCTCTCTCTCTCTCTCTCTCTCTCTCTCTTTTTTTTTCCATCTATCTATTTATGTATCTAATCATCTGTTTATCCATCTGTCTATATATCTCTTTTTTTCTCTCCACCTGGTCACACTCCCTTTGTTTCTCTCCTTAGCACTCTCATCACTTACTCATTACACGTCCTGCTCCTCATTCTATATGTTGTTTAACTCTTACCTCTCGATCAAACATTTTCCAAAGTCTGGTTCTTTCCTCCAAAACATCACTGCCCTCCCTCTCACTCTCTCCATCCTTCCCCACCCTTCTGCCCTTTTTCTCTTCCCTGTTTCTTTCCCCATAAGAGCGAAATTCCGCTACTTAAGGGTGGAAAGCCTGGTCTTAATTGCATGTTGATCATCCAAACACGTGAGCTATGAGAGGCCTTTATTTTCTGGAGGTTGTGAAAATGTTATTGAATTCCCCCACGAGGTTAGGTTAAGTTAGGCTGGTGGCGTTGGCAGGGAGTTGGATGGACTGAGGGAAGAAAGGAAGGGAGAGGTGAAATGAGAGAAGGTGGAGGGTGATGGAGGGAAAGCCTTTAGGTGGATGGCTGAATGATGTGGAGTGGATGGTAGTTGGAGTGAAGGGGATGGACTGAGGAAAGGAGAAGGGAGGTGATGGAGCAATCAGTGGGTGGATGGATGAGTGATGCTGTGAGTGGGTGGTGGTGAAAGGTGGAGGGAGGATGAAGAGAGTTTGAGTGGGATGGTAATGCAACTGGCGAGACAAAAAAGATAATAACTGATGAGAAGTGAAGGTTAGTCTGGTTAGTTTCGAGGAAGTTGTGTTGCTGCATTATTATTGATTTGTCAGGATTTTTAAATTATTCGTGATGTGTTGGTGTTGCTATTACTGTTGTTATCATTGTTATTATTGCAGTTGTGGTGGTAGTAATATTAGTATTATTTTTATTAGTGGTAATTGTAGTAGTGCTAGAAGTGTAATAGTAATAGTAGTAGTAGTAGTAGTGCTAGAAGTATGGTAATAATAGTAGTAATATATAGTAATAACATCATTATTATCACAACCATTGTCATCACAGTCCTCATAATTTCTCCATCCTTATCCACCCTCCAATTAATTACTTCACTAGTGCAGTACTAATATTTTCTCCACGGTGCTGAGAGCCTGGCACTTCGATACATGCAGATTAAATTTG
>NC_087160.1:19934431-19951931 GCF_035594125.1 Scylla paramamosain
TCTCTCTCTCTCTCTCTCTCTCTCTCTCTCTCTCTCTCGTTTTTTTCTTTTCTTCCTTCTTTTTTTATGTATGTTATCCGCTTTGCTTCTATTCTTCTGTTTGTATTTGCTTCTGATTCCTTCCTTTCTTCCTTCCTTCCTCGTGTATGTGTGAAGGATGTTTTGCTGCAGGCTGGGAGAGAGCGAGGGAAGGATGAATTTGTAGGGATAGGGGTAGAGGCCTGCTAAAAGGTAGTAGGGGGTAAGAGGAGGGAGGTTTAGTGGTGTGTTGGATAAGGGCATAGGATTAGAGAGAGAGAGAGAGAGAGAGAGAGAGAGAGAGAGAGAGAGAGAGAGAGAGAGAGAGAGAGAGAGAGAGAGAGAGAGAGAGAGAGAGAGAGAGAGAGAGAGAGAGAGAGAGAGACAGAAAGAGGGAGGGACAAAGATGTGTGAGAATCCGATTATACTGTTTTTTTTTTTTTATGTTTTATTTGTTTCTCCAGACGTGTCGCAGAATTGTGCGGCATCAATTACTATTGTTGCGTTAAATGTTGGTGACTGTACGTGTTATGTTACCTATTCACGATTTTTTTTTCTCATTTTCTTCCTACTCTTTCTCCTTTTACCTTTTCCCTCCCGTCCCGCGTTCCTTTCCACCCGTGTGTCGACTCTCTCTCTCTCTCTCTCTCTCTCTCTCTCTCTCTCTCTCTCTCTCTCTCTCTCTCTCTCTCTCTCTCTCTCTCTCTCTCTCTCTCTCTCTCTCTCTCTCTCTCTCTCTCTCTCTCTCTCTCTCTCTCTCTCTCTCTCTCTCTCTCTCTCTCTCTCTCTCTCTCTCTCTCTCTCTCTCTCTCTCTCTCTCTCTCTCTCTCTCTCTCTCTCTCTCTCTCTCTCTCTCTCGTCTCAGCTCTGCCTGCGTTGGACGGTTGCCAGGAAAGGTGAAATATTGTGGTGTGCGCCATAAATTCTGTCCCATTAGAGGGTTCAGCACCTTATTGGTAATGCTTGGCGGCGAGGTGAGGTGTTGCTGCGGCATTTGATCGCCTCCTGTGACTGGGATCCTGCGACGCTCCCTTGTTTTGCTCGTTGCTTGGCATGTTTACGCGTCCTGCCAAGCTGCCTTCACTAAACCAGACACAATATTTTATCGGCATCGTGCATAACTCCCAGAGCTCCTGCAAATTGGACGCTGTGAGAGGAATCTTTATAGAAATGCTGCGTATCACACTGGAAGAAAAGATTTGCATTATGAACCTGTCGCCAAAATTCAGCTTTGTGATGTGTTACTGCGCTTCCTGCATGCCGAAGTGTGTTGTAAATCTTGGCGCCAGGCGGAGTGGAAATTCCTCATACTTGCTGCTCCGGTGGGTTTTGTTTGAAGAAAGAGACATTTATTAAACACGTATGAATTTGTTTGCACGTGCTCGGCTTCTTCCTTTCTCTGTTGGGTCTTTGTACTGGTGTAGTGACATGATTCATACGAGTTATCTTTCACCCGAGAAGGGAAAATTGATTAGCATCTTTGTTACGAGGGTATGTGATGGTGATGGTGTTCTTCGTGTCTCGTGTGATGTATAAATTCAAGCTTTTCTACACGCATAGTGATAATTTACATTTTTATTTGTGGCATCGATTCATTATACAAACCTTCCAAAATCAGGATATTCTTAGAGTGCATGTTGATAATGTAAATTAGCTGCAGTATCTCATTAAAAAAAAGTTATATAATCGAAAGTCAAAAGATTAAATAGTTTCCTGATTTTACCAGACGTACCAAAATCCTTAACAAACCATTCCTTCAATCAGTATGAGTATAATTTGCAGTGGATTTCAGTTTTCACACGGTACGAGAAAATTTACTTGATTAGCTGAACCTACAATGCTGCATTAAAATTTCAAGACGGAAGTTTCAAGGCACTTCTGAAATCTTGGGACAATCCTTTCCTGACTGTGCTCTTTGGGGGACTGGCACTTTAAATCAGTCTATTCATACCCTTTTTTGTTTCCCTAATCCAGTGTCCATCTTACGTAACTAAAGGAAGCGGGGAACACACTCGATATTATCACCAGGAACGTTAGCTGACAGGTCCTGACGGTGTGAAACTGTTCGTGTCAGCACCGTATACTTTTCCTAATGGGTACTCGTATCAACAACACTCGTATGCACCACTTTTCCAGGTACTAATTCTCGTGTCAAGGAAGCAACACAACTGCTACCCTTCCATTTGTGTCCAATTAGATTAACATTGCAGCGCCACGTGTACTAGACTGCCATATTTCTGAAGAGAGCACTGTTACTCTTATTAGTGTTGTTTTATATTATTTTTTTGTTTGGTTGGTTGGTTTTTGTGTTATTTGGTTCTTTTTTGGTAGTTGATTGGTGGGTAGGTGTTATTGTTGTTGTTGTTGTTGTTGTTGTATGCGCCATAATAGGATGTGAAGTGACGTACAGGGAGGAAGGAAACCTCAAACATATTTAAGTTTCCGGGCCTAAATTAAATCATCCACAAAACTTGCATTTCACCGAATTATCTTTTCTCTTGCGCAGGAATATTTTATGCTGTTATAATTATTTTGTAGTTCTTGTTGTTTTTCTTATGCAATAATTTATCTTCAGTCTGCATATTTATTTTTCTAGTATAATCCTTACATTTTTTACCTTCCTTTTTCGTTACATCTTATATAAATTTATCCTATAGTTTGTTGACATTGAACATTACAAACCTATCATCATTTAGCTCATGCAACTATATATTCCTCTCTCTCTCTCTCTCTCTCTCTCTCTCTCTCTCTCTCTCTCTCTCTCTCTCTCTCTCTCTCTCTCTCTCTCTCTCTCTCTCTCTCTCTCCTCCTGCCTCGCCTTTTGACAATTCTTTTCTCTACTAGTCTCTCCATTTCTCTCTTCTATTGTTTTCTCTTTCATGTCCCAGTCATTCTCTCCCCTTTCCACTTCTCCTCTTCTGTCTCATCTTACTCTTTATGTTCTCTCCTGCCTACTCTTCACATCCTTCTCTTTCAGTCTCTTCCTCATTTATTTAGCTCTTCTCTGTTCCTCTCCACTCTTCCTTCTTGTGTCTGTTTTCGTTTTTTTCCTCTTTCCTATATAACTTATTTGTATATTGTTTTTTTTTTCTTGTCTTTATTCTTCTCATTTTCTTCCTCTGCTGCTCCTTTTCTTTTTATATTCACTAATTTCTTCTTTTTTTCTTATTTCTTTTTTTATTTACCTCCTGTATTTTTCTTGCTTCCTAACCTTTTAATATTTCTGATTTATTTTTATTGTGTCTTGATTTTTTTCCTTTTTTTTAACTACTCTTACTTATTCGCTTTTCTTTTATCTACTTCCCTCTCCGTTCCATAATCTTCCTCTATTCCCGTTTATTTCGTTTAGTGGTTTTCCTTGTTATCAAACATACTCGTACACATCTTTCCGTTTCACTTGTCTTTATATTTCTTGATTACGTTCTTCTACATGCACTTTCTCATCCATCTCATCCTCTCATCTCCTTATATTTTGTTTAGCCTTCTTTTTCCCTTGCTTTTGACTCTCCTATCTCTTCCTGTTTTTCTCTTTTTTTTGTCTTATTTCTCTCCTATGACGCATCTTCCTTACCATCTCCTTTTTCAATTTTCTCCTACCTCTTCGCGTTCGTCTCTTCTCTCTCTTCCTATCATTCCTATTACCCATCTTCTCTATCAACACCCTCGTCTTCATGGTCCTATCTACTCCCTGTCTGTACTGTCCCCCATTGTCTTCCTATTTCTCTTCTATTTATCATCTCCCCTATCAACATCTTCACCTTCCCTATGAATTTCTCTTCTTGCCTCTTCCCGTTCCTTTACTCTCTCCTCTCATCGCATATCTTTCCTATAGTTCATTTTTCTTATCTTTTTTTCCTCTACATCATTCCCTTATCAACTCTCTTTCCCATCTCTTCATCTTCCTATGGATTGTTTTCCTATCTCTTCATCTCCCTATTGTCTCTTATTCCTATCTTTTATTTTTTTTATTGCCTCTTATTCATTTATCTTTCTCTCCTTATTGTCTCTTATTTCTATCTCCATCTCCTTATCAACTCCCCTTCCTCTCTCTCTCTCTCTCTCTCTCTCTCTCTCTCTCTCTCTCTCTCTCTCTCTCTCTCTCTCTCTCTCTCTCTCTCTCTCTCTCTCTCTCTCTCTCTCTCTCTCTCTCTCTCTCTCTCTCTCTCTCTCTCTCTCTCTCTCTCTCTCTCTCTCTCCCTGCGCTTTGCCCCCCCACACCCCACCCCACACACACACACACACACACACACACACACACACACACACACACACACACACACACACACAGACACAGACACACACACACACACACACACACACACACACACACACACACACACACACACACACAGTCGGTCACATGGCAGGGTTCCCAGAAGATTCGTCTGTGCTTAAAATCCCCACTGTGCCACCTGTTAGCGTTCATTGTTCATTCATCAAGGGACGGGGTGACGGAGCCTTTTCCACCGCCCTCGCTTACCTATGAAAAATTAGATGGAAAAGTGTGTCTAAAATAAGGAACTCGTTCGGTACTTTTTTTCTCTCTCTTTTTCTGTCCCTATTTTTTGTCTTTTTTTTTTTTTTGTCTTTTAAGTTGGATGTTGAATGAAAGCCGTGCTCGGTTTTCTCAAGGTTTTGTTTTTTGTCGTTTATGTCTCTCTCTCTCTCTCTCTCTCTCTCTCTCTCTCTCTCTCTCTCTCTCTCTCTCTCTCTCTCTCTCTCTCTCTCTCTCTCTCTCTCTCTCTCTCTCTCTCTCTCTCTCTCCTTTCTTATTTTCTTTCTTCTCTCTTGGTTCTCGTGTCTTGTCTCGCTGTCTCGTTTTTTTTCTTTCGTCTCTCTCTCTCTCTCTCTCTCTCTCTCTCTCTCTCTCTCTCTCTCTCTCTCTCTCTCTCTCTCTCTCTCTCTCTCTCTCTCTCTGTGTGTGTGTGTGTGTGTGTGTGTGTGTGTGTGTGTGTGTGTGTGTGTGTGTGTGTGTGTGTGTGTGTGCGTGCGTGCATCACCACTTCCCTTCTGGCATGCACTCATACCATAACATTTAAGCCTTGCTGATTTACCTGCTCTGTCATGGAAGTGTGGATGCTTGGCGGGGACGGAGTCTGGAACGGGGGCGAGGGCCTAGGCTTGGGGAGTGGGGGTCAGATCCTAAGTTAGAAGGGAAGGTAAGGAAGGAGGAAGGGATGGATGGAGGGAGCGGGGGAAGGAGGGAATAAAGGGACTAGGAATCTGGGAAGTGGGGAGGTACAAGCTACTGAAATATGGATGGTGAGATCCGTAGACTCTTCACGCCAAAGTTCCAAGAACCCATACATTAGTCACAATTCTTCCTTCTACAGCCTCTCGTATTTCCACCCCATTTTCCTGCGTCATTTGTCCTGCTGCACGTCTCAGTGTCATCGCACACGTCACACGCATGTTTCTATTTGCCAGCAGACTAATCACCTTCATCTTTTAACACTTTATTGAAGGTTTATTTCCCATACGTTGTTTTTTTTGTTTATAATTCTTAGTAGCATAATGTGGATATAGTGTAAACTAAAATTTACTGTTAACTTATCAACAGCAATCAGTTACACAAGCCAATTTTTGCAGAAGTTAGAAATCCTACAGAGACTGCAGGAGGAGAAGGACAGGGGACGCAATGAAAATTTGTTAGTTCCCTTGAGACTTCTTATCTACACCCTTCCTGCGCCTCCCATTTCTTCGAACCCTTCCTGATTCCCTCCCTCAGCAGTCCTTTCCTATTACTACACTCCTCCTCCTGTCCTGGTCTCCTCCCCTAGGACGCCTCCCACCCAGCCTTTCCTCTCATTACCCTAGTCTTCACTTTCCTTTCTCCCCTCGGTGACCTGCACGTCTAAGGGGGTTTGAGGGCAGGTGGGTCTGGGTAGAAACATTTGTTAAGGCCAAATGTTCCCCTCGTGAGCTTATGTCAACAGTGAAATGTCCTTTGTATTAAATATTTTTTCGCCCTTCTTTTCGTGTCTCTCTCTTTAGTGATATTTTTGTGTGATGTATGTCGAGAGCTGAATGTTTGCGTCGGCTCTGTGTGTGTGTGTGTGTGTGTGTGTGTGTGTGTGTGTGTGTGGAGGCTTATGGCCGGCTTATGGTGTATGCTGTGTTTGTTATTTTTCAGGTACGGTGTTTGCAAGACTGGATATTTGCAAGACTTAAGATTGAATTCTGATCGTAGTATGTATGTATGTATGTATGTATAAATGTATGCATGTATGTATGGTGGTAAAAGGAGAAGTCTAAGTATGCAAAAGCGATTGTTATAAAAAAAAAAACTCAGATTGCGCCTTCAGATTCTGTGTTGGGAACTGTGTAAGGTGCTGTACTCTTTGATGAAGCTGATTACTTTACTTTTATGGCTGCAATTGGTTGTGCCGGATGTACAAGAACTGTTCATCAACTTTTTTTTAATGTACTCAAGAGCATTTTATTCCAACACACACACACACACACACACACACACACACACACACACACACACACACACACACACACACACACACACACACACACACACACACACGTGATCCAGGCGTTCAATAATTACTGGTAAATCTCAGGGAAGCACACGAGACAGCGTAGAAAAATGTGCTCCTCCAGTTACGGCAGCCGGCGGGGGATGAAAAAATAATGGCAATAGTCAATAATTATGCCGGTTCGTTTGTTGAAGTGCAGCTGGAAGAGGGGGAGAAAGAGTAGGTGGAGGAGGAGGGTGTATAGGGAGGAGGAGGAGGAGGAAGATGTGGAAGATGAGGTTGAAGAAGAAGAGGACAAAGGAACATGGAGTAGAGGAGGAGAATGAGTAGGTTGTGGAGGAGTGTGGAAGGGGAGATGGAGAGGGAAAATGTGGAAGATGGGGGTGAGGGAGAGGAGGTCACAGAAACGTGGACGCGGTGAGTACAGTACTGAAGAAAGCCTCTTGCCTTTTAACGAGGAGAACTGCTCCAGCACGGTGTTCTACTCTGCTGCTTTTATTGCCGCCGAGAGCAGGATGGAAAAGGAGAAAGCCTCTACCCGCCCACACGTCTCTTACAGGAAAGAAAAAGTAAGAACTTCGTGTTTGTTGTAAAGACTTGGAGGTTTGAAGAGGAACAACAGCGAGATGAGTGTTGTTTGGGAGAAGACAGATGGAAGACTTCGCAAGGCAGATAAAAGGTTGTGTGTTATGCACCTGGCAGGAAAAGTGTCATAACTAACCAAGCTTCCCGGATTATAAACATAGATTGTTAAGGAATGTAGAATTTATGTTTAATGCAGAACGATTCTTGTAAACGGATGACACAATAAAAATAATGGTAAGAAATTACATTCTTTTTATGGCTGTCACCAAAAGATATATATCTGAGTTAGTGGTAAAAGTATTGAGCGCTTCACCGGTTATTACTATTACATAAGAAGACAGTGGAGATCCTTTCTGTGAATTAAAACACAAAAAAGTCTGTGTTGCATTGCAGGTACACATTCCTTTCAATACCCTCTGTGCTATAGCTGCGATGGAACCAAGACCTCCTCTTTTTTCCATTTTTCACTCCTCGCAGCGGCTCATCACACAGGGGATATATGGATACACTTGTCCCAAACCATATATTGTTCCTGTCAGGATTGAAGTACTACTCGCATTTCCGGGTAATCTTGTTGAAGGACCTTTGGAAGACTGAGTAATCACGTCCAGATCTTCCTTAATGGTATCGCAGTATTTCTTGGTTCTGTTCTCCTCACTTTTCTGTCCTCCTGGGACTGACAGAGTATAGATTTGAGTCAACATTTGGGCGGGAACTTATTACAGAACAGTGCAGTGTTCCTCGCTTCACGCTGCGAGTGACGGCCGAGTGACAGGAAAGTGACGAAAGATTAAACTATTTCGATTCTATAAGGAGAGTGAACAACGCGTTTCTCGAGTGTCATTCATTAAAAAAAATACGATATCATGTCACATAGTGAAACAATAACGACATAGAATAACTGGAAAGAGAGAGAGAGATAACTGGAAAGAGAGAGAGAGAGAGAGAGAGAGAGAGAGAGAGAGAGAGAGAGAGAGAGAGAGAGAGAGAGAGAGAGAGAGAGAGAGAATAACTGGAAAGAGAGAGAGAATAACTGGAAAGAGAGAGAGAGAGAGAGAGAGAGAGAGAGAGAGAGAGAGAGAGAGAGAGAGAGAGAGAGAGAGAGAGAATAACTGGAAAGAGAGAGAGAGAGAGAGAGAGAGAGAGAGAGAGAGAGAGAGAGAGAGAGAGAGAGAGAGAGAGAGAGAGAGAGAGAGAGAGAGAGAGAGAGAGAGAGAGAGAGACTAAAGTTTAAACCGAATAGAACGTTTCATTTAAGAGACTGAATTACGCTGGTCATTTCCCCAATCCCAGAAAACTTAATCTTATAATTTCTCACAATACCACGATAACCACACACAATAGCTGGACTGGGTAATCTGTACGAAGCAAAACAAGCTGATAAAAGACTTCCTATACACAACACAACTACATTATGGGTTCACGAGCACACAGTATTGAAGACAAATACAACTTTCAAACAAATTAAACTGCATCACAGCGACGACCTTGACCCTCAGGGCATACGGTGATATATGCCACACTTCCTTTCGCCCACATATAAAACAGAGAAAAACAAGGCGCTGGACAGCAAAAAAACCGCCTCGCCTGGACCCATTGTTTACAGTTAGCCCGCCAGTCATAGCTTGATTTTTCAGCCCCATGTGTGACGTAAAGGTCGCGTCATATTGAGAGCTTTTGGCGGCAATAACACATTCCGCGGTAAAATACTGACGGAGTGAGAGAGGGAGGGAAAGAAGGGAGGGAGGGAGGGAGGGAGGAAGGGAGGGAGGGAGGGAAAAGGAGGGCTGAAGGGAGGAACGAAGGGCGGGTTACGGAGGACTGGAGACACGAGGAGCCTTGGTTTTTTTGGCTCATATGTCATGTTTTATTACTATGATAAAAAGACTGAATTTACGAGGAAGATTACGAGAGAGAGAGAGAGAGAGAGAGAGAGAGAGAGAGAGAGAGAGAGAGAGAGAGAGAGAGAGAGAGAGAGAGAGAGAGAGAGAGAGAGAGAAATTTCATCTACTTTGCTTTTCAGTTTGCCTTTGTCTTTGTTTCTCTATCTGTCTGTCTGTCTGTCTGTCTGTCTGTCTGTCTGTCTGTCTGTCTGTCTGTCTGTCTGTCTGTCTGTCTGCCTGCCTGCCTGCCTGCCTGCCTGCCTCTCTCTCTCTCTCTCTCTCTCTCTCTCTCTCTCTCTCTCTCTCTCTCTCTCTCTCTCTCTCTCTCTCTCTCTCTCTCTCTCTCTCTCTCTCTCTCTCTCTCTCTCTCTCTCTCTCTCTCTCTCTCTCAATGTATCAAGTCATAGCAGTGAATACCTTACATACACTCTTCCCATCCCCCGCCCCCCTTCAGCTCTCCCTCTCGGTTGAGGCGAATCGATGCAGTGACACGTAAACAATGAAGCACGTGGCTGCCACTCATCTTCACCATGCCTGTGGACACGTGAACATGTAATGACGTTCGTATTACAGTCATGGTCAGTAATAAGGTAATATCACGCACTCACTCCTTCTCTGTTTAGCTTCTTCACCTCAGTCTTGACCTTTCCACTCTTACAGTCATCTTTGGTCAACATTTAAAACACTGCCAGAAAGTATTTACATGAACACAGCCACAAAACTACGTATTTAAGGAGTTATAGCATAAAAAAAAGCGTAAAAAAAAGAAGTTGGAGCTGATTATGAGGAAATACTGTGCAGCAGGGAATGGGTTAAGGCAGATCTGTAGAGTATCTTGTAGTAACTTGGTTTCTGAAGGGGATCGTCAGCAGAACAAAGGATTTTTGGTTAAGGGGAAACGGTTACCACATCGGGAGTTAGTGTAATAGGTTATTTGACTTGAGATCAGGAAGTCAAAGTCAAAATCCTGTGTAGAGTTGGGCTTTAATATTGCAAGCATATATATACAGGTGGGTACAGTTAGCTTGCTCAGAGCCACATCAAGGAAGTGACTTCGTGATTGACACTGGATAGGCTCCTCGACGTTCTTGTGTATATAATTGACCGTTAGACACGCCTGAATCTAATTTGAATATGCTTATTTACCTTAAGTAAACGCAAACCATAACCATGCTTTACAAGGACTTCATATCGCTGCCGTTTTGTTTTCGTTATATTCTTTCTAATATGTTAACTGTTTGCTTATGTTTAATTGAACGCCTGTATTGTATAATGAGTGTAAAAATTGTCCACGTGATGACATAACTACGTATTTTTGTATATTTGTGTTAATTCATATTTTTATCTTTTCTCCATTATTTATTTATATTTCTAGTGTTTACTCATGGTTCAAGTAAAAAAAAAGTTTCTTTTCTTCCTTTACTGTTATTTTGAGGAGAATCTGAAGGTCATTATAGTGCACCTACCGAGAGGAAGTGTGTGCGTGTTTATATACAAATATTTTCTTTGGAAATAATTGGTAAGTCAACATGATGAGAAACTATATCGTTAATTGTGTGTGCATGTGTGTGTGTGTGTGTGTGTGGATGAGTGGTTATGTGTACGGCATTCTTCATTCCCCAATCCTTTTCCACCCTTCACATCTTTCTTCCTCTCTTTTTCATCCTTCATATTTCTCCTGTCTCCGTTTTTTATCCTTAACTCTTCCCTTCCGTCATTGTTTTTCATCCTTCATCCCTCCCTTCCATGTTTTCCGTCCTTCGTTCTTCTCTCCTTCCCTGTTTTTTCATCCTTCGTTCCCTTCCTTCATTGCTTTTCATCCTTCATTCCATTCCTTCCCTGTTTTTCATTCTTTATTTTTCCCTCCTTTTCTGTTTTTCATCCTTCATTCCATTCCTTTCGTCCCACTTTACTTATTATCCCTAGAATATTCATCTTGTGAGAACTCTAGCTGCCGTTTGCCTTATGATCTATTGCAGGAAGTCTCTCTCTCTCTCTCTCTCTCTCTCTCTCTCTCTCTCTCTCTCTCTCTCTCTCTCTCTCTCTCTCTCTCTCTCTCTCTCTCTCTCTCTCTCTCTCTCTCTCTCTCTCTCTCTCTCTCGTCTTATTGCACTATACCGTGACTCTATTATCATATTTATGGCATAGTTGTTTATCTCTCCTCCCTCAAAATCTTTCGTCTCTCCTCTCTGAAATTTGCTGTCCATTATTTTTATTGTTTTTTTTTCTGTTTTGTATATCTTTATTTTTTTATTTACTTATTTATTTCTTTTACTTTCTAGCATGTCCGTATATTGTGGATGTTTTCATTGTTTTTTTTAATTTTATTTTAATCTATTTCTTCGTCTTTGTCTGTCTTGCCTGTTTGTTTGTTGTCCGTTTCTCTCTTTCTCTCTCTTTCTCTTTCTTTCTCTCTCCATCTGCTTGCCTGTTCTTCTGTCCGCCTATCAATATCTCCGTCTCTTTCTCTCTTTTAATCTGCTTTTGTGTGTGTGTGTGTGTGTGTGTGTGTGTGTGTGTGTGTGTGTGCGCGCGTGTCTCTCTCTATGTTTGAGTATTTATGTACATGCTTAGTTGTATTCAGTCTCTCTCTCTCTCTCTCTCTCTCTCTCTCTCTCTCTCTCTCTCTCTCTCTCTCTCTCTCTCTCTCTCTCTCTCTCTCTCTCTCTCTCTCTCTCTCTCTCTCTCTCTCTCTCTCTCTCCCCCGTCTGTCTGGGATACAAATGATATAAAGTCAAATAAAAAAATGCTCCCCTTTACTGGAACGAAGTCGAAGCAATACCAATTTTCCTCCTCTTCTTCCTCCACCCACTTTTATTCCTCCTCCTCCCCCTCCTCCTCCTCCACCGCATCTTTTCTTCGGGGATGTTTTTCCTCTCGTCTCAGCAAGTGGAGAGTATTGGGCACCTTAGTACGTCCCAAGACTACTTTGTATCCCCGACGTTCCTCCCGCCCCGAGTCGCCTTTCTTCGCCCACCCATTGTCGGGATCAGAGAGCAGTCAGGCTTCGGGAAGAGGATTTGTTTCGCTCCTCCCTGTGACTTGGCGGTGGGGAACTACTGTGGAGGGAGTTGGTGGGGGAGGAGAGGGGGAGAAAAGAGAGAGGAGAAGAGGGAGAGTAGAAGATAGATACATAGATGAAAAGTAGGAAGGAATGATAAGAGGGGAAAAGAAAAGGGGGCCAAAAGAGAGGGAGGGAGAGGAAAAGGGAGAGTAGAATACAAATGCATCGATGAAAAGTAAGAAAGAATGATACAAGGCAAAAGGAGAGGAAATACTTTGTTTGCGTATAGTGCTTGCAAGAGAGAGAGAGAGAGAGAGAGAGAGAGAGAGAGAGAGAGAGAGAGAGAGAGAGAGAGAGAGAGAGAGAGAGGACTGATGGATGAACGGACAGACTGACAAACACACATTCATCAAGACAGAAACAAACAAATAGAGAACAGACAAATGGATGAGACAAGTTCGGAGATAAAGATCGAGAGATACAAGTAGAGGGAGAGAGAGAGAAGTAAGGAAAACAACACAGGGATAAAAAAAAATCTTTATCTTGGATTTATTTTTTCTTTCTCTTTCCTCTCGCCATCAACAAGAGGACAAAACGACAAATAGGAAAATAAACAGAGAAAGAAAGTTTGAGGAAGGAACATGGGCCACATCAGAGAGAGAGAGAGAGAGAGAGAGAGAGAGAGAGAGAGAGAGAGAGAGAGAGAGAGAGAGAGAGAGAGAGAGAGAGAGAGAGAATCTTTTAGTTTGGATGATTGGCGATCTTAGTAGATTTGAAGGGACAAGTCTCTCTCTCTCTCTCTCTCTCTCTCTCTCTCTCTCTCTCTCTCTCTCTCTCTCTCTCTCTCTCTCTCTCTCTCTCTCTCTCTCTCTCTCCTGTGCATGTCAAGCCAAAACTATATCAGTTGATCCGACACGTCTCTATTACAGTTTATCAGAGAAATTTACATATGAAAGACTTCCTTCCCGTTTTCTCTATGGGCAGAATGGGGAAGGTAGTGGCCGGGATGTAAAGGGAAGGTGAGAGGAGCTAAGTAGGGCAGAGGAGCAGGGAAAAGTAAATAGAGGAGAGATGGAAGGGATGATGCAACGAAAAGGAAAAGTAGGTTGTAGGAGGATAAGAAAGAGGAATGTAAAAAGTGTAGATAGATAGAGGAAGGATGGAAGGGATGGTGAAAACTATGGAAAGAAGAGGAAAGTGTGGGTTGTGGGAGGAAAAGAAATGGGAATGTAAATGGAACAAGAAAAGATAAAATTGAGGAAGCATGGAAGAAATAGTGAAAAAAAAAAGGAAGGAAGGCGTAAGGAGGTAATAGAAGGATAAGAAATGGGAATATAAAAAGAAACAGGAAAACCTAAAATAAAGTAAAATAAAGGAAAGAATGAAAGGATGATGAAAAAAAGTAAGCAAGAGGAAACCAGTTAGTAAGAAACAAAAAAAAAAAAGAAAAATGAAAGGAAATTAATTAAAGATGATGAGATGGTGATGGGAAGAGTAAAGGAAAGGGGAGATGATGCGAAGAGAAGGAAAGAAGAATAAGATACGACATAAAGTGGCAGAAGAAAAGTAAGAGGACGAAAATGAAGAGCAAGAGAAGGGAGGAGACACATTAACTACGAATATATATATATATATATATATATATATATATATATATATATATATATATATATATATATATATATATATATATATATATATATATATATATATATATATATATATATATATATATATATATATATATATATATATATATATAATATACCGAACATCATGATTAATGTAATAAATTGAATGAATGAACACAAAATACGAACATTCACGTCGTAAAGAAACTAGTGAAAAACAAAAAACGAAGAAAACGTAGAGAGAAGGGAAGAGAGGGGATGACTAGTAAAAATAACAACCAGCATCATAATTACCGTAACGAATAGGAAGAATGAAGACAAAATACAAATCTTAACAACTAAAAATAAACTAAAACAATGAGACGTGGGATGAATAAACGAAAAAATACGGATAAATAAGAGAGAAACAGGAGAGGATCAAAGAAGATTTAAGCGCTGGAAGAAGGAAGGAAGTCGGGAGATGGAATGGAAAAGAGAAAGGGAGGTTAGGGAGAGATTGAGGGGGCAAGAGGAGCGTAGGAAGGAGCAAAAACTGAGAACAGGATGTCTTTAAGAAGGATGCGATGGCGGAGGAGGAGGAGGAAGAAGGAAAAGGAGGTGGAGGAAGAGGAGGAGGAGGGGGTAGGGAGGCAGGGAGGTAGATCTTGTGAGGAAGCTGTCTTGGTTGATTTATAACTAGAAGGGAGAGACAGTAGTAGTTCTAATGATGCTGGTAGTAGTAATAGTAGTAGTAGTAGTAGTAGTAGTAGTAGTAGTAGTAAATAACTACAAAAGAGTAAAGCATTATCAGCAGTAGTATGTGTAATAGTAGTAGTAGTAGTAGTAGTAGTAGTTAGTAAAAGAGGGAGGAGGAATAAATTGGCCAGGTCATGAAAAAGATTGATAGTTACTGTAGAAGTAGTAATAATAGCCGCAACACGAGTCATTAACAGCCGTAATAGCACTCCTAGTAATAGCCATAATAGCAAGCACGCCGTTGACAATCATCCACATCTATCTATTACTTACCTTCACCCTCCATACGTTCACATCAAAATTAACCCCAACACACAACCAAACATCCTCTCCCTCTTACCTTCCTCCCTCCTCACCTACTCATTCCAAACACTCATAACCTCCCTGCTTGCACAGCCTCACCTCCCCATCACCACGTCACCCCATTAATGCTTTCCCTCTCTGGCCTCACCTCCCTCTCTCCCTCCCCCGACCCGGACCCTGCATCACTCTAGCTACTCATGCTGGCCGTAAAAGTGAGCGTGTGCGTGTGTCAGTTTGTTAGTTGGGTCGACATTTTGAGGTAATTAATTTGGAGTTTGAATGGCAATCATCAAAGGAACGTTACCTGTACCATAATATTTGCGGAGTTTTTTCTTTCTCTCTCTCTCTTTCTGTTATTTTTTTTACGTGTGCGTTGGGCAAGAGAGAGAGAGAGAGAGAGAGAGAGAGAGAGAGAGAGAGAGAGAGAGAGAGAGAGAGAGAGAGAGAGAGAGAGAGATGGAACGTGGTTTGGTGGGTGGATGTATATATGGAAGTGAGTTTTATTCGTGTGTGTGTGTGTGTGTGTGTGTGTGTGTGTGTGTGTGTGTGTGTGTGTGTGTGTGTGTGTTTGTCGAACGTTAAAAGCCTCGATGCTTTATTTGTGTTTCAGTTTGTAGTGCGTAATTCCTTTCATCAGTGTTTGTGTGTTAGTGTAGATCAGGCGGAGAATTAGTAAAACACACACGCACACACACACACACGTTAACAAAATCAAAACACCTTACTTTATATTTCCCCCTTTTTTCTCTTTCATTCTTATTTTACACTCCCATTTTCTATTCACCTTCAATATGCTACAGGAAGATGAACTATTCCCGTCTCCCACGTCACATCAACCGCCACGCCATCTCTTGCTTAGCTTTGCGTCCTCAACCCATTTTCTTTACTCAACAGCCTTCGATTCCTCTCTCCGTCCCTCCGCTTTTTTGTTGCTCATTTATGGCTTTTGTCTCCCATTTCTTTGTCCTGCTAAAGTGGCGCTTGTTTTTTTCTTTTTTTTTGTAATTAATGGGTTTTTTTTTTTTACGTCAAAGTTTACCATGGCCTCCCGTTTATATGGCTAATGGAAAGGACAGTTTTTTTTTTTTTTTTTTTGCTTCCCCATAGTTTGATTTCTTTATAACTATTAGTGTGTTTTGTGTTTAGATACGTGTTGGTATATCCCCCCAATATTTACTGCTTTGTTTTGTTAGGGACGACGTCAGGAGGAGAAGGAGGAAGAGGAGGAGGAGGAGGAGGAGGAGGAGGTGGAGGAGGAGGAGGAAGAGGAAGAGCAGGAGGGGGGAAATGGAAGGGAGTCTGACGGTTCTGGAGGGAAAAAAAAAAGAAAAAGAAACACGGCGGGAATGGACGAGAAGGAAAGAAACAAAAAAAAAAAAGGAGAGAGAAAATGAAAAAAAAAGAAAGAGAAAGGTGGAAAGTGTTGCCGTCTGGTCCGTTATCCTTGACTTTTCTTTTTTTACTTTTTTTTTCTTTATTTTTTTGTCTTGCACTTGGAGTTTGTGGTCCGTGGATATTCACATGATTTACCGTTATGGGCAGTAAAAATGACAATCGGGTTAGAAGGAAATATTAAAAAGTTACGTTCTGCTTAGCTCAGGCCAGTTTAAATCAGATTACGTTAGGTTAGGTTAGGCAAGACTTGGACTGTTACTTAACCTGTGGTCCATCTATCAGCAGCTTTGGTTGTTGAGAAAAGTGAGCTTAATTTAGTTTCGTATAGCTTAAATTATGTTATGTTATGCTCAGTTAGGCCAGGTTATTGGTATATTATGATGGGTTAGTTTGTATTAGGTTAGATTAGGTTAGGATAGGTTAGGTTAGGTTAGGCTACATTAGATTATGTTTAGATTAAAGTTTGTGTTATGTGAAGTCAGTTCCCATTAGATTACATGAAATGAAATTCCATTAAGTTAGATTAGATTGAGTCAAGTTATGTTTGGCTACACAACTTAAACAACTACTTAGTATCGATCTAACCATCAGGTCTCTTGGTGTTCCTGTGCATAATTCATCCACACCTTAAAGCCTCATACTTTGTGCAGGAAGTCGCGTCACTCTGGCTCCTTTATCTCCGTATTTCATTCATTGACCTTCTCCTCTTGCCGCACCATTCCACTCTCCTCCCAAGAAAATCAAAGTCGCCTTTACGTCTTGTCGGGGGAAAAAATACAGCTTTCCTCACCACTTCACACGTCTTAGGGAGCTTAGACCCGTGTGTGTGTGTGTGTGTGTGTGTGTGTGTGTGGGTGGGTGGGTGAGTGAGGTCAGTGGAGAATGGGTGACTGAGTGGAGACTGACTGATTGTTTAACTGATTGGTTGATTAATAGATAGACTGATTTAATGCGTTACAGCTATATAGTAACTTTAGGAACACTTTAAGTAAACAACCACTAACCCTTACAGTGGAATCTGAAATTTAAACACTGACGCCGTTACTAATGGCACCGTGGAAATAAAAAAATAAATAAATAAAAATAAATGATGGAAGGCGTATAAAAAAAAATAATGGACAGAGAAAAAAAAAAAACAAACTAACTAACTACGATGAGTATAAGGGAGAGAAAGGCAGAGAGGAGTACCAAGACATCATGAAACGCTTGTAAACAGGACAGCAGAAACGTGGCTTCCTTACGTGGGTGTTTCAATACAGTGTTTGCAGTGTTTGAGCATCTGTTCCTAGGCCTTTCATATGGTGCCTCCACATACCAGTGTTTGTGCTCCTGTCTTGTGGCTTAGCGTCGATGGATGGTGGAATATAAGGCATGAGATGGGTTCATTCTTTATTCTTTCGTTTTCATTGTGAAGTGGGGATGAGGGGACATGGAGAAACGTGTGAAGATTAAGGAAAG
>NC_087160.1:19956931-19984431 GCF_035594125.1 Scylla paramamosain
CCAATAACTTTGCTGCTGCTTCTTTCCCTCCTCTGTTTCAACCAGATGGCACCACTGCTATCACATATATTTCTAAAGCTGAACTCTTCGCTCAAACCTTTGCTAAAAACTCTACCTTGGACGATACTGGGCTTGTTCCTCCCTCTCCTCCACCCTCTGACTACTTCATCCTACCTATTAAAATTCTTCGCAATGATGTTTTCCATGCCCTCGCTGGCCCAAACCCTCGGAAGGCTTATGGACCTGATGGGGTCCCTCCTATTGTTCTCCGAAACTGTGCCTCCGTACTTGCACCTTCCCTAGTCAAACTCTTTCAGCTCTGTCTATCAACATCTACCTTTCCTTCTTGCTGGAAGTTTGCCTACATTCAATCTGTTCCTAAAAAGGGTGACCGTTCTAACCCCTCAAACTACCGTCCTATTGATTTAATTTCCTGCCTATCTAAAGTTTTGAATCTATCCTCAACAGGAAGATTCTTAAACATCTATCACTTCACAACCTTCTATCTGATCGCCAGTATGGGTTCTGTCAAGGCCGCTCTACTGGTGATCTTCTGGCTTTCCTTACTGAGTCTTGGTCATCCTCTTTTAGAGATTTTGGTGAAACTTTTGCTGTTGCCTTGGACATATGAAAAGCTTTTGATAGAGTCTGGCACAAAGCTTTGATTTCCAAACTACCCTCCTACGGCTTCTATCCTTCTCTTTGTAACTTCATCTCAAGTTTCCTTTCTGACCGTTCTATTGCTGCTTTGGTAGACGGTCACTGTTCTTCTCCTAAATCTATTAACAGTGGTGTTCCTCAGGGTTCTGTCCTGTCACCCACTCTCTTCTTATTATTCATTAATGATCTTCTAAGCCAAACTTCTTGTTCTATCCACTCATACGCTGATGATACCACCCTGCACTTTTCCACGTCTTTTCATAGACGTCCAGGCCCTCAGGAGGTAAACATTTCACGCAGGGAAGCCACAGAACGCTTGACTTCTGATCTTTTTAAAATTTCTGATTGGAGCAGAGCAAACTTGGTATTGTTCAATGCCCCAAAACTCAATTCCTCCATCTATCAACTCGACACAACCTTCCAGACAACTATCCCCTTTTCTTCAATGACACTCAACTGCCCCCTTCTTCTACACTTAACATCGTCAGTTGTCCTTTACTTATAATCTGAACTGGAAACTTCACATCTCATCTCTAGCTAAAACAGTTTCAATGAAGTTTGGTGTTCTGAGACGTCTCCGCCAATTTTTCTCACCCCCCAGCTGCTAACTCTGTACAAGGGCCTTATCCGTCCATGTATGGAGTATGCTTCACATGTCTTGGGGGGTTCCACTCATACTGCTCTTCTAGACAGGGTGGAATCAAAAGCTTTTCGTCTCATCAACTCCTCTCCTCTAACTGACTGTCTTCAGCCTCTCTCTCACCGCCGCAATGTTGCATCTCTAGCTGTCTTCTACCGCTATTTTCATGCTAACTGCTCTTCTGATCTTGCTAACTGCATGCCTCCCCTCCTCCCGCGGCCTCGCTGCACAAGACTTTCTTCTTTCTCTCATCCCTATTCTGTCCACCTCTCTAATGCAAGAGTTGACCAGTATTCTCAATCATTCATCCCTTTCTCTGGTAAACTCTGGAACTCTCTGCCTGCTTCTGTATTTCCACCTTCCTATGACTTGAATTCCTTCAAGAGGGAGGTTTCAAGACACTTATTCAGCAATTTTTTATCTCTGCTTTGACCCTTTTATGGGACTGGCATTTCAGTGGGCATTTTTTTTTATTGGATTTTCGTTGCCCTTGGCCAGTGTCCTTCCTACGTAAAATAAAAAAAAAAAAAAAAAACACGTCTCGTTTCTTTCCCGTCACTTGTGTGACGGACGCCCATACACAGACCAGAGACAGACAGAGGACACAAACACATAATCAGAAACGAAAGGAACGACAAGCGCCTAAAGGGGATATAAATCAAGTACATGATATTGAAAAAGAACGCAACAATGATGCCAAGTATGAACAGGGAGAAGGAGAGAGAAGACAGTCTTTCCCAATAAGAAAGCGCAGAAGGGTACTAGGGCGACACAAACAGTACCCAGAAATCTGAGGAACGCCTTCGACAAACTGTATCTTTGCTGGAAGATGAGAAGTAACAGAGAGAGAGAGAGAGAGAGAGAGAGAGAGAGTCTGGTCTTGTAAGTTGTGACGAGACCACTTGGTGTATTACTATCTAATAACCCTCACTCTCCTTTCACTTCTCCTCCTCCTCCTCCTCCTCCTCCTCCTTCCCTCCCCCAGAAGCCAGCGAGGGGAGTAATAACGGAGCTCCTGCACGCTAATAAAATCCGAGTTTTCCGGTAATAATGCTCAGTACCGCGGCGGCTGCTGGAAGAAGCGGCAAATCGGCTAATAAAGCAGAAACTTCCCCGCCACAACATGAAGGATACGTGGCGAAGAGAAGGGAATGGAGAGAGAGAGAGAGAGAGAGAGAGAGAGAGAGAGAGAGAGAGAGAGAGAGAGAGAGAGAGAGAGAGAGAGAGAGAGAGAGAGAGAGAGAGAATGACTGTTAGGTATATAAATAACGATGTGGTACTATTAGTATTAGTTGCAGTTATAATAGTAATAATAATAATAATAATAATGATAATAGGGAAGTGAAGTGGTTCACGAAGAAAGTAAAAATACTTGAAATGTTTATGAATATATCTTAAAAAATATAAAAAGAAGCATAAATGAATAACTTGAAAAATTGGATGAATCACTAAGTATATTTTTTTACAGTTCAGATAAAGAAACAAGTGAATATATGATCTACACTAAATGAAGTCGAGAACATAAAAAGACAAACTTACTTCAAAGTTAGAGGTAAGGAAAAAAGAATGAGGTAATCATATGAAAGACAGCAACAAGAATATGGCATGAAAGGAAGTGAAGCAAGCAAGGAAGGAAGGAAGGAAGGAGCGAAGCAAGTCGGGAAGCACCCAAAAAAAAAAAAAAAAGTTGGAAAGAAAATTTTACGCAAAGATGATTGCGATAAGAGAAATGTACGCGTGAGGTGAAATACCATTCTTGAAAACGTGAGAGAGAAAGAGAAAATGTTGAAATACGAAATGAAGGCATGATTTCTACGAGGAGATAAAACGGGAGGTCCTGCTCGAGTCTCAAAGGAGGAACTGAAATAATTGAGGTTTTGGCAAGTGAAATGTGAGGCGTGGGAGACTCATCACAGCCACTGCGAACTTTGAGGCATCTGGAAATGAGACTCCGAGTAATGAAGCCTCGAGATAGTGAAGCAGAGATAGCGAAGGCTAGGATGAAAAAAATGATAAAAAAAAAAAAAAACATATACAGCATACACACACACACACACACACACACACACACACACACACACACACACACACACATTTACCCTTCCCCGCTTCCCCCGCACATACTAATTATTTCAGTCTTAAGGCGAGTTATTGCTTCAGTACGGTTTGTGATTGACAGGATGACTATTTATAGGCTGAGACGAATATAATGAAAATAACAACGTACGTAAATAACGGATGCTGCAAGAAGCTATCAGGGCTACACGTGGCAGTCCTTGAAAAGTTGAATTCAAACAACTTGCAGTGTTCCCAGGCGGTCACCCATCCAAGTACTAACTGAACCCAACGTTGCTTAACTTTGCTGATCGGACGAAAAGCGGTGTGTATTCAACGTGGAGTGGTCGTTGGCTGTAAATCTTAAGGAAGGAAGAGATGAGAAGCTACAAATTGTTCTAAATGAGTGTAGGTGTAATAAAACTTTAGAGGTGTGCGTTCTGTCAGAAAATTGCGAGTTTTATTTAATTTTTTAAATATTTATATTCAGGAAATACTCAAGGAAAAAACTGAATTAATATATAATGAATATATAAAGAATTGAGAGACGAGAGAGAGATTCGAGAAAGACTATGGGTGAGAGAGAGAGAGAGAGAGAGAGAGAGAGAGAGAGAGAGAGAGAGAGAGAGAGAGAGAGAGAGAGAGAGAGAGAGAGAGAGAGAGAGAAATCGAACTGAATTCACCTTAAGGCTAATCATAAATTGTATTACTTCATTTTCTTACCGAGTACCTACAGCTTACGAGTGGACGATGTGTGCGGAGGCTCGTGAATAGGTAACACACTAATGCATGACGTGCTTCCCTGACCAGCAATGCTACGAAAAGAATAGGTAAGGTTACTCTTTACTTATTCCCTATGACGTGTGTTTTAATTCCATTCCTTCTTGTAACCGGGACATTTGGTATGCAAGACCTTTGAATTCCTTGAACCATCTCTTTCATTTACACGCAGAGGGGATGATGTGAGATGCAATGAAATGTTTTATTTATTTATTTTTTTTCACTGGAGCTTTTAATTTTCTTCTACTTAGCTGTAAAGACGAAATAAATTATAATAAAGAGAAACGAAATTCTCTCTCTCTCTCTCTCTCTCTCTCTCTCTCTCTCTCTCTCTCTCTCTCTCTCTCTCTCTCTCTCTCTCTCTCTCTCTTGCTGGTTCACTCATCCCTATCCCGTTCCTACTTGTCCCATTTTCCATTTCCTAAATGAACCTTCGGAGGCTAAGAAGCTACGTACCATCGACATGATTAAAAAAGCCTGCAGTAGATTAATGCCCTTCCTTTGCCATTATGTGTGCTACAGCGACTAGCGCTAGAGGGAGGGCTAGGGGGAGTTTGGGTGGGTAGGGGAGGTGGTGGAGACAGTCAAGGACATTCATTATATGGAAAAAGGTACAAAAAATAGGATTATTCTTGCCTTTTTGTGGTTTGGCGTTTAGATTTGTTTAAGTATCTTTTTATTAATTGTTTTTGGGTTTGTTGATGTGTGTAAGAGAGAGAGAGAGAGAGAGAGAGAGAGAGAGAGAGAGAGAGAGAGAGAGAGAGAGAGAGAGAGAGAGAGAGATGCCCGCAGCAGACATATGAAGGACAGAGGAAAGTGAAGGCATGACTCTAAAAGAATAGAAGATGAAGTAACACGCTTGAGGATGATGATAATTACACGGACGTAACAATGAAGGTACTTCGCTGCTAGAGGATAAAAGAAAAGACGAGTGAAAGGCTGAAGAAAGGAACCTTCTTTTTAGCGTCAAGGAAGGATGGTAGTACACAGTGATGGGGCGAGAAGGAAGGATAAAGAACAAGCCACTCCCCTGAAATACAATGCCGCGTGACTTGGGTGATCATTTCCTTGCAGTTTATTCAAATTTTAGCCATATGGGTCATGTTTGCGAGTCTACATGCCAGGTTGTTGCTCTCTATGATTCGTGAGTGTCTTTATCTTGTCTTCCTCTTCTCATGTTTCCCTTTACCTTTCCTATTATGCTAAGCTTGATTTTGTACTTTGTAACAGTGGGTCTCAAAAATGTTTATTGTCATTGGCTTATTTTTCCGGGAATTTTAATGATGTTCACCTCTCTTTTAGCTGGTTGAAGATATTAATGCTGATAATGCTTTCTTATTTCACATCTCAACCATGACTTCATTGTTTATCGTGTGAAAAGTATAGTATCTCGTTAAACAGTAAAAGAACAAATTCTCCATTGCCTAAATGAAGAAAATAGGGATGGTTTTAAGAGTAAATTGATGAAAGGGTTGATCTCCGTGTTAAGGTTGTGGTCGCCGCGTTGCACAACTGCGGGAGTGAACGCAGTTAGTTATTTTGAATATTTTTTATACATTTTTTTTATTTTTATTTACAGTTGTCGGTGACTTCATCAGGCTAGACGGAAAATGAATATAAAGTGTTCAAATTTGACGCTGCCCGCCGTGTGCTATCTGTCTGTATTTTTGTCTGTCTGCGTGTGTGTGTGTGTGTGTGTGTGTGTGTGTGTGTGTGTGTGTGTGTGTGTGTGTGTGTGTGTGTGTGTGTGTGTCCTTTTGTTTGTTTGTTGTTTCGCGGCATACTGGTGTAGTATTTTGCGAGCATGTGTGTGTGTATGTGTGTGTGTGTGTGTGTGTGTGTGTGTGTGTATGTGTGTGTGTGTGTGTGTGTGTGTGTGTGTAGCAGCGTAGTATCATAAGTGTATTTATTTAATGTTATTTTGTTATTTATTTATTTAATAGTTTTGTTCACTGTGTATATATGTTTATATTTTGCGTGCGTGGAGAAGAAAACACCATCCAACTGCAGTCACGTAAACACACACACACACACACACACACACACACACACACACACACACACACACACACACACACACACACACACACACACACACACACACACACACACACACACACACACACACACACACACACACACACACACACACACACACACACTGGCAGTTCCCCTTAAGGAATTTCTCTCTCTCTCTCTCTCTCTCTCTCTCTCTCTCTCTCTCTCTCTCTCTCTCTCTCTCTCTCTCTCTCTCTCTCTCTCTCTTTCTCACCTTCTGAATTTAGTCGTGTGCATTATTTTTCAGCAGGTGGACTCCATTTTTTTTAGGGAAACACGTCGCTACAAAAGGTGTTTTTATTTTTTTCCCTCCTATGCTTTTATTTTTGCCACCGGTGAGCGTATAATTATCCTACTCCTTTTTTGGATGATTTTTTATGGTTTTATTTATTTCTCTTTTATATCTTTTTCTCGTCGATTGCTGATTGGTTGGGATGTTGGTTCAAATTGTCCAATCAGGAATAAGCTTGAGTATTTCTGGTCCTACCTCATGCTTGCTTCTAGTGATTCTCTCTCTCTCTCTCTCTCTCTCTCTCTCTCTCTCTCTCTCTCTCTCTCTCTCTCTCTCTCTCTCTCTTTGGATTATCTCGTTTTTCTGCTTTCAATTCTTATTTTGCTTTCAGTACGTATTTCCTTTTATGTTATTTATGTTATTTATTTATTTTTTTCCCATCTTATCTTTTAACATTTTTTGCATAACGTTTCTAGTTTGATTTTGAACAAAGTATTTTTTTGTTTTATTTAATGTTATATTATTTTATCTCTTCATTTCCTTTTTCTTCTAATATTACCAACATAGCGCACCATATTTTCCTGATTCTCTCTCTCTCTCTCTCTCTCTCTCTCTCTCTCTCTCTCTCTCTCTCTCTCTCTCTCTCTCTCTCTCTCTCTCTCTCTCTCAACCAGGCATCGCTCACAAAGAGAGACACTTTGGTCTCCCCGTCCTCAACCACGCACTCCTTGCCGGGACTTGTACATGACAGCGCGTTTTGGCGGCCCTCCCGTGGCTGAGAGAGAGGAACGGCGAGGGAGACACGGGGAGGGAGGCAGGAAGGGAGTTTAGCGCGCCTCTGATGTCAAGTACCGCAGCTAGATGGCACCACTCAGGCTCCTTCCTCACATGCGAGTCATAATAATCTTGAGTTAAATTTTGTTTTTAGCGTGTGTGCGTTTAGTGCATGGGGGAGGGTGTGTGTGTGTGTGTGTGTGTGTGTGTGTGTGTGTGTGTGTGTGTGTGTGTGTGTGCGCGTGTGTGTGTGTGTGTGACTAGATTTTTCATAATAAGGTTCCTTATATTTAATTTATATGTGTTGATATCAAGGCAGAGTGTGTGTGTGTGTGTGTGTGTGTGTGTGTGTGTGTGTGTGTGTGTGTGTGTGTGTGTGTGTGTGTGTGTGTCAGTGTGACTAGATTTTTCATCAAGGTTCTTTATATTTAATTCATATGTGTATTGATATCAAAACATTGTATGTTATAGGGACTAAAGTTGTTTTTATTTATTTATCTATAATAGTACTGGCAATGTCATAATAAGCTTAGAGGTTCTAGTGTAATTAATTATAGTGAGTAAAATTGTTGTGATCAATAGTCTATCTATCTTTGTGTGTGTGTGTGTGTGTGTGTGTGTGTGTGTGTGTGTGTGTGTGTGTGTAAAGTTTTAAACGTGAAAAGAAAAGTATGGTTTGCTTCCTTCAACAATTAGAAGTTCAGGGAAGGTATGCTTATAGCTTAGCGTACTAAGGGCTCGGTAAGAGTCCGTATTGCTCGTGTCTTGAGGGCGGGATGAGACCTCAAAGTGATTTCATGGATTTCTCGCTAGCAACAAGTTAGACGCTGCTGCTGCTCATAGATTAATATTGATCATCAGATTAAGAGATTACACAAAGTTAGCTAGGTGTTTGATAGTTAATATTCAGATTGATGAGAGAGAGAGAGAGAGAGAGAGAGAGAGAGAGAGAGAGAGAGAGAGAGAGAGAGAGAGAGACAGAGAGAGAGAGAGAGAGAGAATCCAGCACAGGTGTGATAAGATAATGGAAGGTGAATAGAGGGATAAAAAGCGCCTACATGTCATATGAAGGTGGTGACGATAGTTTAAATCTCCAGCGTTGGTTAATAATGGATCCGTTGTGACGCTGAGGGGTATTTCTTATCTGGTAGGACTTAAGATTCCACAGAAGTCACCTCTCCCTAAGCCTCTACGTATTATAAACCACAGAAGTGTTTATCGACTGGCGTTCCATTACCGTGAAATGTCTGTGAGTCAGTTGTTTACGCCAAGCCTTCTCACGTTAAATCGTCCACAATGACACAACACTTGATTAAAACCTTTTCTTATCTCCTCACAATTCTTTTTCTTTTTTTCATACCACACCACCTTAAATTAGACCTCCGATATGTCTCTTTGCACCGCGTGTCTCAGTCATTACACAACACTTGAATAAAACCTTCCTGCATGTCCTTATAGTACATTTCTCGCTATTTCCAGCCTTATATTTAGTACAGAAAAGGGTGATCTACTCTGCTGTACGTTGTGTATCGCTACGTTAACGGAATCCACGTCTCTCAGTGTAATGGATGGTTAAATTTGATAAGGACAGCGCGCAGACGGAGGAAGCGGCTTTATACCTCTCATTTTCCAGTGATTATCTACACTCACTAAAAAATTGGTTCGTGTTTCTAAATGGCTTGGTGTCTTATCGTAACTATTTTTTCTTAACAAGCTATAATGGAAGTTATTCGGTTTTCAAGGATTTTTTTTTTTATATAGTGAAAATAAACAAAATTTCTGTATCAGCGCATCACACTGCCTTCCTTGACGCTTACTGTAGTAGTAGACGTGGTAGTAGTAGTAATAGTGATATTAGTAGTAGTGATAGTGAGTGGGATTGTGTTGGTGAAACATGATTTAGTAGGGGAACTTTATTTCTCTAACGTTTCGACAACTGTCTTCCTCAGAGAGTAAAGAAAGCTTCATCATCACCGCAATCCCACTCACTTGTCGAAATCTATACAAGCAGTAGCAGTAGTAGTAGTACTAGTAGCAGTAGTAGCTATCAGAAAATCTCAATGCACCCACTAGTCTTAAGTAAAATAGAAAGAAAGAATCCAAGGTGATGGAAGCCAAATGCCACACGGGAACAAGTCGACCACTAAACCGCAGAACATTTTTAATCGTGTCAATGGGGCGGAAAAATGCCTCTTGTAATAATAGTAATTTGCAGATGAAAGGGACCATCACCATCATCTTCCCCACCTATTTTTTTTTTCCCTCACATCTTCCAATAGAAAACGGAGACTGAAGGGAGGTCTTGCATAGATTTGCTAAAGAAAGCCATCTTGTCCTTGTCCTCCTCGTCCTCATCTTCCTCCTTCTCTTCGTCTTTCTCCTTCCCTGTTTTTCCTCCTCCTCCTCCTCCTCCTCCTCCTTCTCTTCTTCCTATGCCTTCAAAAAGACTTTGCACTAATGGCGAATTTCCCGATGGGTTTAATTTGGCGATGATTACCACTGAGAGAAGAGACTAATCCACACCCATTAAACTCTTCAAAAATTACTTCACGAATTTTTATCCTGATGTTTAAGGGTGATGGAAAAGGAGGGTCGGGGAAGGGGGGGGGGAGGAGAAGGAATCAAGGAGGGAGGGAGGGAGGGAGGATGAACGTTTTGGAGGAGGAATATAAAGACTGTGTGAAAGAATAAGAGAGGAGAAGGATTTCAGAGAGAGAGAGAGAGAGAGAGAGAGAGAGAGAGAGAGAGAGAGAGAGAGAGAGAGAGAGAGAGAGAGAGAGAGAGAGAGAGAGAGAGAGAGAGATAACAACAACCATTACTATTTTTGCCTCGTATCATTATCTCATTCTTTAAATAACATATATAAAGCAAACAACAACAAAAAGGTTAAGTAATTTCTCATCCTCTCTTTCCGCACAGTAACGGGTGACTCAGGTCACCTCTGTATTCGTCACCAGGTAGCGGATGTCTTGCGCTATGTTGTGCCGAGAGAGGAGAGTGTTGGGCTAGTGGTGGGAGCGTCTCATAGATGGCGCTGACTTGGGTACGTGTCATTACCTTGATTTTAGATTGGCAACGATGATTCTTGTCTATAGTGATGAGAATAACAATAATAACAGCAATAACAACAATAACAATAATAATAGCAACAATAATGATAATAATAATAATAATAATAATAATAATAATAATAATAATAATAATAATAATAATAATAATAATAATAATATAAGTGATAATGGAAATGGCATCTTAAGTAATTAGTATAAGTTAAAAATGGAGTGGTACTGGAGGAAGAAAAGAAGAAAGAAGCGAAGGAGGAGGAGGAGGAGGAGGAGGAGGAGGAGGAGGAGGAAAGGCAGCAAAGGGAGAGGGCAGAAGAGACGGTGGTGGTGGTAGTAGTGAGACAAAAAGAGGCAGGAGCGGGGAGAGGAAATGAAGAGGCGTTGTCTGTGGTGCTTATTCTGCATCCTCTTCTTCCTCTCCTCCTCCTTGCCTTTCCTCATTCCATGGAGTATATTTCCTCCTCTTCCTTCCATCTCTCTTTCTCGTCCTTTCTTCCATTTAAATTCAAGTCTTCTTTCCTTACGATTACTCTTTACTCTCCTCCACTCTTCCACTTTACCTCAGCCTTCCCTCTATCCCTCTCCTCCACTCTCCTCTTTCCTCTGTTCCATCTTTCTTCCTCCTTATCCCTATTTCTTTTCTTATCCGTCCTTTATCTTTCATCTTTCCTCTCTTCCACTCCCCGATTCCACTCTGCTCCACCTTTCCTCATTCTTTCGCTTACTTCTTTTCTCCTCCATCCTTTATCTTTTCTCTTTCCACTTTTCTAATCTTCCTCTCCACTCTGCTCCACTTTTCTTCCTTCTTATCCTTATTTATTTTCTCCTCCATCCTTTATCTCTCCTCTTTCCCCCTTTCTCCACTCTCTCTCTCCTCTCCTCTCCTCCCCTCCATTCCTCCCTTTGGACCTCAAGTCCTTGGAAAAAATGCTGAGAACAGTTTTATGGAAATAGTTGACTCTGTTAATTCTCACCAAAATTCTGGTGGCCTGAGGCTTCGAAGCACGTCTGAGACTGGCTTTCGAACTTTCAAGCCTCACTATTTTTAAGATCTCAGGATTATCTTTAATTATGTAGCAATCATCACAGTTGTCGTAATCCTAATTATCATTATCATTATCATCACAATCATTAGCTTGCCAGGGAGGATCCAAATTTCCATTCCCTTCACTTTGTTCACTATGAAGTTGACGTTCGCAGTGTCTTTGGGATCGAACCCTGTCCTCTGGGTGCACTGGCTGAGGGCCTCGCCAGGAGCTGCTTACTTACCTTAGGGGGCGACGGGCTTATCCGACGTCAAATTTATGTCCACAACTTTGGCTCTGTTCCGAACTCAAGTGAAACAATGAATTCTCGTTGGTGAGTGGCACAGCCGGGCGGCGAGGTAATGAAGCCGCGCCGAGTGTGTGGCGCCGAGTTACGGTTGTTCCGGTATAATTGCCGCCATAACTCCCCAACTTCCCTGCGCGAGCAAAACTGAGCTAAACGTCTTTGTAATGCCCTTCAGTAGCTCATAATTACGATTGGCCTTCACGGCTAGAAATTTATGGCAGTCTTTGAATCATGCCTCGCCGGCGCAGTTTCGGAACAGCCATTCGATGCTGTGAATCCTAAATTTCCTCTCCTCCAGTCCCTCCACTTCCTCTTTTTTGGCAAGTCCATGTTACTACTCCACCCACAACCACTCCACAAGTTCCATCCTCCATTTATTGAACTTCCTCTTCTCTCACAACCTATTCCTCCCGTTTCCCACATCTGTTCCTCCTTTCTCCTTTGCTGTCCCTCCCGTTTCCTGCCACCGCACTCAAAGGACAAAAAATAACCGCCAACTCTAATATTAAATCTTGATCGAGTTCGGCGCTGCGAGGTTCGAGTGTCATTAACGCAGGTCTCAGTAATTTCGGATCCTCGATGCGTTCCCGACCAAGTTTCCAAGTTTATTGCCATCTAGGAGGGGCTGCAGTTCGAAGCCCCGATACCCCAGACGCTAAGTTTCGAGTCTCCATCGCCCCCAAGAGGCAGGATGAGCCATAGCGCTGCGCCCGCCACTGCAACTTTGGCCATTGGGAGCTTTTGTGCGTTCCACTTGGAGGTATTGCTGTTTCGAATTACCTGGGCTTTGAAATGCAGCTGTTTGTTAAGTCCAGATGTAGGTAACGTCGCCGCGTGAATGCCTTCTTCTGCCTCTCCTCCGCGATGCAGGTTCCTTCCGTTTGTTGGGCAATGCAGGGAGAAAGGCGTTCCATTGTGTGCTAGACCGCGGGGGAGGAGGAGGCTTGCGGTGGTGTGAGCGACGCAATTGAGCTCAAGAGGTGAAGAGTGTCATTCTTTGCTACGCAGCGCAGTGAGGAGGCGTGATACTACTGAAGGTGCGAGGGTGAAGTGAGAGCAGTTAGCATGTTAGTGATCATGGTAGTAGTAATAATGGTGATGGTGATGATGGATGAATTAGTAGATAGACAGGTAGATAGGTTTGTTTTTGTATTTGTTTTTATATACCGGTTTTTATGATGGTGCCAGTCGCTAAAGAGTAAAGTCCGAAAGGATCATCCTAAATTTGAGACAAATAAATAGACAGGTAGATAGGTAAATAAATAGACAGACGGACAGATGAAGATAGACTGATAGATGGATAGATAGACGGGCAGATAGACAGATAGATAGATGAATAGAAAGATAGAAATAGATAAATAAATACGGAGATAGCGATAATGATAACGGTAACAACAACAACAACAACAACAACAACAATAATAACGCTAAGAGTAACAATACCTAGTCGGCGCACAGGTAACGCAAGCTTATACAAAATTCATTACCAAAAAACTACCTTTGTATTCCAGCCTCAGTCACATCCGTGTGTCCATTGTCCTCAGAGGGGGAAAAAAGTGTATCTCATTGTGTTTTACGAATGGCAGAACAGTGTTGTGTAATCATGCAAATTAGTCTCTGCTCACGTCGTCAATGAAAGCAGTCAGGTGGGAGGCAGGCACACTGTATTATCTCCGTGCCTTGAGCGTGGCTGATAGCATAAGAACATTACTGTTTACGAGAGTAGGGAACCTGCAAGAAGCCATCAGGCCTACGTGTGACACTCCCTACTTGGTGAGATACGGTGTGTAAATGACAGTGGTGGTAGTAATTCATCCAAGTGTTTTGTTTCTTTATTTGTGATGTGTTTTTTTTTTTGTATGTTTTAGCATCATTGGCCCCAGCAGGACATCATCTTTACTCTCTCTATTTGCGTTTGTTAGTTTTGAGTGGGATTTCCTTTTTATACTTCGTTGTATTGTATTGATTTCCTTTTTATACTTCGTTGTATTGTATTTGTAACAATAAGATCCTGTGTTATCTCTCTTTTTTCTTACTTGCGTTGGTTATTCCTTAATAATGACAGGTTTTTTATTTTCATTTATAAGACGAAAACTCTTCCAGTGATATTTTGTTTGATAAAATGGTGAATTATCTCAAAGCACGCATATTTTCTGTGCATCTTTAACAATTTTTAATTATGTGTAAAAAATGTATTGAATGGTGCGTTATATGATTCGTGGCGACACGTGTCGCAGCACAAACGTTTTCTTACATTACCTTGAACAAACAAGCTTTTTAAAATCATTATCTCACTTTTATCCCTTAGATGTTTTTTTCTTTTTTTCTCGCCATCTCCCTTTCATCCTCCGTAAAACGCTTCTTATCTCCCGTTCCTTTCTGATTATCGCTGTATCAATTGCCCTTCCCTCTCCATATGCTTCTCTCCGTCGCCACACATTTTCTCCTCACCAGAAATATTTCCCATCATTATAAAGAAGTAAAGAGAAGAAAAGGTCGTTGCCGCACATTTTTTCTTTCCACCAAAAATATTCTCTTCTGTTCCCCATAAAAAAAAACAAAAAATAAAATAAATAAAGGATAAAAAACTCCTTTTCTCTCCTCCGTCGTTCCGTCGTCAGCCTCCCGCCAGAGTCCCCAACAAAGATCAAGTCACACTCACCTTTCACATGCTGGGCCACCGTCAGGAGCAGCCACGCCCTGTACGCCACCGCCGCCGCCCCCCACCTCGTCCCCCCTGCCATCCTGAGTGGCGAGGGACGACCAGCTGAAGAGGGACGAGGCGAGAGTCAAGACCAGGAGACGTGGAGTGACGCTGAAGGTGGTGAAGACGAGGTTGGGAGATCAGAAGCTGTAGTGCTGGTGGTGGTGGTGGTGGTGGTGGTGAGGAAGACAAAGGGAGGGGAGGATGGAGGAGGTCACGTCTGTGGCTCCTCGTTGCCACAGTTTAACCTAGTGACCTCCGATGGGTACCTTGCCACACTTAACCTTGACCCCAGATGACTTGTTTTTTTTCCTTGCCTGTGTGACCTGACCTTTTGCGTGACCTCAGCGCCCGAGGGTTGAGGGTCGCGGGGCAGTGGCGGCGAGGTCACATTGTCCTTTAGAAGACACGAGGAAGTTCATTTGGGATATTTTTTTTCTCTCTCTCTCCTTCAATTATTTCTCAGCTGGTTAAGTTTGGTTTCCTATTGATTCGTGTAATTTTAGCACTGTTGGGGTCGCGATGGCGTGATAAGACTGGACGCTAGTGGTGGTGGTGGTGATGGTGATAATGGTGATGGTGATAATGGTGATGGTGATGTTGGTGACGATTATGGTGTAGTTTTTGTTCTTTCAAGTTTGTTTTTTCAATGCAGTTTTCATTTTTTCATAGGCATTTTTCTTTCATAACGGCACTTTTTCTTTCGTTATTTTCTGATTGGAGATATTTTGTAAACCGGAAATATTGTTCACGAAAGTTATGAAACACCGATAATGATGATAATGATAAGGATGATAATGATGATGATGATAGTGATGATGATGATGTTGACGGTTGATGGTGATGGTGATGATGATAAAGAAAAAGCACCTGCACTTTCTAATTCTTTTTTTTTTCTTTTTTTACAGTTTCACCTACACACCGTCATGTATTACGTATTTTTTCTTAATCCCCCTTTTTTCAGCTTTAAATGAACTATTTGGACAACATATTTAACTTGTAGATGCTTGTGTGTGTGTGTGTGTGTGTGTGTGTGTGTGTGTGTGTGTGTGTGTACCATGCGAGATTCATCTGTCAAAGCGGGAATTACTTCCTATTTTCCTTAATGTAATTTTGAAACCAGTCAACATTTTTGGGAATGAATGACGGTCATAAAAAAAAACAAAAAAATGAAAAATAAATAAAGGAAGCTACATACGAGTCTTGTTAAGATTTATGTCATGAATAATTGAAGACTTTTCCGTGTGATTTTGTTTTTTCTTTCTTTCATGAAATGGTTTATGAGGAACATTAGTAGTAGTAGTAGTAGTAGTAATAGTAGTAGTAGTAGTGATTTTGTTTTTTCTTTCTTTCATGAAATGGTTTATGAGGAACATTAGTAGTAGTAGTAGAAGTAGTAATAGTAGTAGTAGTAGTAGTGGTAGTAGTAGTAGTAGTAGCAGTGGTGGTGGTGGTGATAGTTGTGGTGGTGTTTGTGAAGGTAGTAATAGTAATGGCAGTATAATTGGTGGTGTAGTAGTAATAGTAGCAGTAATAGCAATAGTAGTAGTGTACCATCCTTCTCTCATCACCATTCATCTTTCTCTTATGTTAAATCGCCCATTAGCCTCATTTCCTCGACAAATTGCTTCCTTATTTTTTTGTACCATGACAGACATTTCCTTCTTATCTTCCCCTCTTTATCCCCCTCTTCTTCTCTGCAGCTGTTTTTTTCCTTGTAATTTATCGTAACTCTCTCTCTCTCTCTCTCTCTCTCTCTCTCTCTCTCTCTCTCTCTCTCTCTCTCTCTCTCTCTCTCTCTTCTCGTTCTATGTGTGTGTGTGTGTGTGTGTGTGTGTGTGTGTGTGTGTGTGTGTGTGTGTGTGTGTGTGTGTGTGTGTGTTTGTGTGTATGTGGTGAACGCAATGAGTAAAATGTTGTGTATTAAATTTCCAGAAAGTTAAATTAAATCTTTGGTAGCTTAGGAGGTGACAGTCGAGTACGTGCTTTGTATTTACTGAGACACACCTGCAGAGAGAGAGAGAGAGAGAGAGAGAGAGAGAGAGAGAGAGAGAGGGAGAGGGAGAGGGGGAGGGAGAGGTAGGTAAACACGAAATCCCCATCATTACTAGCACTTTTCTCATTTCGTCTGACCTGCGGCTGCCAGATTTCATGAACATTATGAAGGACGTACGGGTTATGATGCTCTTGGGCTGGTGTGGGCTGGGCTGGGCTGGGCTGGGCTGGTGGGCTGCATAAGTATTTAATGCACGTAATGGAGTGCGTGCTTGACGTGCCTGAACATTTTTTGACAGTGTAGACAGACTAGGCTCGTGTGCTAGTGATGCTGCGCCACACACACGCCACTTAGTGCTGAGGATGCAAGCACTTTGGCTCACCCTCTTCTGACGGTGCCCCACTAAACTGGTTACGCGACAGACTGACGGCAGCGAAGTCTGACAGCAACGGCAATGGTGGCAGCTGACCTAGATGGAACAAGACACATGTATGCTGGAGGGGTAGAGAGGCAGGGAGAGGGAGAGGGAGTTGGGGAGAGAGAAAGGGAGTTGGGGAGAGAGAGAGGGAGTTGGGGAGAGAGAGAGGGAGTTGGGGAGAGAGAGAGGGAGTTGGGGAGAGAGAGAGGGAGTTGGGGAGAGAGAGAGAGAGAGAGAGAGAGAGAGAGAGAGAGAGAGAGAGAGAGAGAGAGAGAGAGAGAGAGAGAGAGAGAGAGAGAGAGAGCACCTTCATACATTCCACTTCCTCTTTGTATCTAATCTAATCATTCTATCTTCGTATTCCTTGACAGTGATACGAAACTAGCCAAACATTGGTTTTTATGTAATGTTACCACTACTACTACTTCTGCTACCACCACCACCACCACCACTACTACTACTACTACTACTACTACTACTACTACTACTACTACTACTACTACTACTACTACTACTACTACTACTACTACTACTACTACTACTACTGCTACCATCACGAATTCATGTATACTGATGTGCCATTAACTTTTTCCCCTATTCTGTACAGACTTAGACGTAAAGAAAGTTTGACTAGTGTAGCAGTGATACAGGAAATGGTATAGCAGTAAACATTACTATTTTTATTCAGTTATTTGTAAGTAATGTGTTACATAATGCAATAGTCTCTCTCTCTCTCTCTCTCTCTCTCTCTCTCTCTCTCTCTCTCTCTCTCTCTCTCTCTCTCTCTCTCTCTCTCTCTCTCTCTCTGTAAAGATAGTTTACTTTCCACGTATTCCTGTCGAACTGAGAAACCAGCGACAGTCACTTCATATCTTTAGTTATCAAGCTTTGCGTGTATGGCGGCCATGTTGTCCTTATGTCCAACATCCTGCCAATACAGAATCTATTCATCCATCACCGTCCTTCTCACCTTGGCATGGGTGCAGCACTGAGAAATATATATATATATATATATATATATATATATATATATATATATATATATATATATATATATATATATATATATATATATATATATATATATATATATATATATCCTCACCTTATTCTCTTTGATATTCGTCCTTCCCCTCCGCCACATATTTGCTTCTTTCTTTCTACCCTCCTAAGTTACCCCCTCCCCCTCCATTTCCTCCCCAACACCAAATTTTCCAATGAATTTCCCTCCGCCTCACAGTTACAGATGGGAGGGGAGTGGTCGGGGTAGGAGAGGGGAGGGGAGGGTGTGATTTTCTTCGTTCGAGTATTCCGGATTCAGGATTTCCAACAAGAATTCCGTGTTGTTTACGGATTTCCGGGAACTTTGTGGCTTTTGTGGCGATTTTTAACTTGTGTATGTATATATGCATGTTTAGCAAGTTATATATATATATATATATATATATATATATATATATATATATATATATATATATATATATATATATATATATATATATATATATATATATATAACTTTGATAAGCTTAATATACAAAGAGAGAGAGAGAGAGAGAGAGAGAGAGAGAGAGAGAGAGAGAGAGAGAGAGAGAGAGAGAGAGAGAGAGAGAGAGAGAAGAGAAGAGAAGAGAGAAGAGAAGAGAAGAGAAGAGAAGAGAAGAGAAGAGAAGAGAAGAGAAGAGAAGAGAGAGAGAGAGAGAGAGAGAGAGAGAGAGAGAGAGAGAGAGAGAGAGAGAGAGAGAGAGAGAGAGAGAGAGAGAGAGAGAGAGAGAGAGAGAGACTGGATGCTGTGCAACGCCGTGCCCTGCGCTTGGTGGGGATGGACGGACAGCAGCAGCAGCAGCAGCAGCAGCAGGAGGAGCAGACCGGAGTCACGTCGCTAGAGCATCGGCGGGACGTGTCGGCGCTGGTGGTCCAGCACAAGGCCCGGGTTCTGGAGGTCCCTCATCTCAGCTCGATAAGGCTCCCACCACGAGCTGTCCAGAGGGAGTCCAGGACCACCACCTCCAATGACATGCTGGTGCAAGTGCCTCGATCTTACTCGAGGCAGCACCAGCGCTCTTACACAGCTAGAACCTCCAGACTGTGGAATGTGTTTACGGCAGCCACGAGTGATACACAGACAATGACACTCCAGCAGGTGAAAGTGGCTGCACACAGGTGGCGTAAAACACAACCCCCCACACTAGTGCTGTGTTAATCATGTCTATATATATATATATATATTAGGATGAGTTTACTTTTTGTATATATTTTCTTCCTTACATTTAAGTATAGGCTTTTCAAATAACAGCATAAAAAACGTGTTGTTTTAAGCCTGATGTAAATTTTTGTTTAAATAAAAAAAAAAAAAAAAAAAGAGAGAGAGAGAGAGAGAGAGAGAGAGAGAGAGAGAGAGAGAGAGAGAGAGAGAGAGAGAAGAGAAGAGAAGAGAAGAGAAGAGAAGAGAAGAGAAGAGAAGAGAAGAGAAGAGAAGAGAGAGAGAGAGAGAGAGAGAGAGAGAGAGAGAGAGAGAGAGAGAGAGAGAGAGAGAGAGAGAGAGAGAGAGAGAGAGAGAGAGAGAGAGAGAGAGAGAGAGAGAGAGAGAGAGAGAGAGAGAGAGAGAGAGAGAGAGAGAGAGAGAGAGAGAGAGAGAGAGAGAGAGAGAGAAGAGAAGAGAAGAGAAGAGAAGAGAAGAGAAGAGAAGAGAAGAGAAGAGAAGAGAAGAGAAGAGAAGAGAAGAGAAGAGAAGAGAAGAGAAGAGAAGAGAAGAGAAGAGAAGGAGAGAGAGAGAGAGAGAGAGAGAGAGAGAGAGAGAGAGAGAGAGAGAGAGAGAGAGAGAGAGAGAGAGAGAGAGAGAGAGAGAGAGAGAGAGAGAGAGAGAGAGAGAGAGAGAGAGAGAGAGAGAGAGAGAGAGAGAGAGACCTACCTACATGTCACACTGTCCTCATGGTCACCTACGTCCCTCACAATTCTGTCTCGCTTTTTATGTTCCGTCCTGTCTCTGTCTCACTGTTCTAACTCTTACCCCTGCCTCTTGTGCCTATCTCACTGTTCTAACGCTCACCCCTGCCTCATGCCCTTGTCTCATTGTCAGCATGTTGCCCCTTGCCTCAGTACTCCTGCCCCTTGAGACACACCGCCCAACAATGTAAAAATGCGATTATTGCCAGTACATGGGAAGTGCGTCTGAAGGTCACTTGACTGCTCTGTTCCTGAGGGACGTTATGCTTCTCTACATGACTAAAACTACGGGAGTCACGCAGTGCTCTGAGACTCAGACTTAGTCACCTCGCCTCCCGTCTGTGGTTGTACTTACTGGTGTATACTCGTGTTTCAGTACAGGCTGCACTTATCTTCTGAATAATCTATCTTTAATTCCTACTCGTCGTATTTACGCCTTCTTGCTTCTCTCCAGTAACTGTAACTGCATTTAATTAGTGAGAACCCTCCAGATTACCATGCTTTGTTCCCGTTTTCTCTTTATTTTACTTCTCGTCCATCACGTGTTTACCCTTATCGCCTACTGGCCGCTACGCACTTGCCATGCACTCACTGCTCTCAGCCTGCACTTTCACCGCCTTAAACATGGCCTAGGAAGTTCCTTAGATTCAGAGACCTGCGGCGCTATCGACCATCTCAAGTAGTATAGATGTCACAAGTGTCACCTTTCGTTAATGCATTTATTGGGCGTCTTTTGTATTTAACTTCAGATATTCTCATTATTCTACTGTGATGGTGAGTGGATGTCTTTGAAAAACAAGTGTGGTTTGGTCAGTTTCTCACAACGTTTCCTCAGCTCCCTCTCATCAGCACTCAATGAAATGACGCCCCTCTCCCCTCCCGATGCTCGCGGTAATGTGTCCTGGTGTGTGTCCCGAGACGCCCTTGCCTCTCCTTCCTCTCTACTGCTGTTCTTAAAGAGGTGTATTTCCCGCCGGCATTATTTCATCATCGCCTTCTCTCTACACTTTGTTCTATCAGCTTTGTTACAGGTTTATAAATTTCCTTCACACAGAATATCCAATTAATCGTTTTGACACGTGTTCATGTATTTTTTCTTTTTTTCTTTTGTATTATTATTCATTTCTTTGTAGTAAGGGAATATACCAGTAATTTAAATTCTTCTTTCCTTGTTTCTTTTATTTTGTTTCATTTTATTCATTCATTATTATTTTTATTATTTTATTTATTTATACTTTTCAGGAAGAGGCAGCTGGTCGCTCATCACAGCCGCCTCTGAGTGGGTGAGTACCTGCTTATCACTCTGCCATTGACTTGCTGGATTCCGTTTCCTGTTTTAGCTCTGATGCATTTTTCCTCTCACCTAATCACCTGCCACTCCATGCACTTAGCCACCCATCCTATCTCGCCACTCACCTGCCTACCTCCAAACAACACCTCACCTGCACACCTGAGTATGGCACATTTTGTTTACCTTTTTTCCCCTCCGGACGTTTCTCACCCTTACTTATTCCTTATCTCCGCACGGACACCTACCCTTCTGGACTCTTCCCTTTTAGTCATTCTCTTTCCTATATTCACTTCTTATTTTATCGTTAATCTGGCCTAACCTAACATTATATCAAGTTAACTATTAGCAGCAGCGGTTTGTTTAGTGATTAGGTTAAATTAGAGTGGGTGTCAATATACACAAGAAGAAAACAAATGCAATAGTTTGGTTAATAATTAGGTTAGGTTGGAAGTGTTAATATATCCAGGAAGAAAAGAAAATGTATGTAAATTATTAGTAGCAGTGGTTCGTTTAGGGATTAGGTTAAGTTAGAGTAGGTGTCAATATACCCAAGAGGAAAACAAATGCAATGGTTTGGTTAATAATCAGGTTAGGGTAGAAGTGTTAATATATCCAGGAAGAAAAATATAAGAATGGAAAAATTACTAAAAGGAAAATATATGTTAGGGGGAGAGTAGGTTTAATTTACCCTTTCACTGTGATATGCAATAATTGTAAGCACTAAAAAAACAATATATGGAATCTTTATAACCATCTACAAGAAGGAAAGGAATAAAGGGAAACAGTTTTTGCAATTTCTCTCCAGTACAATGTGTGAAAGTGGCTGTAGAACAAGAACGTATGACTCAGAGTGGTTAGTAAATAAGGAAACATGTGCCAGGTACCATTGAAGGGATTTTAAGGTGTTTGTCAAATGGGAAGTGTCAGGAGGTGAAATGGTGAGGTGGAACATGACAATTCTGCTACACACCTACCAAATCACTCTTCACCCACCAGCCTGTGCTCATTCCTAGCCACTTTGCTTTTCTCCTACTGCCTGAACTGAACTCTTTCAATAGGGAGGTTTTATCACACCTCATGAGGTAATTTTGGACCTCCCTTTGAACTGTCTCCGCTAGTGTCTGACGTTTTTAGTTCCATTTATTTTCTTCCACCATTTTTGTTGCCCCTGGATACTTCTTACGTAAAAAATCATAGTTCACTTGGCTATGTATCCGCTTGACGTAACTCATTATCCATCTGACTACCCCACGAATCCACCCACTCGCGTCTTCCCCGTCCACTCACTCCTTCCCATAACACTCCCTTGTTCAGCCACCTTCACCCATCACTTGCCTTCCGCTGCCTCTGAGTAGCAATGTAAGTCCACCTCCAAGTCCTGATTCTTCTGCAGGGAATCATCTAACCGTACAAGTGATTTCAGAAACTAAGGTTAAGAGGTGGTTTATTAAATTTTTGTGCATATTAGTGACTGTTTTCCTCGAATGTATTGGTCAGTTACGCTCAGTCATTGCAGTTGTCGTGAATTATGTTGTTTTCTTGGTGTTGATGTAAAGGGTGAGACCGCGCCGCTAAGTGATGGCCCAGTGATAAGAGTGGCTCGTAGGGGACGTGGCTGTGCAGATGTCTCGGGATTACGATTTACAGGAATAAAACGTCATTTCCATTAAGAAAAAAAAAAAGACAGAAAAGAACCTTAAGAACTTTGTGGATACTTACATTGTTATTCAAGGGCAGCGAACGGCGTGTGGGGAATTACTATAAGTGAAGGTGGGTGAAGTAGGGGTGTTATGGACGTGTGTGTGTTTCTGTCTGTAAATATATGTGTATATGGATAAAATTTTAAAGCAAAGCATCTATTTCGATATTCAAATTCAGGAAAAAAAAATATATAAACGAGTATGGATGTATATGTGCGTGTATTTAGGGTTAAATTTGTATACTGTACTTAGGGAATGCTGTAAAAAAAAATAATAATAAATGAAAAATGTCGAAATAGACTAATTTTTGGAAATGCGTTAAGAAGTGAATGCGTGCGAAAGGAGAACGTGTTTTTTTTTTTCTGAGAGGTACTTCGAAATCAGATATATGTAAGATTTTAATTGAGCTAAAAGGTCAAGTCGTTAAAATTCTTTTCTGAGATTCTATAAATATTTTAATGTATTTATGTAGTCAGGTTTTTTTCCCCCTCTTTTTTCTTCTTGGGTGCCGATCGCACTTGTTTACTTAACCGGATATATAAGACCTATTTCACTATTATTATTGTTATTATTATTATTATTATTATTATTATTATTATTATTATTATTATTATTATTATTACTATTATTACTATTATTACTATTGTCATCCATGCTGTATATGATATTCTTCCTCGGTAAAGGTAGTGCCTCATATTACAGTTAATCAGATTGACAGGGAGGGTGCTGGATAGGCCACGGCAAAGAGAGAGAGAGAGAGAGAGAGAGAGAGAGAGAGAGAGAGAGAGAGAGAGAGAGAGAGAGAGAGAGAGAGAGAGATTGCACCACCATAAATATCGCAAATAAGATCGTAACCTAACATCACATTAACCGAACAAAACAAACAGAAAACGTAAAATAGAGATAAACATGAACACTTCACAAAACACTGCCCTGGAATGTCAATAATTGGCGGCTGGAAGAAAAAAAGAAAAGAAAAAGAAAAGAGAAAAAAAAAGGAATTATATAATTTTAACTCCTCCCCCATACACACACAACAAAAGAAAATAAAAAAAAATAAAAAAATAAATAAAACAAGGAGGAAAGGGGTGAAGGAACCATTTAAACGTACCATAGAAAACCGGAAACGTTCTTCGCTGCATGTGTGTATGTGTGTGTGTGTGTGTGCAGGAGGTCTAAATTTACGAGTTGCTGCTTCACACACACACACACACACACACACACACACACACACACACACACACACACACACAGAGCCGGAAGAGCGAGGCGCGGCCGGCGGAATCGTGCGGGAAAACGGATTATTTCTGCGTTGACACTTAGGGATAATGTGATCTAGGGTTAAAGAAAGAGTGAAGAATGAAGATGAACAGCCTGGCGGGAGTGATTTTGTGCGGCAATTATCTTATATATTCTGTTCAGTCTTTGTATCTCATTGTCTTTCCATCTACTCGTATTCGTTCCCACTTCGCGACTCGGCTTGGTTCGGCGGCGGCAAGGAAGTCAGTGGCAGCGATGGCGGTGGCAGTGGCGGGGGTAACATGAATGAAGATCAGACTCATCGCAATAACAGATGATTACAATTTAGTTTATCTTATCCATTCTGGCTATTGTGAGGCTGCGGATTTATAAGAGAACAGGTAGAGGGTCGGAGCTGCAAACCGGACGGAGGTGTACGCCGCCGCTCTCCGACTTCCTACTACCAACCACCTTTTCAGACTCCGTGGACGCTTCTCTGTTCGCCATCACCCTCATATGCCTTACTGCGTGTTTACTACGGGTATTCAGTTAGCCCAGTGACAGGAGAATGAGAAAGGAGGAGGAAGGGAAGAGGGAGAGGGCAGCGCCGCTATCATGGGTGTTGTTGGGTGCGGGTGATCGCTTGAAGCAGTTCCGGGAAGGCTGGTGTTATGCCGACCTTCCTGCGGTGCATCTGTCCTTGCTTGTGTTGTGCTTGGCTGTGATGTCGTCGCGCCGCCTCTTGATATCACTTTATTTTGCAGCAGAGAGAGTTGAGTGATTTCGATTTGTGTTGTGTTTTTCTTGGTGTGTGTGTCTGGTGCTGTTTTGGTTTAGCTACTACTACTACTACTACTACTACTACTACTACTACTACTACTACTACTACTACTACTACTACTACTACTACTACTTTTACTACAACACTTTACTTTGCATTTCACCGTATTTTCTACAAGACACACATATGGACAGTGCTCATCAGTGTTCACAGTGCTGTTAAATGCACAAATATTTACAATAAAGTAAAGCAAATACAGTAGTCCATATGAAAAAATTGCCCTTCGAAATACTTTTTTTTTTTTATCATGTTCAGTGTTCGATATTCAATGATTTTATGTAAATTTGATTTTCCTATTTTTCCATTTAAGTACTGATGGATAGCGAGCCATATGCCGACTGTTAATTAAGAGGTATTAGCATTTATTACCGAACTTTTTATCGTACTCGCGTGTTGCCTGATATATTTCTCTTTACAAAAAAAAAAAAAAAAATATAAATTCACAGGACATCAAATCAGCGCGGCGGTTCCATCTCCAGCACTCTCATCAAGAGATTTACGTGATCGCGGGAAAACCGTCAGACGCAACTATGGGAAAGAGGATTGTGTTGAGAAGAGCGACTCACACAACCCTTCTTCTGCCCCATTACGGTATTACGGCTCGGCTCAGCGTCCCCTTCCTTCCCCCCGCCTCCCCTCGCTTCTCCTGCCGGATATACGTCGAATGGGGGGAAAAAAAGAGAAAATAATAATGATAATAATGATGATATAGAGGCGGGTCATTAGCGGCAGATGTTGACAGCTCCGTGGCTCAGGTGAAGCAACCAATTAGGCGCCCGATTACCTGGCAGCCCTTAAGGGAGAAGTTTGCATGGTAATTAATTGGAAGCTTGATCCTTACTGTATGGTTGTTTTTACTTTACCTTCCCCTCTCTCGCTCTCTCTCTGCCCGCTTGCCTGCCTCTCTCTTGTCTCTCTCTCTCTCTCTCTCTCTCTCTCTCTCTCTCTCTCTCTCTCTCTCTCTCTCTCTCTCTCTCTCTCTCTCTCTCTCTCTCTCTCTCTCTCACCGCTCCCACCTGCTTGTTTGTCGCACATGAAAGAGTTTATTGTGTTGCGCTTTTGTCTGTTTACTGATAAACTACTTACGAAGAAATTTTACTCCTTTTTCTTTTCTCTCCCTTCTTTTTAACGATCCTGACGAAGAGGGAGGGGTAGATGTTTACTGCTTGTAGGTTGTGAGAAAGGTAAGGTGCTTATCGTATTTTCGTACAGGTGACGCGAAAGATTTGCAGCGAGGAAAGTGCATTAGCTAGTTTGTGAGGAATTTGTGGCTCATTACAAACATTTAGTTGGTGCTACACATGAACGCTTGTAGTTCTTATTGAGGTGAGTTTTCATGCAAGAGGTTTGTTACACTGAGCTGTTTGTCTGTAGCAGGTTGAGAGGAAAGGATACATCAAAATAGAGAGGAAGATGCAGGAAGGGGACGATAGAAAGGAACACTCTCTTGAGGAAAAAAAAAAAGTGCCGAAGGAACACCGAACACCTCTAGCTGCAACACACACACACACACACACACACACACACACACACACACACACACACACACACACACACACACACACACACACACACACACCTCCCCGCACTCACACACGCCCGCCGCCTCCCATCGTCAGATACACGTAAGTCTCGTGCAGCACTGTTATGTTTCCCATCAATGAAAGTAAAAAATAAAAGGAAAATATTTACAAAAAAGTCCCATGAACAGGTGAGTGAAGTGACCCAGTGATGGAGTACTCAGTGAAGGTGAAAGAGAGAGCAACGCGTTACTCCTAGAGCTTCTTCCTGCTATGCCCGCGAGCTCGCTCACTCACTCACTCCCACAGTCTCAGACGCGCGTATACACTCCCTCTCGCACCTGATGACCGACTGAGGCTGGATATGCAAGGCAGGCACTCTCGAGACCTCTCCGTCTCTCCTACCCCGCCGGCCCGGTACTGGCCCCGCCCACCACACTGGAATCCCCGCCCACAGGCTCGATCGGCCCCGCCCACCTCCTTCCACTGACCAGAAGGCATCTAACGAGGCCTCGGCGTTGGCTTGCGGGTTAGATAGATTAGCTGCGCCATGAGATAGATTACAGTGAGGCTACAGCCACCGCCTCGCCCTCGTGGGTAAGCTTAGAGCACACACACACACACACACACACACACACACACACGGAGGGCGAGCCGTATAGCACGTTACGAGTACTTGATGCACTGAAGGATTACTTGTACTGTGCTATCGATTACAAAGGATTTCACAGGCTCGGGAGGATTAAACATTCAAGGACGACACTCTTCCGCGCCTATGTGAACTGATGGCAGGGGTGGGAGGGGTGGGGAGAGACGGGAAGTGAAGCATAAAGGGGGAGAAAGGTGCACCCATTTCCTCTACCCTTCCTCCTCCTCTTCCTCCTCCTCCTCCTTCTCCTCCTCCCTTTTCATCTCTCCTGATTCACACACGAGTCCTGCCGCCTTGGAGAGGTGTAGAGATGAACAAGATCCCCAAGGACTTTCCACTTGCACTCCGTCACAAAGTTGGATTCAAGTTGTTTCTGATCGCATTTAACAGGATTCGGTTCTCTGATGCAGCCGGCGAACCGTGTGCTGTTGTTGGGTCTTGTTTAGTAATTCTCCGGCGTGGTCCCGGGTGAGTCATGGGCTTCCGTGGTGCAGGCCAGGAGGAGGCAGCGGTGGTGTGTGCTCATAGAAATTTAATTAGGCTGATATTAACGAATGGATGGCAAAATATTTCTGTAATCTCGTGACTTTCTTGGATGTG